>NW_027187419.1:76623922-76784964 GCF_028583685.1 Petaurus breviceps papuanus
TTTTTTTGCCTTTTGGAGGGCAATTGGGGTTAAGTAACTTGCCCAAGATTACAGGCTAGTATTTTTGTGTGGGTGTTAAGTGTCTCAGGCCGGAACGAACTTGGGTTCTCCCGACTCCAGGGCCGGTGCTTTACTCATTGTGCCACCTAGTCGCCCCTCTCCTTCACTCTTAAGTGTGATTTTCCTAAAATGTAGGTTCCTCCAGGATAAAAAATGAAAATCCTTTGTGTGACTTTTAAAACCCTTCACAACCTTGCCCCCTCCTTACCCTTCCAGTTTTCTTAAACATTACTCCTCTCTGTACACTCTATGATCCAACGACACTGGCCTATTTGTTGTTCTTCCCACACTCCACCTTTTGACACGCTCCACCCTTTGCCCTGGTTGTGTCTTGTGACCGGAATACTCTGGCCCCACACCTCTGCCCCTTAGCTTCTCTGGTTTCCCTCAAGACTTAGCTCAAATCCTACCTTCCGTAGCAAGACTAACTTCTGCTCCCCTTCCCCCTTTTCTGCTTTCCACACAAGTGCTTCCTTTCTGAAATTACTTCCTCTTTACTCTATCTAGTATCTACAAGATTATTTACACCTTGTAAATAATATGGCACAAGTATTCACTAACCATTTTAAATTGATCATTATTGTAGTCCTTTAAAAAAGTTGCAATCATTCTCCCATTAGAATGTGAATTCCTGGAGTGCAAAGGGACAGTGTTTTTGCTTTTCTTACATTTCCAGCTATCATAGTACCTGGCATATAAATACTTAAATGCCTGTTGACTGACCGATCCTTACAACAAGGAAAGATAGGAAAAGATAGCATCTCTAATTCCTTCCTTAGTATTTCCAATTTCATAGCTTAGATACTAAATCATAACTAATTAGATACTAAATAATAATTAATTAGATACTAAATCATACTAATTCATAACCATGAATCATCAAGGGGTTGTACTCTTTCCGTAAGTACAGATTGCAAACCCCTCTGTCCTTAGATCAGTGAGTCAAACTCAGAAAAAAAGCTCATTAAGTACATAAGGCTCCTTGTAGGGTAGCATATTGACTTAGAAAACCATACAGTAATGCTATATATTGGTCTATTGTATTTTTTATTTACTTGTTAAATATTTTACGATTACATTTTAATCTGGTCTGGCTGGTCAGGAGTGTTTCTGGCTACAATGTCCACTCCTATTTGACAACTCTGCTTTAGATGGTTTCATGATTTTCTATAGTGTATAATTCATCATTTGGTGACCACTGGGGATAAGTCTTTCTGAATTTAGCTAGACTGGTTCTCAAATGAAAGTCTCTTGCCAGGCCTATTGTAAAGGTGTGGAATTCCCCAAAAATCTCTGCGGGTAATTACAGAAAACAGACAAAGGCAGAAGGAGCTTGAGAGTGCATCACTACTGATTGGTGGATATTTTTAGTTTTCTGCTTAGTAATGAGCTTGGGAATTAAGTCAATATTATGACCAAGCATGAGTTTGTGTATGTATCATGTACTGGTCACATATGGGTCACAATATTCTTGTTTTGGCTTTCATAGGTCATAGTATCTTAAGTTATGACTCAGGATCTGAGTTATGATTTAGTATCTAAGCTATGATTTCTAACAGGTCACCATGTCCAGGCTTCCACCTTTCACAGTTTAAGTTTTTTATGACTTTTCACTTATTACTGTATTTTATGGCTTTTTTCTCAATTGGGACCCCACATCTATATTCAAAGCCATTGTAATTTAGCATGGACTTTTCTGCCCAGTGTCATCTCAACACTACATCAAGGCATTACAGTAGAAATTTGATGGATGCATCCCAAGTTTTCATCTAAGGAAACTGACTCAGGTTAAGAGACAGATAATCTCAGGCAAATCTGAATGTGGACTGATCTTCTGATTTCTAGTTCAATGTTCTTTCCTTTATATTATGTACTGTTATCTATGGTAGTGGACATCTTAACTGGCAAGAAGATATAGCTTAAATTTTGGGTATGAAGTCAGAGAAAAAACAAGTGATCGATGAATTTGCATTGTTGATTTATAAGGAGAGATTAAGATACATGTAACTCACCTAAGTAAGGATAATGGGGGAATGATTAGGGAGGCATTTTGGCATCATGTGGGTAGAGTGTTGTATTTGGAATGAGGAAGAACTGAGTTAGCTGTGTGACTCTGGCCAAGTCACCTAACCTTTCTCAGTCTCAATTTCCTCATTTATAAAATGGGGATATTAATAGCATGTAACTCATATGAGATGAGATAACATATATAAAATGCTTTGCAAACTTTAAAGTGCCATATAAATATTGGTTATTAATAACAAGCCAAAAGAAATTGTAGCTATAACATGGGAAGGTAGAATTTTGATATTTTTGTATGGAAAAGTAGTCTTAGTGGTATTCCTGGAGATGTTGAGAAGAGTTGTCAGGGCATTAGAACCTGAGGTAAAGCTGATGGGGAAGACTAGCCATTGTTCAGGAAGTCAGACAGAAGGAGGGACTATCTCCTCTTCAGGAAGCATAGAACTTGTCAGTTATGTTTGGTCCCATTCCAGGAGGCTGTAAGTAGAGAGTGGAGTGGCAAGGGAGGAGAGCAAAGCATGAAGTCATTCCTTTAAATAAAATAGGAATTTGTTCAGTGAGCATATTTCAAATTCCAGTCACTGTACAGGGGTAAAAAAAGATAGAAAAAGATGAAAAGAACAGAGAGGCAGCCTGGAATTCTGGATGGACAGTCAGTCTTGGAATCTAAGAGGACCTAAGATAGCATTCTACCTCTGTCAAATATTGTCTGTTTAACCATGGGAAACTCACACAACCTCTTGGAGTCTTAGGCAACTGTCTAAGATGACTAGATCCAGAGAAGATGCTTATTTGCATTGGCAAAAGAAGTTCCTCACCTTGCCCTCCTTATGCAAATGAAATCACAACTCTTATTCAAAAAAATGAGGAAAAGAATAGTCTTTAAAGGAGCAGAATCACAAAGTATGGTCGCTGGGGGTCTTCTTCCTTTATGTTCCTGCAATGGAGACTTATTTTCCCCACTACAATGCATCCTTCAGTGTGTGCTGAAGTCCTAGACCTCAATTTCCTCATCTATTAAATGAGGAGGTTGAACTTCTTGGCCTCTAAGGTACTTTCCAGCTCTAAATCTGGGACCTTAGGATGTACAGCTAATGCCATATCTGCACAGTATACTAAACAGACATTTACTAGCTGCGTCACCCTGGGCAGGTCACTTCTGTTTGCTTCAATTCCTCAACTGTAAAATGAGGGTAATGGCATCTACTATGAAGGGTTGGTATGAGGATCAAATGATGGAATATTTGTAAAGTGCGAATATAGCTCTTGGCACATAGTAGGTACCATATAAATGCTTGTTTCTTCCCCTTCCCCAAATCCCCCACTCCCAAAGAACAATTCCTATATCACTTCCCAATTTGTATTCAGGGATACTTAAAACAAAGCCTGCCAAAGGCTGGTACCATCTACTTTTATCCTACACCTACAGGGAAAAAAATATCTGTCTAGGGGAAATCTGTTAAACAAAAACAAATTGGCAAGGAACTTCTGAGCTTCTAAATTTGGAGCCCAAATCATTGAGAGCTGGGCCTAGGAACCTGGACAGACTAGACCAGGGCAAGAATATTGTTGGAGGTGTGGGGAGAGAAGGTGGAAAGAAACAACTTCTCTTCAGATCTCTCCCACCTTTAGGAAGAGTCAGCCAGAGGCCAGGAAGGGAGCAAATGTCAAAGATGACACCCTGAAGACAGACAGAGTGTGGTTGAGCAGGACCAGAGACAGGTAGTTGAGCGTCTCTTGTGTTTTAACGTGTTCATTTTCTCGCAGCAGGTTTAGCCTGGAGTTGCCGGAGAACCTTTGGAGGTGGAGGCTGGCCAGCTGTGCGGGAAGGACCATGGGGAGCAAAACAGCCTACCTTTTAGCTATGATCCTGATGTCTGTCCTGATGTCGCCCTCCTCATCTCTACTCCCCATGCTTACTCTTCTCCTGGTCCCTTTATGCTCCTTTCTGAGCTTTCTCTTCCTTGAAGCTAACTTTCATTTTTCATAACTACTTACTCTGGCTCTGTAAATGTGAAAATAAAACACAACCTCTTCCCTGCCCTCCCCAAATATCCAACACAATAAAAAGACTTTGTAGGTTTTATGACTTATAACTCTTTTCTGAGTTCCAGTGAAACATTTTTGCCTCTTGTTGGGGAAGCCAGAAGCCATACTTTTTAGTTACATACAGTAGATCAATCAATAAGTATTTAAGTGCCTTCTAGGTGCCAGGCACTATGCTAAGTGACCCTGGGCAAATCACTGAACTTTTGTCTGCCTCAATTTCCTCAATTGTAAAATGGCATAATACTAGCACCTACATTCCAGGGTTTCTGTGAGGATCAAATGAGATAATATTTTAAAAAGTGCTTAGCACAGTGCTTGCCACTTTGTTGGAACTTAATAAGTGCTAATTTTCTTCTAGTGGGAGTAGTTTAGTGAATTGCTTATGGGTATACAAATACAAATAAAAAGAAAGACAGTCCCGCCCTCAAGGAGTTTACAATGTTATGGGGCAGACCACGTATAAAAGGAAGTTGAAAAGGAGTGGCTTGGAAGGATGTCAAGGCACCCCAGGGCATGATAGAGAGTTCAGAAGAAATCCAAAAGGATTGGATTGTAACTGGTGGGAGAAAAACTGTGCTGAGTCCTCTCTTTAAATTGAGGCCCTGGAGCCCATGGCCCTGCCCTCCAAGCAAAGAGTCTAATTAGAGGGCAGAGGGTATTGATGAGATGTGAGTACCAAGCAGATTCCTTCTCATAATGAGATAGCAGTGTCATAGTCATCTTGACCACGGCAATTATTATCAAGTTCTGAGTTTACATGATGCTTTAAGATTTTCAGAGCATTTTACATTATCTAATATTAGGTCCTCACCACAGTTCTGCAAGTTAAGTTCCACAGGTATCCATTTTACAGATTAAAAAACTGAAACTTAAAGAGATTAAGTGGAACTTGCCCACTGTCATACAACTAATAAGTGTCAAAAATAGGACTTGAATCTAGCTCACTAGTTGAGTTTTGGGCATGTGAAATTTAAGCTGTCTGGAGGAGATTGGTGAGGCTGGAGGTCAGCAGAAAGGTTAGGGCTAGCAAAATCAGAGAAGAATCCATGGGAATTGATGAGATCAAGAAAAGTAGTTCAGAGGGAGAAGAGAAGGCCCAATACAGAACACCTATAGGTAGCTGGATGAACTGCTAGCAATGGAAGCTGAAGAGTAGAAAGACATGTAAGAGAAGAACAAGGAGAAAGGCAGAATCATGAAAACCTAGAGATATGAAAATATCAAGGAGAAAGAGATCATTGACTGTGTCAAAGGCTGCAGAGAGGTCAAGAAGGACAAAGCCTGACAAAAGGCCATTAGCTATCAGTGGTAACTTTAGAGAGAATAATTCCAATTGAATGATGATTTTGGAAGCCACACTGCAGAGTCAAGAGAATGAGACCAAGGGCACCTCCTCCTGGAGTTGTTTAGCCACAAAAGGGAGGAGAGAGATAAGAAGGTGGCTAATGGGGATGGAAGGCTCACATGACATTTTCTGAGGATTGGAGTGCCTTCAGAATGTTTGAAGGCAGTAGGGAAGCAGTCAGCACATAGATTAAAGATTAGTGGGAGAATAGTGGAGGTAATCTGCTGGAGAAGATTAGATGAAATAAAGATCACTTGTGTAGGTAGATGGGATTGCCTTGGTATAGAGAAATATTTACCTCTTCATGAGAAATGGGTGGAAGGAGGAGATAGTAGTGGAAAGCATCTGAATGATGAGAAATGAAGAGGAGAGGAGAAAGTTCTTGGAGAATGGCCTCCATTTTTTTTTCAATAAAATATGAGATATTTTTTTTCTCTTTATTTTTCCCCATTTCATTTTTTAAAATTTAGAATTTTTTTTCTCAATTACATGTAAAAACAGTTTTAATGTTTGTTTAAAAAATTTTTAAGTTCCAAATGATTTCCCTCCCCTCCTCCTCCCTGAGACAGCAAATAATTTGAAATAGGTTGTACATATGCAATCATATTTCCATATTAGTTATGTTGTGGAAGAAAACACAGGCCTTCCCCTCCCCCCAAAAACCCCACAAGAAAAATAAAGCAAAAAATAGTATGCTTAAATCTGAATTCAGATTCTATCACTACTTTCTCTGATGGTAGATAACATTTTTCATCACAAGTCCTTTGGAATTGTCTTGGATCATTGTATTGCTGAGAATAGCTAAGTCATTCAAAGTTGCTCATTATATAATATTGCTGGTACTCTGTACAATATTTTCCTGGTACTGCTCACTTTACTTTGCATTAGTTCATGTAAGTTTTTCTAGGTTTTTCTGAAAGCTTCTTGCTCATCATTTCTTATAGCACAATTGTATTCCATTACAATCATGTATGATGATGACTTGTTCAACCATTCCCAAAATGATGGACGCTTTCCTTAATTTCCAATTCTTTGTCACCACAAAAAGTGCTCCTACAAATATTTTTGTGCAAATAGTTCCTTCCCCTAAACCCCCTTTAAAAAAAATCTCTTTGGGATACAGACCTAGTTGTGGTATGGCTGGATTAAAAGATATATACACAATTTGATAGCCCTTTAGGCATAGTGCCAAATTGCTCTCAAGAATCGTTGGATCAGTTCACAACTCCACCAACAATGCATTAGTGTCTCAATTTTCCCACATCCCCTCTAATAAGACAAAGTTTTTTTTTCCCTGAGGTTTTGAAAGCTAAGTGGCCTGCTTTCAGTTGTACAACTTGTAAATGCCTGAATTAGAATATGCACCCAGGTCTCCTGACATCAAGTTTAGCCCCATTTCCTCTCCCTCTATCATCTATGTTTGCACTTCAAAATGACAGTCCTTCAAATCTACCTGCTGAGCCAATTCTTGGGCTGCATGCATGCCTCACAAGGCTATCCTCAAGAAGGAAGAGGGTCTTGTGAATAATCAACTACTATGAAAATGTGAGCTATTGAAGTGAAGGGCTTTAGGTTGTTCTAAACAATTATTTAATTAAGCATCATTTTTGTGCCTAGCAGGCACTGTGCTAGGTACTAGGGATACAACAAGCTCTCTTTCCTCAAGGTATTTTCATAATATTAAGATATAGTATACATAGATAGCTACATAAAAATAAACACACATTAATTTAGGGGCAGTGAGGCAGTAGCATCAAGGAGAGTCAAGAAAGGCCTTAAAGGGGTGGCTTGGTGGCACAGTGAATAGAGCACCGGCCCTGGAATCAGGGGGATCTGAGCTCAAATACAGCTTCAGACACTTAACTCTTTTTTTTTTTCATTTTTCAAATGCTTTATTAACTTCTGATTTACACCATTCATTTCTGCCAGATTTTGAGTTACAAATTTTCTCCCGTCCATTTTTCCCCTACCCACTGCCCTAAAATAGCAGTTCCATAGGATATCCCCTCCTCCAATCTGCTCTCTCCCACATCTTCTCCCATACCCCCTTCAACTTTTCCAGTAGGGCATAGTGGATCTCTATGCCCCAGTGCCTATATATCTTATTTCCCAATTACATGTAAAATAGTATTAATAATAGTATATATATTTACATTTGATTTTAAACTTTGAATTCCAGATTCATTCCCTTTCTCCCTTGTCACCCACCCTTACTGGGAAGATAAGCAGTTCAGTGTAGGTTGTATGTGTGTAGCTAATGCAAAACATTAACATAGTAGATATATTGTAAAAGACTGACTATATTTCTCTCCCTCCTATCCCACCTCCCACTTGTTCTATTACCTATTTTGATCCTGTCCCTTTTCAAAAGTGGGTGCTTCCAACTTCTCTCCCCACCCAGCCTGCCCTCCCTTCCATCATCCCCCCTCTCATGACCTTCCCTCCTACTCTCCTGTAGGGTGAGATACCCTATTTAGTGTGTATTTCATTCCCTCCCTGAGCCAAATTCAATGAGAATAAGGTTGACCCATTCCCTTTTGCCTTCCTATTCTTCCCCTCCATTGTAACTATTTTCCCTTGCCTTTTGTATGAGATAGTTTACCTTATTCTGTCTCTCCCCATCTCCTCTCATTGTATTCCTCTCTCACCTCTTAATTTCACCTTTTAAGTATCATCCCTTCCTATTAAATTGGTCCTGTGCCCTCTATCTATGTATACCTGTAAACATATATACACACATTCACATATGTATTCATAAGCCTGTATACCCTCCAATATAGACATTCTTGTATCTGAATGTCAAATTTCTATTCAACTCTGGTTTTTTCATCAAGAATGCTTGAAAGTCCTCTATTCCACTGAACGGCGATATTTTCCCCTGAAACATGATACTCAGTTTTGCTGGGTAGGTGATTCTTGGTTTTAATCCCAGCTCCTTTGATCCTTCAGTGTAGAAGCTGCCAGATCCTGAGTTATCCTGATTGTATTTCCACAATATTCAAATTGTTTCTTCCTGGCTGCTTGTAATATTCTCTCCTTGATCTGGGAATTCCAGAACCTGGCTATAATATTCCTAGGAGTTTTCTTTTTGGGATCTTTTTCAGAAGGTGATCAGTAGATTCTTTCAACCTCTATTTTGCCCTGTGGTTCTAAAACATCAGGGCAGTTTTCCTTGAGAATTTCTTGGAGGATGATTTCTAGGTTCTTTCTTTGATCATGGCTTTCAGGCAGTCCAATAATTTTAAAATTCTCTCTCCTGGTTCTATTTTCCAGGTCAGTGGTTTTTCCAATGAGATATTTCACATTGCCTTCTATTCTTTCATTTGTTTGGATCTGTTTAACAACATCTTAGTTTCTCATAAAGTCATTAGCTTCCATTTGCTCCAATCTAATTCTGAAGCAATGATTCTCCTCACTGAGCTTTTGAGATTCTTTTTCCATCTGGCAAATTTGGATTTTTAAGGCATTCTTCTCCTCATTGCCTTTTTGAGCCTCTTTTGCCATTTGAGTTAGTCTGTTTATAAGGTGTTATTTTCCTCAGTCAGGCTGTTGACTCTCATTTCATAATTTTCTTGCATCATTCTCATTTCTCTTCCAAATTTTTCCTCCACTTCTCTTATCTGCTTCTTAAGGTCCTCTATGGCCTGTAACCAGCTTGTATTTTCCTTTGAAGCTTTTGGTGCAGGAGTTCTGACTTCACTGTCTTCCTCCTGTTCCATGCTTTGATCCTTTTTTGTCCCCAAAATAGGAGTCTAGCGTTGAATTCTTCTGTTTGCTTTGCTTCCTTTGCCTGGTCATGTTGCCACTCAATTACTTGACTTTTGGGCTTTTTGCCACAGTAGGACTCTGCCACCAGACGGGAGCTTTCGTTCCAAACACTGGGGTTTTCTCAGCTGCCGAAGGTGTTAGTCGGGTGCCCTCTCTGACACCTCCACACACTCTGGCAAGCTGGTTGCTCACCCCAGGACCTCCACCCTAGACTGCAATCCATATTCAAGTAGGTTAAAGCAAGAGTGATTACCCCTCAGACTGGTGCTTGGTCTGCAGGCCAGGAGCTGAAGCTGCCATGTGGCAGCGGCTGTGCCACAGCCCTCTTCTGCTTCTCACCCCAGGGGCAAAAGCCAATGTACTCCCAACTACTAGGTCCCCAAATCCACACTGTACTAATCTCTCTTTGTCCTTAGCATCTATGTGCTGACAATTCTGGACTGCCACAGCTGCTGGTGATCTGGAATCCCTCTATCCAGCAGCTGGTCAGGCCCACTCTGGGGCTAAAACCTCGGAGTGGAGCTGGGCTTGGCTCCCAGAGCTCCGAGTTGGCCAATTCCTGTCGGCCTGCTGGGCTGTCCTCAGCAGGAGGTTAGCTTCCCTGTGTCATTTTGTGGGTTCTGTAGCTCCTAAGTTTGTTCAGAGTCCCCTTTTACATGGATTGGAGGTGGTGAGAGCTGGAGCCGTGCCGAGGTCCTGTTTCTAAGACAAAGTTTTAAAGAGAAGGTTAGAAGAAGGGGAGCCATGAAGATTTGAGGAAGGATGAAAACATTTCAAAAAAACACTGGAGTGAGTGAAAAAGTAAATTTATTGGGGAGGTTTGAAAGGACTACCTTGATTCAGTGAGGCCCCAGTTGAGTTAACCTGTTGTGTACTCCACATGGTTTCATGATTTTCTCAAGCTACATTCAGCAGCATATGCTAGGGATGACTATGAAAGGTCTTGATTGCAGATATTCTAGGAAGGGTCTCAGATTTAAAATAATCCAGGTCGCCTCCATGCCCTAATCATTGGGTGATTTGAAATGATATTTCCTTTCATATAAGTACCACTGGGTGAAGTTGGGGAAGGCAAGGAGGTTGGGCTTATCTAATAGGATGTCTACTTTTATGGAAAACTTGCAATCAAACTTCTATCTGGCACTGAAGAACCACCTGGACCTGAAGTACTGGCTAGAACTGGGGGATACCTTAGCTGTAATGAAACCAGACCTACAACTAAGAATTCTGGCATGTGGTGCAAATTCAGTTGAGTGGAATGGATAGGGAGAGGAGACAGAAACCCCAGTGATGCTGCTGGGGATGTGTATCAGCAATGCCATATTCACAATGCCTATAGAGATTACAAATATGCTGATATAATTATCCATCACAAAATACGTCAGGTTTGCCATTTGGGGAAATAAACTAGAAAATGTATTAAGATACCAAAAGACTGAGTCCCAAAACCAGAAAGTGAAAGCCATCAGAGTAGTTATGATATTGGCACAGGTAGATAAAGTAGAAAGCACCCACATTTTCAAGCCTTTAAAACAGAACAGGCTACCTCAGGCAAAGGTCCTCCTCTCCCCACTCACAGCAACCACCCAGCGTCCTGGAAGCGCGCTCCCAGCAGCTCCGGCCCCTGGCAGTCCTCAGCAGGAGTCCTTAGCAGAAAGTCCTGCTCCCAGCAGCTCCGGCCTCTGGCGGTGCTCAGCAGGGGTCCTAACTCAAAAAAAAAAAAAAAAGGCAACCGCCACCAACTGCCAACCACAGGACCGTTAGCTTGGCTTTTCACTTTCTCTTGCTCTGCTATGTCAGCACGTCCATGGGGCATGGGAGATCTTTAAATCCCATAACCCTTACAGGATGCTGCTCCTCTGCCAGTGTTGCTGGTCCTAGTCATAGGGGGTGGTTCAAGTATTCAGGTCTGCCAGCACAATTAGGACAGTCTGCCTCTGTTGGGTTCATCTGCATTGGCTCAGTGGTAAGGGAAGGTAGACCCTTACAGAGCTACTAAGGGACTCTCATGGACTGGGGGTGGGGGACACATGTGCAGAAAGGTGCTGACAAGGATTCCAAAGGACTATGAAACATGGAGAAGAATACTGGAATGTATGCACTCCCACATATTGGCACACTTGGACAAAGTGTTATTTGCCTCATGCTATGTAAGTCTTTGGCAGTAAAGTATAGAGTGATGATGAAACATTTTGTGCTAATTGCTAGAGACCCTTCTCAAGAAAGTCTTCTATATTCCTATCCTGACAGTACCCTAGGACCTGATCAATGGGCTGATTATGAGAAGAAAGAAAGGGAAGAAAAGATACTACTGAAATGAAATGGGTATGGGCTGAGAGGTTGGAGCCTAAAATCCTCATGTGGCCACTTCAACTACTAAAATGAAATCACTTGTTATTTCAACATGTGACCAGCATTAAAATCTCATAAGAAGATAAAATAGGTGCCTATTTTAAGGTACCTAAAGATACCTAAAAATAGATAAACTTTTAGCTAAATATTATGCTAATATAAAGGCACAGAGACCTTTGTCACAGCAAGAATGCCAGGCAAAGTCGACCAACTCCTTTCCTTCTCCAGTGTTGCCAAATGTCTTCTGGAAGTATATCAAAGATTCAAGATAATTGCATGGCATAGCTACTAGCAGACAGAGGGATGATGGGAGTTACCCTAACCTAGCTAAGGGTGAAGGCTAAGGGGCTTTCTTTTGCGAGGAGAGAGTTAGAAAAGATCTTGACAGCTTTCTAAGTGACCTCTGTGTTTATTCATATGGTATCTGTGGGTTCTTTCCAATGAAAGGTCTAAAAATGTGTTGATTACCTCCTGGGGCACATTGATCTACAGAGGGGCAACAGTTTCTTCACCCTCCATCCCCAGCATATGCCCCATCCCCCAGAAGAAGTTGCTGCAACATAAGTCAATTCCAATGGATACTAGTTGGCAATTAGATACAAATTGGCAGCTTGAAAGGTAAAGACAGTGGCAAGGTGAGCTTTAGCACCACACTAGGAGAGAGATCCCAAGAAGCACAGCAGATTGCATGGAATTGGATCAATGAGATGTTCTAGCTTTCAGGGAGCCCTTCAATAGCTTGGATCATTAGTTGTCCCTTTCACAATGGTGTGGAAATCTGTGGGAAATCGTAACTCCATGTTACAATACATGTGTATATGACCAAGAATGATCATATTGATTGATTTTTTTAAATTTATTTTGCTATTCTGTCCCAATTCAGTGCTATGCTATTTAATTTATGGTTCCTTCCTGGTCTATTCATGGAGGATGCAACAGAAATGAGATTGAGTCATATTTGCATGTTTTTTGTTGTTGTTCAGTCATTTTCCAGTCATGTCCAACTCTTGTGACACTATTTGGCATTTTCTTGGCAAAGATACTGAATGGTTTGTCATTTCTTCATCCAACTAATTTCACAGATGAAGAATTGAGGCAAACAGGGTTAAGTGACTTCCCCAGGATCACAGAGCTAGTAAGTGTCTGAGGCCAGATTTGAACTCAGGAAGAGGACTCTTCCTGATTTCAGGCCTGGCACTCTATCCACTGTACCACCTAGCTGCCCTTATTTGCATATTTATGATTACCCAAATCACAGCACAACCCGGGGTATCAAGAGTTTCCAAAATCACATGGGACCTATGGTACACTATGCCAGAAGATGTTGTGGTCCCTTGTTGTTACATTGTCACTGGATATTGATAACTGGACTTCAATACAGCTAAACTTCAATATAACTGACCCTGGGCAAGTTTTTTCACCTCTCTGAGTTTCGGGATCATCTACAAAATGAAGAACTGACTCCATGCACTCTAAGGTCTCTTCCAGATCTAAATTCTGTGACCCTATAAACAAGTTCATAGCCATCTGATACAAAACCCATTCTAGCATCATACTGCCACCTTCAAGGACCATAAATCAAATGGTATAAAACACTAGGGAAATAAAAAGGGAACACTATCACCACACTACATCTACCATACATCCTCCATAAAGTGTCACTAGTTTTAATGAGCACAGAACATGTTATCTGCAACACCCACAACTTTGCTCTACCTTTTCTCAGATTTCCCACTTTTGCTTTCCTTTCTAATATCCCTGTCTACAAATACCCCCTTATCAATTGCCCCGTAACTACTTCAATGCAATCTCTAGGAGGGGTAGTGATCCCATCCTCTATTTGGCTACTTGAAGAAAAAGAAAAACAATTTCTTTTTTAGGAAGGAAAATTTCACACTCTAATGCTGGTTAGCTTAAGTTCACAGGTTGGTGATTGATAATGAAGTCTTAGAAAATTAGAACCCAACTGTTGAAACATCTGTTGAGTGGTAGTTGGGGGGAGAGAGTGGATTCTGGCAGTGAGCCTCAGGTTTTCTGATCTGAAAACTTGTCATTGATTATGATTATTCCCAAGACAGAAATTCTTAGTTCTTTTGGTACCTTGATATCGATCGCCAACCAAATTTGATTCTTTGTTAAGAATCCTTTCCAATCTCTTGGTACTGCATTTGGGGATATTGGGGCACCCATTGCTGAATATAGCCTTCCTGCTGTAGTTTTATTAACCATGTAGAGAGAAACTATCCTCCTCTTCTTGTTCTATGACACGATGCTTTTTTTTTAAACAAAGCCCCAAATAATACTGATCTCTTTTTATTTTCCCCCTGGTACAATATCATATCATACACTCATGCTTAATGTAACATCTGCACTGTCCCTTGCCAATAGGATATATTGTTTCTTCTGTCAGATGCCATGTGGCCACATTTACTTTTTATTTATTTAAGTTGAAACCAACCTACTGCTTTTACTATCCTGTGTACAGATGCTTCCATAATCGATTTCTTTTTGAGGGCATTTTATTCTTTCTGAAAGACTCCTTTCTCTCCTTCTAAAGGGACATTTCAATTATCAGAGCAAATGCATCTGTAATCATTTGTAATTTCCATCTACAGGAGATGGGAAAGTGGTGGAGGTTATATGATGGATGGAAACTTTTCTCTGGGCTCTGGTGTGATTGAATTTGTCATGTTGGATGTTGTTCTGCATTAATAAATTGGAGACTTGGCAGTCACACCTTCCACCTGGAAAGGTGCCCCAACTCCAGTGAGTTGTCAGAAGCATTAATGATAACTGACAGTTTCCAAGGAAAAAGGAAGAAAGCTCTCTGAAAGGACTGGTGCCCCCGTAATGCCAATACAGCAGTCAGCTACTGTTGTAGCTGCTGTTATCTCAGACTTCAGGTGAAAGATGGGGATGCTCACCAAAGGAAGCGTTTCAGGTTTTGAAAGTGGTTACAATTTCTCTTTGTCATCTGAATAAAATAACAAGCAATATACCTTAGAAGCAGCAGTCCTCAATGACTGAAGGCAGGGCAATAGACAGAATGGATTCCCAAGGTCTCTCCCAACTCTAGGTTTTATGCTATAAAAGAACAACAAACTAATGCCATGTAAATCTCTTGTTTCACACAGAAGCAGAAACATGTTCTTGCCCAGATGAGTATAATAAAACAAATTTCTTGGGAATTTCTATTACCAAGTCTTTTCATTGTCTTTTTTTCCTTCCCTGGAAAGACCTCCATTTGGGGATTCTAGGCCAGAATTTTTTTCAGAATTCTGGGTGGGGGCTCACAAAAAAGTGATTTGGTCACAGTATATAAAATGAAATATATGCCATATAGTTATCTACCCCCCCTCTTTTCCTCCTTCTCTGTCTTTCTCCTTCCTCTTCCTTTCTATTATTCTCTCTCTCTCCCCTCTCCTCCAACCCTCTTCCCTCTCTATCATTCTCTCTGTCCCTGTCTCTCCCCTTCCCTTTTCCTCTCTTTTATTCTCTCTCTCAAATAATTTTGATTGTTTAGAAAAACATTTATTATGAATGGGTTTTGGCTCAGAAAATCATCCTTTGGTATATGAAAATTGTAAGTGATTAAGCAACTTTAAAATTTACTAAATGAATTTACTTTCAGTGCCCTTAATTTTGTTGAAAATGAAGTTACAAATTATAACTTTAGGGAATTCAGCTAGTAGTACTTAGTTGATGTCAATTTGTGAAAAATAGTAAAAATGCTTGAACAGAGACATATAAGAAAATAAAGTTTATTTTTTCCTGTATGTAGTGCCTTGTAGAGTTTCTTTTTTTTAATGTTTAATTAACTTCTAATTTACATCATTCATTTCTGCCAGATTTTGAGTTACACATTTTCTCCCCATTTTCCCCCTACCCACCGCCCCAAAATAGCAGTCCCACGGGATATCCCCTCCTCCAATCTGCTCTCTCCCATATTTTCTCCCATACCCCTTTTGACTTTTCCAGTGGATCTCTATGCCTCAGTGCCTGTATATCTTATTTTCCAATTACATGTAAGATGGTATTAATAATGGTATGCACACATATACATATATATATTTGAATATTTGATTTTAAAACTTTCAATTCCAGATTCATTCCCTTCCTTCCTTGTCACCCACCCTTACTGGGAAGATAAGCAGTTCAGTATAGGTTGTACATGTGTGGCTAATGCAAAACAATAACATAGTAGATATATCGTAAAAGACTGACTATATTTCCCTCCCTCCTATCCCACCTCCCACTTGTTCTATTCTCTACTTTGATCCCATCCCTTTTCAAAAGTGGGTGCTTCCAACTTCCCTCCCCCCCAGCCTGTCCTCCCTTCCATCATCCCCTCTCTCATTCCCTTCCCCCCCCTACTCTCCTAGAGGGTGAGATACCCTATTTAGTGTGTATTTCACTCCCTCCTCAAGCCAAATTCAATGGGAAGCCTTGTAGAGTTTCAATCAAATATAAAACATGGCCAAGAGTGGTAGTCTAAGTTTGTATGTATTCCCCTCTTGAGGTGGCTTGAGGCTGGTTGATAATTGAACTCAGGAGAGAGCTGAGTTGCAGTGGGCTAAGAGCTGATCCAGTGTCTGGCATCAATATCTTGGGCCCCAGCAGTGTGGACAGCATAACACCAACTGAGCTGCCCCAAATAGGGCAAATTAACCCAGGTTAGAAATGGAGCAGGGTCAAAACTCCTATTCTGATTAGTCGTGTGACTGGGTCTAAGAGTGACTGCTGTACTTCTGGCTTGGGCAATGCATGGAGACCCAGTCTCAAAAAAGACAAGAGGGAGAGATAGATAGAGACACACACACACACACACACACACACAGAGACAGAGAGACAGAAAGACGGGGGAGAGAGAAAGAGACAGAGAGACAGAGGCAGAGAGAGAGAGAGAGAGAGAGAGAGAGAGAGAGAGAGAGAGAGAGAGAGAGAGAGAAAGCTTTTATTTTAAGAAAAAGCTGGGGAGGAAAAAAAGACCTTTAGCTCTCCTAGGAAAGGGAAGGAAAATAAAAAGCTCTTGACTGACTTTTTGTCACATAGAATGTTGTCTCATTGCTTTTGTTTCTTGGGCTATCACTATCAGCAATTTGCTCCTGAATTGTAAAAAACAAAAACAAATACATTCAAGTCTGAAATATGGAGATTTTTCCTGAATGAGATAAGCTTTTCCTCTATTTCTCATGTTAGTTCATTTCTTGGTCTGTGGAGGTATGTTTCCAAACATAATTTTCTTTCACTTCCTACAGAAGTAGGTAAGAAGAAGTAGGTAAGAACAAAGAACAATTTCATGAGTACACAAAAGTGGAGTAAGAACCGGAGAATACTTATCAGTTGGATCAGAATTGATTAGAAGAAACCTAACAAATTGGATTCTGTAGGAAAAGTGATTTAATATTCTTGTCAGGGACCTAGGTGATAAGATGCTTAGTAAGTTTGAGTTTGGGGTGATGTGATAAAAGAGGACAGGCTCAAAATTGGAAGAAATCTTAGTTGATTAGAGAAGTCATATCTAGGGCTTTAAAAGTTGAGGAGAGGGAAAAAGTCCATAAAAATATAGAAACTTAAAAAATTAAGTTTCCCAGCTGCCTTAAATTGGAAAAAAATTATTTTTTTTAGAATGAAGGATGAAATATTTAAAATAAAGTATGCTCTTATTTTTGTGACGATGTCACAATGCATATAAAAACCAAGACATTAGGAGGCACTATTTCTTAGGTTTCTTTTGAATTAGGATTCTATATATTGTGATTCATTCAGCCTTTATCCCTTCCTGTGGTAGCCTTTACATGACTATAGTTTCTATAAACTATATACTTTTACATGGTATAGTTCCTGACTGATAGAATAATATTTAATTCCGTTCAACAAACATTAGGGGCCTACTGTGTGAAAGTTATTGTATTAGGTGGTGGAGATACACTCACAAAAACAAAATAGTCCTTGCCCTTGAGCAGCTTACAGTTTACTGTGGTTATATGATATACATGGTGAAAAATCAACTATGCTGGAGGGAATGAACTTAGTAGTGAATGAAATGAAACAGAGTGTTCTAGGAATATTTGAGAAGGGAGAAGGGACTAATAAGGAAAGTTTTCATTTGGAAGTACCCCTGAAGGAAGTCAAGTCTTGAAAATAGCATTTAAATGATGAGGCAAGGAATTGGGTGTGGGAAGTAAGGGAAAGGGAAGAGCCCAAGAGGATTCTGGGGTTGTGAGTCTGCGTGGTTGAAAGAACAGGGCTACCACTAGCAGAGTCACAGAAGGTCAGCAGAATTGGATGGGACCTCAGAGGCCATCCGGAGCAACCTGAACATGAATTACCTCCTCTACCCCATCCCCAACAAATGGTCCACCAGTCATTGTTTGATGATCTCTGTAGTGAGGGGATGACCAATTACTTACTGGAGCAGCCCATTTCACATTGGGGTAATCCTAATTATTAGAAAGTGTTTTTCTTACTTTGATGTGAAATATGTCGCTTTACAACTTCAACCCATTATCCCTAGTACTGTCCTCTCTGGAGCTAAGCAGGATAAATTCAATCACTTTTCCTTCTGTCTTTCACTTACTCTAGAGAGTCATTATTTCTCCCCTTTCTCACACTTATTTAGGCTCCACATACCTAGTTTCTTCATTTGATCATCATTTGGTATGAATTTAAGGCCCTTGATTACTCTAGTTTCCTCTGGATTACTCTCCAGATTATTAATATCCTTCCTAAAATGTGATGCCCAGAACTGAACCTGCTTATCCTGATTCCATTATTTTTTCTATGGTACTACCATTTACTCAGCCTCCTACATTTGTAACCTCAGTGTTATCTTACTTCTTTTCCTATAAAATCAGTGATCAGATCTGGGGTTTCCATGTCCATTTTTTTTTCCTGAGAATGGGAAGTACATATCTGTAATCCTTGGTCTTGGGGAGACTGAGGCTAATGGATTACTTGCATTTAGGAGTGCTAAGCTGCAGTAGCCTGAGCTGAGCTGGTATCCACATTAAGTCCATGAGACACTGAGGGTTAGGGAGACACCATGCTGCCTTAAAGAGGTACAAATTAGCTCAGATAAGAAACAGAACAAGTCAAAGCTCCCTTGCTTTGATCAACAGTGATATCAGGACCATGAGTGGCCTTTGTACTTCCCAGGAAAGACAGGGAGGACTAGTCACACACACACACACACACACACACACACACACAGACATACACAGACACACAATTACTCTTATATTTGTTCCTTAATTTCTCTTCCAACTGCCATCAACTTAATATAGGCTCTCATTATGATTCATATGGACTACTGTAGTAGTCACCTTAAAGATCATTAGACTTTCTCTCTACTCTATTTTAAATGTCTGCCAGAATAATCTTTCTTTTGCATAGATATGGTCATGTCACCAAAATCTTCTGCTCAAAAATGCTCAAAAATTCTGATGCTGAGTGAGAAGAGTAGAACCAGGAAAAATCTGTACACAATTACAGATACAATGTATGTGTGACGACCAACTTTAATAGACCAGACTCTTCTCAGAAATGCAGGGCTATAAGCAAACTCCAAAAGACTCATGATGGAGAGAGATGTTTACACTCAGAGAAAGAAGAGAGTTTGAATGCAGATTGAAGCAAACTACCTGCTCATTTTCTTTTTCTTGTTTGGTTTTGTTTCCTCTTTCCTATTGTTCATTCCATCCGATACAGTCCTTCTTTATAACCTGACCAATGTCTAATGTGAAAGTATCTGCAGATCCTATACCTGATTGTATGCCTCTTTTGCAGGGGTGGGGGGAGGGGTGGGGTAGGGGAGGAAAATTTGAAACCCAAAGAACTGGAGAACTGAATCTTTTTGTTTACTCAAAGTAAACAAACAAATTAATAAAGACCAAAAAAAAAAAAAGATACAAAAAATGCTAAAAAATCTTCAGTAGCTTCCTGTTGCCTACTGAGTAAATTTCAAACTCCTCTGCCTGGCATTTGAGGTCCTTGACAAGATACACACACCTGATCTTTCTAGTCCAAACTTGCTAGCCTAGTGATCTGGTTTCTCCATAATATGGTGCCGACTAAGGCTTATATCACATTATTCCATTTTATTTACATCCATATGCATTATCTCCTGACTATATTCTTTGTTTTCTTATTTATGCATCTTGGCTCACAGTGTTTCCTATGCTTGGAATTCACTCTCTACCTTTTCATAACATGTTCAACCTTCAAGGCATCTTTCAAGATGCAGCTTAAGTGCTACCTCCTCTTGATCTCTTTAGGTGGAAATGTCTCTTATTTTTCTCCTCATAGTCCTTTGTACTCATTTCATATACTATTTATATTCTAATTGGTATTATATGACATGCCTTATCAACCCTACTAGATTTAAAGCTCTAGAATAGGGATCATATCATATTTATCTTTGTATTTCCCAGAAGTGGTTAACAGTGTATTTGCATTCACATAGTAGGTATTTAATAAGTCCTTATTGAATGAATGAAGTTTAGGGCACATGAGAAATCTCACACCTGAAGGCCTTTATCTTCTCTGTGAAGCAGCACTTGAGGTCATCTCAGATTGAAAAGGGATTTAAGGAAAAAGGAAAACATCTGGTATTCCTAGTGTACTGGAAAGTTAATGAAAGATGAATAAAAGGACAGGTGAGAATTGTTATTGTTATTCAGTCTTGTCTGACTCTGCGTGACCCCATTTCGGGTTTTCTTGGCAAAGATATCAGAGTGGTTTGACATTTTCTTTCCAGCTCATTTTATAGATGAAGACACTGTGGCAGACAAGTGACTTGCTCAGGGTCACACAACTAAGTCATATTTGAACTCAGATCTTCCTACTTTCAGGCCTAGTGCTCTATCTACTGCACCACCTAGATGCCTCCAGATAAGAATAAAGAAGTTCAATTAAAGTTTGATTAAGAGAGGGGCTCCTGGGCAGCTAGGTGGTACAGTGAATAGAGCACTGGCTCCAGAGTCAGGAGGGCCTGAGTTAAAATCCAGCCTCAGACACTTGACACACTTACTAGCTGTGTGAACTTGGGCAGGTCACTTAACCCAATTGCCTTGCCTTCCCCCTTCCCCCCCAAAAAAAAAAAGATCATCTCACCTACTTTAAAATTAATTAGCTTTGCTCATAAGAACAATTTTTTTGGTCGAGATTCTTTTTCAATCATAGCTTTCAGTCAGTCTGATTATTTTTATGTTTTTTTCTTCTTGATCTATTCTTCACATCTGTTTTTCTTATGTTTCACTTTTTCTTCTATTTTTTCATTATTCATATTTTGTTCAATTATTTCTTGATTTCTTAAATTCTAATTTTCAAGGTGTCATTTTCTTCCTTAAGATTCTAGATATCCTTTTCTAATTTGACTTTCCTTTTATAATCTTGTTTTTCTTGGATTATGCTTATTCTTTTTTTTTTTTTAGTTTTTCCTCCATCTCTATCATTTGACTTTTATTTTTTTATTTTTCCAAAATTTTATTTTACACTCAAACACCAGAACACAGATAGAGAATAGAAAAAAGAAACAAAAACATATCATAAACTTAATTATTGGAACTTAAATACAAAGTTAGAAAGAAATAAAAGCATGTCATGTGCATAGCAGAACACGAGAGGATTCAAAATATAACAATAAATTTTCATTTTAAGAAAACCTATATGATAAATGAAACTCATTGTGTTGAGAATTGTCTATCTTTTCTTTACTTCCTTGTGAGTTTTCTTTTGTTCTCTGCTGTTCACTCTTTTACTTTGTTCTTTTCCCCCCTCCCGCGCCCCCCCTCCCCCAGATGGCCACAATAAAATTTAGATATACTTCTCTATAGCTATTAATATATACATACCCTCCCCCACCCCCCAGAAGGTTACAATAAAGTTTAGATGTTTCTCCATAGCTATAGCTATAGACATATACATGTACATATATAGACATATACATTTCCAAACCTATTCTACTCCTGATCTTTGTTTTTATGTATATGCATATCTCTTCTTTCCTATCCCTCCTACCTTCTCTACTTTATTTTTACCCACGACCTTGCCCTTCTATGACTTGCCTAACCCCCTCCAAAGATCCCTCCCCTATCATCCCATTCCCATAAATTTAAACACTCTTCTATACCCCTATTTACCTATTCTCTACCCTCCCTCCTAAAGATCCCTCCCTTGTCCTCTCCCCGCTCCTTATGCCCCTACCATTTTATTTCCTCTGAATTTAGAAGACTTCTATACTCTTTTAAATATATATATGCATCATTTGACTTTTTTTTTTTTTTTGCTTTTTGGAGGAGGAAGGTAGGGCAATTGGGGTTAAGTGACTTGCCCAAGGTCACTCGGCTAGTTTTTGTATTAAGTGTCTGAAGTCGGATTTGAACTCGGGTCCTCTTGACTCCAGGGCTGGTGCTCTATTCACTGCGCCACCTAGCCACCTCATCATTTGACTTTTAAAGTCTTTTTTTTAAGTCCTTTTTTAAGGTCTATGAATTCTTCTAGGGCAGTTGACCATTTGATATTAGTTTTTGGGGTAGAAGTGGATTTCTTTTCTTCAATCTCCTCTGAAGATGAACCCAAATCTTCTCTATTGCCATAATAGCTTTCTATGATGGGATTCTTCCTCCTTTGCCTGGGCATTTTTTGTGGTAATAGTTTAATTTTTGTAATCATCTCTAGCCCTGGGGTGTGGGGGATGTTGCCTCTTGCCCCAGATCTTCAGCTCTCCACAGAACCAAAGTCAAGCCTCCAGCCTCCTCTAAGTGCCCACAGCCAGGGGCTTTCTGCTTCTGCAACTCAGCCGGCTGTGCTGGTTCCTCTTCTCAGCCTGGTGCTCTCCCACTCTTTGCAGCACAACTGGGTCTGGTGTTCCTCATCAGCAGCGCTTCCCTCAATCTTCCCAGGCTCAGACTCCCAACTCCCTTCAGGATCCTGGGGCTAAAAGTTCCTGCGGCTCGGCTGAAGCAAATAACCTCTCAAACCAAATAACCCCAGAGCTAGCCTCTTGTTATCTAAGCGGTTTGCAGCTAGTGGCCTGGAGGTGTTTACTCTTCACTGAAACCAAACTTGTCCAGGGATTTTTCTTCTGATCTTTTCAAATTGTCCCAGGAAGACCCCTGCGATGTCCCTATTCTTATTTATTTTTACCTGCACTTTGTTTGACCTAAGGTGCTATTTTAGCTCTTCTGTGGGGGAAAATCTTGAGAGCTTGAAATTTTCTGACCTACTCTGCCATCTTCCCTGAATCCTCTCTCTGGTAAGAACAATCCTTGACTGACAAGGTAGAAAGGAAAAATGTGACCCGGGTGATGCAGGTAGTTGGACGTGGGTGACTCATGAGAGTAGGGATTATGCTTTAGCTAAATTTTCTATTTCCCCTGCACTTATCACAGTATTGCATTCACAATAAATGCGTAATAAGTGCTTATTGAATTGAATGGTGGAGGGACCCACTCAGTATATAGTTTTCTTGGAGTGAAAGATTAGGAGTTAGACTTCAATTATGACAAACTGAGAGGTTGATAGTTCCATGGTTCAAATCTACTTTTCTCCCACTGAGTTATGGGAGTAGGGGAATGTTATTTTCTCATAGTAGAGAGGTGAAGGAGAACTGAATTTAGGAGAGAGCTTTGTTTCCACTAAAAAGAGAGATGGATTTGGGTTAATTGCTTGCAATGACATATTAACATACCATTAGTTTATTACTCTAGATATTAAATGCCTGAAAGAGTAAATGTACAGATGAGAGTGTGTAACTTATTTTTAGAGGGAATATCTTACCTAACATTGTCTCGATCCATTCTTATCATTGTGTGGTGCCTAGCACAACTAGGCATTTTTAGCCTTATCTAAGAGGGAGGCAGCTAGCCACTAAATAGGTCATTGGATCCAGAATCAGGAAGACTTGGGTTCAAATCTGACTTCAGACACTTACTACCTCAGTGACCCTAGGTAAATAAATCACTTAGCCTCTTTTTGCCTTAGTTTCCTCAACTGTGAAATGGGCATAATGATAGTATCTACATTCCAGGGTTGTGGTCAAATGAGATAATGTTTGTAAAATGTTTAGCATAGAGTCTGAAACATAGTAAGTACTTAATAAATGCTTATTTTCTTCCTTAACCATCTAATCTTTACATTTAAATAGGTATGACATCAGTTAGATTGAAAGAAACCTCTAGGTTTTGAGACCTTGTGTTTTTTATGGTGGTCTGAATTTGTTCTAATCACCTTCTCCAGCCTGTTATCTCTTCCTTTTTACATACACTCGTCTCTGCTCTGGTATCTCCTCTTTTTCCTTATATCTTCTATGTTGAGAATTTTCTATGCCAGAAACTTATTTCTCCCATATAGCCACAATGGACAGCTAGGTGGCAGAATGGATAAAGTGCTGTGCCTAGAGTCAGTAAGACTGACCTTACTGAGTTCAAATTTGGTCTCAGATACTTACTAGCTATATGACTCTGGGCAAGTCACTTAACCCTGTTTGCCTCAGTTTCCTTATCTGAAAATGAGCTAGAGAAGGAAATAGCAAACCATCCAGAATCTTTGCCAAGAAAACCCCAAATGGGGTCAAAAAGAATCTGACACAACTGAAATAACTGAATAACAACAGAAATACTTACAATAACTAACACTTCCCTGCATGTGATATCAGAGATGGGAAACCAGTCATATATACTTAGGCAAGACCCGCCCATCTGCAAAAAACCCTTAGTTTTCTTCTGCACTTTAGCTATTTTAATGAACCCAGGAATCTCACCCATCAAGAGAGATAAGTATGAAGCATGACTTGAAAGAAGAGATATGAAATAAGAGATATTGTTTTGTTTGAGGGGGTACCTCCAGCCTACTCTTTCATGGAGGTGGAAGGTAGACAGGTATTGTACATGGCACATCTTTTCTGACTTTTTAAATGTTTTGATTTTTTTCCTCTCTCTTTTTTTGTCTTTAAAATATACTATTTTGGGGTGGCTAGGTGGCTCAGTGAGTAGAGCACCAGCCCTGGAGTCTGGAGGATCTGAGTTCAAATCCAACTTTAGACCCTTGACACAATTATTAGTCATGTGACTTTGGGCAAGTCACTTAACTGCAATTGCCCTCTAAAAAGCAAATAAAATAAAATATACCATTTGTTATATGAGATGGCTTTCTGGGAGAGGAAGGGGAAGGATACTGAGAAAAAATATATAAAAAAACAAAAAAACATCAATAAAACTTTTTTTTAAAGGGTAGTGAGAGTTTGATGTCATGATGTGGGAGATTCTGGGGGTTTTACCTTGCAAAAGCATCATAAGATTGGGTTCTCTTGAGGGGACTTAAAGGTTATCAAGTCTGAGATTCTGGCCATAGGCCAGTTGTGTTGTCTCCCTTCCTTGTTCTTCCCACATCCATCCCCCAGCTTGTGCTGGCCTGATTTTGTCAGGGCTGACTCCTCCCCTAGATTGGGGCAGTGGGTACTTCTTTAGTATCCAAGCTGCCATTGTCCCTTCCTTCCTGTTCCTTGTGTTGGGTGTTCCTCAGGAAACAAAATAGCCTTCTGTTAAATTCCTCCCAAAGGACTATTGCTTTCAACATAGAATGTCTGGTTTAAATCCTTTTACAAAATAGTGTTAGATATTATTTGAGGAAATTAAGGCCTGAGAATCCTGGTCACAGAGTGAGTCAGTGACAACTTTATAAAGTTCATGATTTTGCAACTTTGGCTTAAAGTACTTCAGCTAAACTACCACTCCTGACAGCTGGGCTTCCTATCACCTCCAGGATCAAGTATAAAATCCTCTCTTTAGAACTGAAAGCCTTATGTAACCTTGCCTCCTCTTACATTTCTAGTTTTCTTATACCTGACATCACGCCATGAGCTGTGCAATCCAGTGTCACTGGACTCCTTGCTGTTTTTTGCATGATACTCCATCTTCCAACTTTTATGCACTTTATAAACATTAAAAAAATTTTTTTTAATATACTTTCATTGACTGTTCCCCCCCCCCCCATGTCTGGAATTATCTTTCTCATCTCTGTTTCCTGCCCTCTTTGACTTTCTTCAAGGCTCAGTTAAAGTCTTACTTTTGCAGGAGTCCTTTCTCAGGCCTTCTTATTCTTGCTGCCCTTCCTTTGAAAAGACCCCTAATTCTCCTGTGTGTGTCTTGTTCGGATGTGGCTGTTTTTCATGTTGTCTCCTGCTTTAGAATGTGAGCTCCTTCACAGCAGGGACTGTCTTTTGCTTTTTTAAATTCCTAGTCCTTAATACAGAGTAGGTGCTTAATAAATGATTTGTTGACTGCTTCCTTTCACATATATGCAGAATCCTGCAAGCTATATTTTGTCCTGAAATCCTTGTTTGGGGTTTAGAGATTGGGAACCAAGGGAGAAAAACCTTTTTTCAATTAGCCATAACTTTGGGGGAAAAAGTGATTGGAAGAAAGCTTGTTAGCCAATGAATACAGAGGTAAGAGGGAGAAGTGTGTTTTTTGTGTTCTGTTCTGAACTATCCTTACTGAGCACTGGTAATGATAGTTCTGCTGGTGGTTTTGAGGGATAGCAGGAGCAGATGCTTTGCAAGAGGGTTTTAATCATACCTTGCAACAGACATGCTCAAACTGTTCCCAGGCTCTTTAGAAAAGAAAAGTGACAGGTGTGCTAAAAAATACTGTCAGTTTCGTGTTGAGGCACAGGACATAGGCCACAAGGCTCTGGGCCCTTTGAATATTGTTTTCTTTCTTTCACCTCAATTATCTGGCACATTTCACTGGGCAATCACCTTTGGATATCCCTTTAAAGGGGGTATGTTTACATCATGCCTTTGTACATATATAAATCATTTGCAGTGGCATCTGTTGACTCATTTGTGATGGTGCTGAACTAGTGACAATTTGCCCACAGTATTCTCATTTAATTACAATGGAAACAGTAGCACACGTTCACGTCACGTGCCTCTTGTATCATGGCATTTTTAGCATCTGGCACTAAATGTGCTGTTGTTGGGCTCATATGGCTATGTTGCAGGAGGAAGATGCCCGAGGCAAACAGAAATTGAAAACAAGATGATAAATACAGCCCAACTAACTGCGTATCATTTTGGAAACATTGAAATATGGAACAGAACTTTAATAGGGGCAGCAAATTCTACACATTTTTTCCCCTGCTGTTGGTGGTGAAGGCAGCAATTTACAAGAATAAGAAAATTGATTGGGCTAGCAGCACCAGAAAAGAGGCCAAAAAGTATCTAGGAAAGAGAGAGGTTTGGCTATTTTTGTTTGTTTGTCTGCTTGTGTCACAATGGTAAGAAGGATCCTACTGTATAGTACAGTGGAAATTACAGGGGTTCTAGAATCAGAGGAACAGGGTTCAAATTCTGCCTCTGATACTCTGTGTGACCTTAGTCAAATTGTTTAATATTGTGTGTGTGTGGGCATGTGGGCTAGGTGGCAAAGTGGATAGAGCACTAGGCTTAGAATCAGGAAGACATATTCCTGAGTTTAAATCTGATATCAGATACTTATGACATATGTGACCCTGGGCAAGTCACTTAAACCTTTTTGCCTCAGTTTCCTCATCTGAAAAATGAGCTGGAGAACAAAATGGCAAACCACTCTAGTATCTGAAACCATGAAAGCCCCAAATGGGGTCATGAAGAGTTCAGCACATCTGAAAAGCCAACTGAACAACTTTGTGGGGCTCAGTTTTGTCAATTGTAAAATAAGGGGGTTGAAATAGATGGCCTCTGAGATCTCTTCCAGCTTGAGATCTCTGGTCCTTGTACCCCCTTAGCATACGAATACAAAGAAAAATAGATTTACAGAATGGTAAGGACACCATACAGATCCCTTATTCTGACCCACTGCCCCTTTACTGATATATGAATTCTCTCTACAATATTTCTGCCAAGATCTCATCTGGCTCTGACTTGAACATCTTCACCGGAAACTCATTACTTACCAAGGCAGCTCATTCCTTTTTCAGATAGCTCTAATTGCTGAAAAATTCTTTCATATATTAAGCTCAAATCTGCCTCAACCTTAAAGCTTAAATTATGTGAGCACTGGTTCTCTGGTTGGTGTGTGCAGATTTATAAGAAGCAATAGCAATGTGTAAGGAACTCCACCAGACAAATGAAGAGAAATGGGACGAGCAGGGTAAATCAAAACAAATACATTTTGGATTGCTTTTTAGAAAAAACAAACAAACAAACCCTGAAACTCATTTTCAAGTAGAAGATGGCAGGAAAGAGAGGGTTTGGAAAGAGGAAAATACTTTCAACCTTATCTTAAAGTGTTCTCCTCCAATCTTACTCCTTCCAGAAGAGCTTTCCTTTCTCAGACTTCCTTCTCTCAGACTTTTCTTCTCAAAATTAGTGCCAGGATTAAGATTCCTTAAATTAGCATCTACTTTACCTGTAATAAAATCAATGCTGTTTATCAACCACTAATTAAGTAAAATGCCCAGTAAAAAGATAGGTATGCATGTGTGTCCTTTCTCCTGAGAATGAATTCTTTGAACATCAGGACTACCTGTTTTTTGTGGTTTTTTTTTTAAATCCCCTGTAATTGTCTTTTTAGCATACTGTACTTTAAGCCTAAACCTAGAAGCTGAACAGCATTGTGACCTTTTCCCTTCATTCCTTAGTTCTAGAAATGAGATGATGAGACAAATGAGATAATATTGTATTACAAATAAGGAAGGATTTTCAGTGTTAACAGTTCAAGCAATGAGAGCTTTTATTGATTTACTTCATTGCCCCCTGTTTCTATTGGCTTTTTTTTTTTTTTTTGCTTTTTGGAGGGCAATTGGGTTAAGTGACTTGCCCAAAGTCACATGACTAGTAAGTGTGTCAAGTGTCTGAGGCCACATTTGAACTCAGGTCCTCCTGACTCCAGGGCTGGTGCTCTATTCACTATGCCACCGAGCGGGCCCTTTCTATTGGCTTTTAAGAAAAGCTCTTTTAAGGGCAATATATGTATCTGCCTTCAGATAATGGGGCAGGTAAGTGGTACAGTGGATAGAGCACTGAGCCTGAAGTCAGGAAGAGAGACCTGAGTTCAAACTGAGCCTCAGACTAGTAAATTCTGTGATCCTGAGCAAATCAGGGTCACAGAAACCTCTGCTTGTCTCAATTTCCTCAACTGTATATGGAGATAATAGTATCTACCTCTCAGGGTTTAATACGATCAGATTTGTAAAGTGCTTAGCAAAATTCATGGCACATAGTAGACACTATATCCATATTTATTCTCTTCCCCCTCCCCCACTTTATGTATCAAAGTTTTTTCTTTCTACAACTATTTCCTGTTGTGTGGGGTACAGAGACCCTACCCCAAATTGACTCGGAGACGTCTCAAGGTGAAAGCAGGTTTTATTGAATTTCGCGAAAAGTGGCCACTGTACAGAAGCCAAAGCTGGGTTATATAGCCGAAAACCACCAGAAAACTGCAACCCTCCCCTTCCTCATGTAATCTTTTAAATTGATTGATTGTTCTGTTAGCATTCCCTTATTTGGCAGGTGGGGTGACAAGGGGATTTCCAGAGTTTCGGTTTCCTCAAGGTCACCTGACTTCTGGTAGCTAGAAACTGAGGCCTAAAGGCTTCTAGTACTTTAGCAAATAGTCCACTTGAGAAACCACATTTCGTTCTACACACCATTAAGGAACAACTAGAATTGCCAATGAAGTGCTGCCTGTAATTGATAAACCAAATGATGAGTTTTCAGACTCTGTAATGATATTTTCTCATTGCATCCTTCCGTTTATCATTTTCTCTTTCATCTCTGTCTTTGTCTTTGTTTCACTTTAAGTGAGCTGGACCATGACATGATCATTCTTAGGTCTTGAGTACTAGTTCCCACAGTAGGCTCACACAGGGACTATTCCTGTGGGAAGAGTTTCCAAGTTGATTGTCTCACAGCTCGCAACAGAACCAGAGTTAACATGGTGGGAATAGGAGTGCAGTACCTGGTTCAGTTCACTTAGCTGTTACAAAAAACAGGGATTGTGAGCATGACAAGAGGTGTGATGGATGGTTTCAGGTTCCTGGGAAATAGGGGGAACTCCAGACATAAATCTCTCAATGAACATTTGGTGTTGGTCAAAGCAATATACTTTGCCAGAGGGTGAGATCATCTAGAACCAAAGGATTGTTGTTATGCCAAGCTCAGGGCACAGCTTGCTTTCTGGGCCTGAGCTTTGGGAAACATGGTGTCTCCGAATATCTTGACTGTAGCATCTTTCACATACCCTCTCTTCTCTGACACTGCCACCACTCTGGTGAAGGACTTCGTCACTGTATGCCTAGACTATCGAATAGTGTGCTGGTTGGTTTCCTTGTCTCAAGTCTCTTTCCTATTCCAGTCCACCTTTACTCAGCTGTTTAATGTGATATTTCTAAAAATGTACATCTGATCATGTCATTAGCCCTTCCTGAATTAACTCTAGTGGTTCCCTATTACCTTCAGGATCAAATATAAACTTTTTTTGTTTGGCATTCAAATCCCTTCACAATTAGGCATCTGCCACTTCCTCTACTCTCTCCTTTCCAAGTCTTATATCTTACTCTTCAACCTAGTGATGCTCACCTTCTTGCTGTTTCCCCTACAAAACTGTCCATCTTTGAACTCCATGCATTTTCTTTTTTTAAAGAAGTTTTTATTGACATCTTCTGATGTCAATCTGAGAGCTTCTTACATCACCATCATATCCAATTTATCTCTCTCTCCCACTCCCCTTCCCTATCCTAGAGAACCCTCTCATAAGAGAAAGTACTTTTTTTAAAAGAGGAAAAAACCAGGGGTGGCTAAGTGGCGCAGTGAATAGAACACCAGCCTTGGAGTCAGGAGGACCTGAGTTCAAATCTGGCCTCAGACACTTAACACTTAATAGCTGTGTGACCTTGGGCAAGTCACTTAACTCCAATTGCCCTGCCCTCCCCCTCCAGAAAAAAAGCTAAAAAAAAAAAGAGGAAAAAAGTCACCCTAACTGATGAATACATCGAAAAAGTCCAAAAACATGTACAATGTGTAACTCCTGTGGGCCTCCCACCTTTACAACAGCAACAGGGTGGGTTGGGGGGTAGGGTCTTTTCATATCTCTTCATTTGAATTCTGTTTAATCTTTACAATTTTGTTACATTTATTTTTGATTTTTGTGTGTGTCATTGTTCTATCCATTTACAGTGTAGTTAGTGAGTATGTTATTTTCTTGGTTCTGCTTCTTTAGTTCTGCATCAGTTTCAATAGACCTTCCCATGCTTTTCTGTATTTGTCATATCCATCATTTCTTACAGCACAGAAGTGCTCCATTACATTCATGTACCACCCTCCGTTTAGTGATTCCTCAATTGATGGGCACCTCCTTTGTTTCAATTCTTAGCTATCACAAAAAGTGCTGCTGTAAATACATTGCAGTATATGGGGACTTTTTGACTCCATGAGTTTTCACAGACTCTCCTCCCTGTCGTTAGTACCCTCCCTCTTCGTCCCTCCCTCTTAGCTTCCCTTGCTTCCTTCAAGTCTCAGCTAAAATCCCACTTTCTACAGGAAGCCTGCCCTGACTGCACCTTCCCTCTGTTTATCCTTTTAAATTTATCTCGTATATAGCTTGTTTGTACATAGTTGCTTGCATAGTGTCTCCCCCTTTAGACTGTGAGCTCCTTTAGATTAGGGACTATTTTTTGGCCTTTCTTTGTATCCCCAACATTTAGCACAGTACCTGGAACATAGTAGGCACTTAATAGATATTTACTGACTGGCCAACTTAACCTTCCACCTCCTCACTCCATAAAATAAGCAGAAAAGTCTATACAAAGATGTAATCTGTGCCTTACCCAAGCCATTAGAAACGTTATAGTCACGCACAAGAGAAAGTGTGTATAGTAGATAGAATAGTGAATGAATGACATAAAAAGTATTAAGTGCCAGAAATGGTGCTTAGGGATGAAAAGAGAGAGAGAGACACACAGAGAGAAAGATACAGAGAGAGAGAGAGACAGAGAGAGAGAGAGAGACAGAGAGAGAGAGAGAGACAGAGACAGAGACAGAGAGAGACAGAGACAGAGACAGAGAGAGAGAGAGACAGAGAGAGAGAGAGACAGACAGAGAGAGAGACAGAGACAGAGAGAGACAGAGACAGAGAAAGACAGAGACAGAGAGAGAGAGACAGAGTCCTTGTTTCAAGGAACTTAAATTCTGATTGCAGAAGACAATCTATGTAGGTAGTGATGACCAAGAAAGTAAGTTTGTTCTGGGGAGCGTGAAGGTCGGGGGTAGCATATACTTAGCTACAGGCATATAGGGTATGGCTTGGGTGAATGTTTGGATAGGATGGGAAGCTGAAGCATGGTCTGGTGTGTAGGGTTAGCAGTAGATATAAAAGGCTAAGTGAAATAGTTTGCACAGATTCAGTCATTAATTAACTGAGCTGGGCCCTAGGATGAACATACCAAAGACAAGTGAGATTAACTTTGGGGAGTGTGGTGTGGGGGCACATGGATTCTGGAAGACTCAGCTGTGTGGGTCCAGAGTACCTTATAAATGTTGAAACTAGATCTAATGGTGGAAAGACTGATGGAAAACACTGGCATCATCAGGAAATAAACAAGCACCTGCTTTTCTGTCTCATAAAAATGTCCATAACATTTTTGATCACTAGTGATTATAAAATGACAGCATTTTTCTATGTTGGTATAGTATTTCGTTATCTAGCTGTCCTCATTTTTTTTTTTTAGCATTTTACTCCTCCCTGGCCCATTCTCCCTCACAATGATTAGCAAAAGATGATGGAACACAATTTTGTTGTGCTTACCACCTTCAGTGAAGGCAGCAAACACTTAACTTCTATGTGTAAAATATGCTAACGTGGGCACAGCGTGTTAATTTGCCAATTTTTGATAATAGTTTTTTTTTGGGCACGTCGGGGCTGGATCTGTGACTTAATTGATATAAGAATTGCCAGTTAGGAAAGTCCCACTACAAATGTAGATCACAAGGTTAAGAGACTTGCCCAGGGTCACCCAGTCAATATTTTTTCTTTTTCTTTTTTTTGGTCTTTATTAATTTGTTTACTTTTAGTTTACAAGATTCATTACCACAATTCCTTGAGTTTCAAATTTTCTTCCCCCCCCCCCACCCATGGTGGCATACAATCAAGTATAGTATCTGCAAATACTTTCACATTAGGCATTAGTCAGGTTATAAAGAAGGATTGTATCAGATGGAATGAATGGGAAAGAGAAAACAAAACCAAACAAGAAAAAGTAAAAGAGCAGGTAGTTTGCTTCAATCTGGGTTCAAACTCAGTTCTTTCTTTCTTTCTTTCTTTCTTTCTTTCTTTCTTTCTTTCTTTCTTCCTTCCTTCCTTCCTTCCTTCCTTCCTTCCTTCCTTCCTTCCTTTAGCAATCGGGGTTAAGTAACTTGCTCGAGGTTACATGGCCAGTTATTTCTGGGTGTGGTGCTGAGTATCTGAGCCTGGATTTGATTCAGGTCATCCCGACTCTGGGGCTGGTGATCTTAATTGCTGTGCTACCTGGCTACCCCTAAACTCAGTTCTTTCTCTGGATGTAAACATCTCTCTACATCATGAGTCTTTTGGGGTTGACTTATGACTCTGGATTGCTGAGAAGAGTCCAGTTTATCAAAGTTGGTTGTCACACATATGTTGTGTCTGTAATTGTGTACAATTTCCTCCTGGCTCTACTCTTTTCACTCATCATCAGTTCATATAAGCCTCTCTAGGTAAATATGAAATCCATCTGCTCCTTGTTTCTTATTGCACAATAGTATTCTATAACATGCATATACCACAACTTGTTCAGCCATTCCCCAATTGATGAGCACCCCCTTAATTTCCAATTCTTTGCTACTACAAAAAAGAGCTGCTATAAATATTTTTGTACATATGGGTCTTTTTCCCACTTCTATGGTCTCATTGGGATACAACCCTAGAAGTTGTATTGCTGGGTCAAAGGGTATGAAAATATTTATAGCCCTTTGGGCAGAATTCCAGATTGCTCTCCAGAATGGTTGGATCAGTTCACAACTCTACCAGCAATGCATTAGTGTTTCAATTTGTCCACATCCTCTCCAACATTTGTCATTTTCCTGTTTTGTCACCTTAGCCAGTCAGACTGGTGAGATGTGGTGCCTCAGAGTTGTTTTGATTTGCATTTCTCTAATCAATAGTGATTTAGAGCATTTTTTCATATGCTTATAAATATCTTTAATTTATTCCTCTGAAAACTGCCTGTTCATATCCTTTGACCATTTATCAATTGGGGTCACCCAGTCAGTATTGTTAGAAATAAGACTTGAACTTGGGTCTTAATTGATTTCCAATCAAGCCTTCTATCAACTGTTGCACTGCTTCATGAGGAATTGCCTGAATGCATAGACTTTATTTATAGGGCATGGAAGAAAAAAATATATGTGAAAGTAGTGTATACATATTTACCACTATAGAAAAAGGGAAAAAATAGGTATACTACCCTCTTGTAATGATAGTAGCATGATTGAAAGAAATAAAAGTTATGATATAGCCCAGAAAGTGATGGTAAGATATTCTGCCAAATTCCAGTCAATCAAGTTCTTTCATGGGTTTTCAGAATTTTATATATGTTTATGGAAAATTTAGTGTACATGAAATAATATTGAAAATGTATTGGCAGGGCATAGGCAAGGTAGTTGATTAGAAATAATAAGCCAGTGGAATTCTCTACACATCTCCCTTCAAACAACTTTAAAATAATGCCTCAAGTCAAATTTTGGAGAGACAGAGGCAAGAAAAGACCAGTGTGAGACATTTTTTCTGGTCTAAGAAAACTTAAGAGGTCAGCAAGAGAGGTCTATGACACAAGGGTAGAGGCCTGTCCATAGCACACAAGGTGGCAATAGCAGTGGTGGGCCTTGGAGGTGGCAGCAATGTCAATGGCAACAGCAGCAGCAATTTAGGGAACTCTCAGTCCAGAGGCAGTAGAAGATTGGAAAACTGGTCAGAAAGAGATTACAGAGGATTTTTTGCTGGTACTGGGGATAGCTAGTACTGATTGGCAAATCTCTTGCCCATATACAATGCAATTCTTGGTCATAGTGCCTGGGTAGAGAGGAGCACAAGGGAGCAGAGGAGTATTAATGCTGTGTCTGCCAGGGAGCAAGGGCCCTTGCTGAGTAAATACCAGAACTCATATCAGGAGAGCAGGGACCATAACTCTCCTTGGATCATACTACTTTGGAAGCAGTGAAAACTTGCAGATTCCCAGAACTAGCTCTGAAAACAGCAGCACAAAAAGTCTAAACAGAGTTCAACTTCAACATAAAGTTCAAAGTGAAGAAACAGGCTAGAAAAATGAGCAAACAATTAAAAAAAAACTTAACCATAAAAAGCTACTATGGTGGTAGAGAAGACCAGACATAATATCAGAAGACAACAATGTGAACACAGCTAAAAGCAAAGCCTCAAAGAAAATTGCTAATTGGACACAAGTCCAACAAGAATTCCTGAAACAGTTAAAGAAAGAGATGAATGGTACATGAAAAATTGAGAAAAGAAATGAAAGTGATGCAAGAAAATTATGAAAAGAGAATTAACAGCTTGGTAAAAGAGGCACAAAAAATAATGAAGTAAATACCATAAAAAATAGAATTAGCATAATAGTACAAGCACAAAAATCCACTAAATTAAAAATTCTTTAAAAAACAGAATTGAAAAAATAGAAAAAGAGTTATAAAAGGTCACTGAAGAAAATAATTCTTTTTTTTTTTTTTTTTTGCTTTTTGGAGGGCAATTGGGGTTAAGTGACTTGTCCAAAGTCACATGGCTAGTAAGTGTGTCAAGTGTCTGAGGCTGAATTTGAACTCAAGTCCTCCTGACTCCAGGGCTGGTGCTCTATTCACTGTGCCACCTAGCTGCCCCTAGAAAATAATTCTTGAAGAATTAAAATTGGTAAGTGGATGTTAATGATTCCATGAGATATCAGGAAACAATAAAACAAATTCACAAGTGAAAAAATGGAAAAAAAAATGTGAAATATCTTATTGAAAAAATAACTGACCTGGAAAATAGATTGAGGATAAATAATTTAAGAATTATTGGACTGCCTGAAAACCATAATCAAAAAAGAGCCTAGACATCATAGTCCAAGAAATTAACAAGGAACACTGCCCAAATATCTTAGATCCATAGGGTAAAATAGAAATTGAAAGAATCTATTGCTTGCCTCCTGAAAGAGATTCCAAAATAAAAACTCCTAGAGATATAGCCAAATTCCAGAGCTCTCAGATCAAGGTGAAATTATTGTAAGTAACCAAAAAGAAATAATTCAAATATTGTAGAGTAACAGTTAAGATCATACAAGATTTAGTAGCTTCAACATTAAAGGAGTAGAAGACTTGGAATATGATATTCTGAAAGGCAAAGGAGGTAGAATTTATAACCTACCCAGGAAAGCTGAGTATAATACTTCAAGGGATAAGGTGGATATTTAATGAAATAGAGGACTTTCAAGCATTCCTGATGAAAAGACCAGAGCTAAATAGAAAATCTGACACTCAAAGACAAGACTCAAAAAAAAAGCACAAAAAGGTAAGCATGAAAGAGTTATCACAAGGGATGCAATAAAGTTAAATTGTTGACATTTCTACATTGGAAGATGATACATGTAACTCCTAAGAACTTTTTCATTATTAGGCTATGGGTGGGAGTCAATTATGATGGAATGTTCTAAAAAAAGTGAAAGGGTGAGTAAGAGGGATACATTGGGAGAAGGTAGAATGGGGAAAGTTTTCTTACATAAAAGAGACATGCAAAGAAGAGATTTTATAGGGGATAGGGAAATGGAGCTAGCTGGCAATACTTGAACCTCACTTTAATTCAAAGTTTCACATTCATTCAAAGAGGGAAAAGCATATATACACACTCAGTTATGTATAGAAATTTATATTAATCAATAGGGAAATAGGGAGGAAAGGAAGATGAAAGAGAAAGGGGGTAATTATAAAAGGAAGGGCAGATTAAGGGTGGCAGTGGTTAGAAGCAAAATAGACTCAAGGAAGGACAGAACAAACAGAAAGAGAGAGAGAAGAAGAAGAAACAGAAGTAAATGGGATGGAGGGAAATACGTAGTAATCATAACTGTGAATGTGAATGGGATGAGCTTAACCATAAAATGGGAACAGATAGTAGAATGTATTACAAATGGGAATCTAACAATATGTTTTCTTTTTATAAAAGACACAGAGTTACAATAAAGGTCTGTGGGGAGCAGAAATTATTATGCTTTATATGAAATAAAAAAGACAGTGGTAGCAATCATGATCTCAGACAAAGCAAAAGTAAACATAGACTTCATTAAAAGAGATAATCAGGGAAACTACATTTTTCTAAAAGGTACTGTAAACAATGAAGTAATATAAAAAAATACAGCAAGGTTTTCTGATAATTTGTCAAAATATATTGAATAGAGAACTGAATAAAATTTATAAAAATAAGATCCTTTCCCCAATTGATAAATGGTCAAGAGATATGAATAGGCAGTTTTCAGGAGAAGAAATCAAAACTATAGTAAATGAAAAAATGATGCTCTAAGTCACTATTGATTAGAGAAATGCAAATTAAAACACCTCTGAAGTACCACCTTACACCTATCAGATTGGGTAATGTGACAGAAAAGGACAATGACAAATATTGGAGATGTAGGAAAATTTGAACACTAATGCATTGTTGGTGGAGTTGTGAACTGATCTAACCATCCTGGAGAGCAATTTGGAACTATGTCCAAAGAGCTATAAAACTGTGCATAAGTTTTGATCCAACAATACCACTACTAGGTCTGTATCCTAGTGTTATAGGAATGTAAATTTTTAAGATCTTCCCTGCCCCTAGGCTTAAGTGCACCTGGAGCCTGTGGTAGCAGGCTTGTTTCTCAGGAGATACTTTGTGATTGGGCAGTGGGTCAAGAAGGTTGTTATATTCTCTGAGCCAGGGGAAGGCTATATAAGCCCTGATGTGAGGCTTTGCTTTGGGGCTCACTTTGAGAAGTGTTGTGTGATTTGACCAGATGAGACTCTGGGCAGCCGTTGTTGAGAGACCCCTGGCTTTGAAAAACCCAAATGTTGATGCTTCCCTCTCTGGTAACTGTGATTTGGTATGGATGTAATGGTTGGACAGTTTGGAGGCCTGTCTGCTTGATACATTTTTCTGTTTTCTTGTAACTTCTGTCTGTATACTCTGAAGCTTGGGGTGCTGACTTTCCCCTGAACAAGGTAAATGATATGTTTGATTGATTAAAGTAAGCTTGTTAACCCATTTTGAGTTGCTTTCCTTTAGAAAAGCAGATCCAAGAACCTGTGTTGGCAGCCACCCTGGGGATGCTGGGGTGCTTGCTTCTGTACCTAGAGAGATCATAAAAATGGAATTAGATCTACATATACAAAAGTATTTATAGCAACTCTTTTTGTGTTGGCAAGGAATTGGAATTTGAGGGATTGCCCATCAATTAGGGAATGGATAAACAAGTTATGGCATATGATTGTGATGCTAATATTTTACTATAAGAAATAATGAGGAGGGTGGTTTCAGAAAAACATGGCAAGTCCAAGTGAACTGATACAAAGTGGAGTGAGAAGAGCTAGATCATTGTTCATAGTAATAGCAATATTGTTGTAATGATGATCAACTGTCAAAGATTTAGCTACCGTGATCAATCCAATGATCCAAGACAACTTTTTTTTTAAGCAATTGGGGTTAAGTAATTTGCTCAAGGTTACACGGCCAGGTGTTTCTGGGTGGGTGCCAAGTGTCTGAGCCTGGATTCGATCCCAGGTCATCTCGACTCTGGGGCTGGTGCTCTTACTTGCTGTGCTATCTGGCCTCCCCAGATCCAAGACAACTTTAAAGGACTCACGATGAAAAAGTGCTATCCACCTCCAGAGAGAGAACTGATGAACTCTGAGTGCAAATTGAAGTATAATTTTTTACTTTCTAATTTTTCTTGCTTTTTTTGTTTGCAATATGGCTAATATGGAAAATTTGTGTCCTGTGACTTCACATATATATTTGAAGTCATATTGCTTGCCTTCTAAGAGGGTGGGGGAGCGATGAATGGGAAGAAAAGAATTTGGAACTCAAATTTTAAAAGGAAAAGAATGTTATAAATAAATAATAATAAAAATATGTATTAGATAACTTGCCTAGTTCTCCTAGTGCTCAACAGAGTGTCTTTGAGTGCTGGACTTAGAGTCAGGCAGACATGGGTCTACGTTCTACCTTTGACATGTACATAGTGGTTGTGTGACCTTGGGTAAGTCATTTAACCCAGTCTTAGCATTTATTAGTCATTTTTATTTCAAGTGCTATGTAAAAGTGCTGGGGATTCAGAAACAAAAGCAAAGATAATTCCTGCCTTTAATGGTCAGTCAGTAAATGTCTATTAAATGACTACTATATACCAGGTACTGTTCTAAGTGCTAGGGATAAAGATACCGAAAAGAAAGACAATTGCTGTCCCCTTGGAACTTAAAATATGATGAGGGAAGACAACACACAAAGGGAAGCTGAAAAGGGGATCAAAACAGGGAGAAGGTATGGAAAATCTAAAGGAGTGTAGGTGAGTGGGAAATGAAGAGATGCCTGGCCTGGGGGCAGAGGGGTACTGATGAGGTATGAGTACCAAGGTTGATATGATCTTACAGAATGATGAGGTTCTTCGGGAGGGGAAGGGCATGGCTGAGAAGTTCAGAGGAGTATAACTGTATCTCTCTCTCTCTCCCTCTCCACACATACATATATGCATGTATATATGAATATATCTACATATATGGATATATAATGCATATATAATGCAACACACACATATGTATATATCAGTTCCTTAATGGTAGGTACTATGAAAATTTTTTAAAATATCCCCACATTTTACACAGTCCACATACATGCACAAACATACACACATACATACACAGAACATGGAAAACCTTAAAGTACTATACAGACATCAGCTATTATTACAACTTATAAAAAAACACAACAACAATCCCTTAGGGATTCATTTTGCAAAGCAAACAATTCTTGAAAGCCATGGGTTTTTGTTAAGCAAGTTGCTTAAAGTAAGGCACACCTGTATACTTTCTTTTTCTTTTTAAAGTTTAATAAAGTCCTTATTTCATAAATATTCTCTTGCAAAGTGATAGGTTATATTAAAATGTTAGGCAATTATCTGCACATTTGAAGAAAAGTTAAGGAAACATTAAAACCATAAAGTTTCATTAAAAATGGAATAGATTGGAAAATGTAATAAAAAATTTCTTAAATGGAGGTTCTTTCCCTACATTCCTTCCTCTATTGTTGAAACTGAAAAAAAAAAGAATCCATCCACTTTCTTGGTAGAAAATGTAATTTCTGAAAGCAATAAACAGACTACAAGACTTTTAAAAACAGACAACAACAGCCTTTTTAAAATGAGGGGATAATTTTATAAAATTAAAAACCAAAGGGATGAAATGTACTCTTTTTGGCAGAGCAGTAAAGGGAGACCACCATCACTGTGATTTGGGAATATCATTTAAACAAAAGCCAGACTATCCAACAGGAGTATTTTTTAAAAGCTGTGAATGATAACTTTCCATTTCCAAACTGAATGTCTAAATAATTTTCTAGTCATAAAAATAGGCATATTATTATGCTTATGCAAATGGCCACAGCTGAATCTCTTGAATGATATTCTGACTATCCAGAGATAAAGTCTCCCTGCCTCCCAAATTATTTTTTGTCCTGCCTCCTATTTTGCTTTAATATTGGAATTTATTGAGCTTAGTGCACCAGTGAAAAATGTTAGACTAGATAATTCCCATGAATCATGACTGATTGTTGGATCACACTGAGAGCTTCACTTAAAAATGGGTAATACACACTTTATACCCATCATAAGCTCAGGTCAAAATTATACCTTAAAAAGAAGTAAAAATCCTATTTTATAACAATGACAACAGGGAAAGGTCATAATGGATGGAATATGTGGGGACATCATTTTAAAGTGGTTTGGAAACAGAGATTTTGTTTTTGCTGAATGACCTATATTGGCTTTTGACCTACCTTGCTCTTTACTGATGATCTATATTGGTATAAACTGCTCAAATCTCTATATATTTGCCAACTTCTTCTGCTATGTTCTATGTAGTCCTGGCTACATAAATTGCTTTTTCCTATGTAGGTACTGAAACTAGGAGTTGGATTTTGCCTTCAGGATCATTGCTAGCCAAAAGTTAACTGTTATTCTTCCGCTTTTTCTTCTTTTCCATGGTGGTGACTGAGGATGACATAGGAAAAAAATGGGCAAAATCTGGAAAGGAAGGGAATCATAGCTCATATATTTAGAGCTGGAAGTCTTTGGAGCTCATCTGTTATAATTCCTTTATTCCTAAATTGGGAAAACCAAGACTTGGAGAGGGAAAATGACCTGCTCAAAGTAATAGTGAATTTCAGATCTAAGATTCTACGCAAGGCCTTCTGACTACAAATCTAATGCTGCCTTTAACCCGCCAAATACGTCATAGACCAGAAACCCTAGAAAGAAAACTTGCTTATCATAAAGCATGCATTCAATTGCATTCCTTTTCAGTTGATTAAATGCATCAAACATGATGTGTCAATGTTGGAGCCATTTTTCTGAGTTACTCTAATAGTCTGATTAGTTACTCTAACAGTCTAACACTCTAATTGAGTTAGCACACTATTCTTCCTCATATTACTTTGTACTTGCTTTTCTATTTCATAGGGACTGGAGGATAACCAGGAAAAAGCTGACATTCCATTTGAGGATAGATTGAAAAGAGCCTGGAGACCAGACGACTTTGTAGGGTCAAGATAGTAGAGATCAAGTATTTGACATGCTGTCACATGGAAGAGGTATTACTTTTGCTCTGTCCAACAGGATAGAAGAAGCAGGAATGGCAGAGAGGCAGATTTAGGCTTGATGTGAGGACAGAGCTCTTGAGACATGAACTCTTGAAGCAAGAGGCTGAGAGAAGACAATATGACTTTCTACTTCATTTATGAAATAGAAAAATTTGTGAAAAAGCTCAAACTTGGATGTTAATTATTGCTAACTGCTAGCTGGGGAATTTTCTAGGAGCCTTGTATTAACATGACCTTTGATTAGCTTATCTGTATGGATCACCTTATCTTTATTGGTCTGTCTACTCTCAGCCCCAGTGAACAAAGTTCTACAGGAGGGGAAAAAAGCTGATTGACTCAGTTTAAACAAATTATTTTTGGTGGATTAGAGTTAATGAAGTTCAGCATAGGACTGAAAGATCTAGGAAGCAAATGTATATGCAGTACTGGAAAAAATGTTCAAATCTTCACTTACCACTTTTATGTTCTACCTTGCTGAATATTCAGTTGGTTGAAGAGCAGTATGTAATTGAGAAGAATTGTTTTATTTTTCAGTTGTGTCCAAAATTTATTGGTAAAGATACTGGAATAGTTTGCTATTTACTTTTCCAGCTCGTTTTATAGCTGAGGAAACTGAGGTAAACAGGATTAAAGTGACTTGCCTGGGGTCACACAGCTACTAAGTATTTGAGGCAAGATTTGAACTCTGGAAGAAAAATCTTCCTGATTGAAGGCCCAGAACTCTATCCACTGTGCCACCTAGCTGCCCCAAAACTGAGAGGAAGCTAAATGAAATAAATTTGTTCAGTGCCTGAACCAAGATATCTCTCCTTGAGATGAAAGAGAACTTCTATCACACACAGTTCATCATCTCATTGGGCATTAATTTCTTCTTAGGCCCCTCACATTAGTTGATTTTATCATTTCTGAGTCTAACTTCTTTAGTGTATGTTCAAAGAATATTTGATTTGCCATGTGGGAATCATCAGCTTTATTGGAAACATTGAGAATGTAGCTTTGAAATTAACAATCTGAGGAAAATCTTTTGTTCTTTCCTGGGCTGCATTCTGAACTTGTTCTACCATGCCCAAGAAACCTTTTCATCCTGGAAGCTCAATCCAATGCTAGAATTCACACGCTGGAAGTACATTCTCTGCGCCTTAGGTGTCTCCTTCTGATTGGGTGGCTCCTTTCTGAACCTGCATTTGAGGAAGATTCCCAGATGAACCAAGTCTCATTTCTCTCCTAACTCCACTCAGGTTTCTTCTACCAAGCCCCAGTAGACTGAATGTGTTTGTCCTTCTCCGACTTCTGCTTTGTAGCTTTTTTAAAAATGTGGTGCTTTCCCCCATTAGAAAGTAACCTCTTTGAGGGCAGGTACTGTCCTCTGTATTTTTTTAGAAAAAAATTTTTATTAATATTTTTTGTTTCTTACATCACCATAGATGTCCCATGTAACCCTCACCCTTCCAGAGAACTATTCCATATGACAAATAGTAATTTTTTTTTGAAGAGGGAAAAAAAAGGCCACACAATCACTGGACCCATTGAAAAAGTGCAAAATCATGTGCAATATTTAATACCTCAGGACCTCTGACCCCCCACCAAAGGAGAGGATTGGGGGCATCTTCTCATTTTTCTTCATTTGAGTCTTATTTTATTTTTAACATTTTATTACATTTACTTTTTAAAAATATGTTGTTGCTCTTTCCATTTACAATGTAGTTGCTGTGTTGTTTCTGCTTGATATACTCTGCATCAGTTCATACTGATCTTTCCATGCTTCTCTGTATTCATCAAACACATTTCTTACAGCAAAGTTCCATTACATTCATGTATACTATGAATGTAGTTGTTTAGACATTCCCCAATTGGTGGGCATATACTTTGTATACAATTCTTAGCTATCACAAAAAAGCACTTCTATAAATGTTTTGGAGTGTATGGGGACTTTTTTCTTATCCATTGCTTCCTTGGGGTATCAGTCCAGTGATGGAGTCTCTGGTTCAAAGAGTATGGACATTTTAGTCACTTTATCTGCATAATTCCAAATTGCTTTTTAAAATGGTTATAATATATCACAGTTCCAGCAACAATGTATTAATGTGTTTATCTTTCAACAACACTTCTGACACTAACTGCTGCCAATCTCTTTCTCCCTCCAATTTTCTGTGTGCGAAGTGAAACCTCAGGGTTTTAAAAGTAGCATTTCTCTTATTATTAGTGATTCAGAATATTTTTTAAAATGTGGCTGTGAATAGTTTTCAGTGCTTCTTTGGAGAACTATTTGTTCAAATCCCTTGACTATTTATTTTTCAGGGAATGGCTTTATAAAATATATTTATAAAGCAGACACACATAAGTACATAGACAGACACATATAATGAATATAAAATCTTTATCAGAGAAATTTAATACAAAATTTCCCCCTATTTGACCACTTTCCTTCTTCTCCCAGATGTATTAATGCTATCTGTGCCTTTTAGTTTCAAGTAATCAAAGTTATCTATTTTATCTTTTGCAATTTCCTCCATCTCTTGTTTTGTTAAAAGTATGTTTTCTACCCACAGCTGAGAGGTATAATCTATTTCTCTTAAAATCTTTATCATAGTATGATCTTTAATATTAAGGTCATGTATTCATATAGAATGTATTGGAGAGTGTGGAAAAAGTTGATGGTCTAAGCCTAATTTCTGCCAAACTGTTTTTGAGTTTTCCTAGCTGTTTTTTGAAAATCAATAGGGAGTTTTTCCCTAAATAATTTATGCTTTTCGGTTTATCACACTTTATAAAAGTTCTGTTGTTTCTGAATTTTCCTTGTCTAGTCTCTACCATTGACCTATCTCTCTATTATTTAACCACTACCAGATGGTTTTGATAGTTGATGCTTTATAATGTTTATTTAATGATGTTTATAATGTTTGATGTCTAGAAGGTGATTCCCCCTTCATCCTTACTTCTTTTCATGATTTCCCTTGATAATTCCAGATGTTTTATTTTTACAAATAAATTTTGTTATTGTTTTATCAAGTTCTGTAAAGTATCCCTTTGGTCATTTGATTGGTATAGGATTAAAAATGTCAATTAATTTTGGTAATATTGTCACCAGAAGTTCAGACATTTGCAACTCTGGTGCTATAGGACTGTGGCCACCGCCAGATTTTTGTTCCTGAATAGCTGAGGCACCACTGACTTTCTGTCACAGCCAAAGCAAATTTCTGCTTCCTGGAGCTGAAGTCTCCATGGCACTGAAAAGAGTGAGGGGACCTCAGGTATAAGGATAGATTTTGTTGTAAGCCCGTGTCATGTCCTTGAATCTGCTAGTGCTACCTTGGTTCCAGTAGCACGGGAGGTAGGGGAAGGATGATGAGTGAGATCAGGGTCAGTAAATGTCAGTTTAGAGTTTTGGGGGCTTTTATTTTTTTCCCCTTCTTTTGGATTCTGGGTGTCCTAGACCATGGAAACAGCAGAAGTTGCTTTATCTTTGGTGCATAATTTCTGTTTGGAGTATCTGAGAAAAAAAATCTAGATCTTTATCTTGTTGCTCACATGACTTGGGAATTCCTCTAGAAACTCTGCTTTTATTTGTGTTCCCAGAACTTAGCATAATGTCTGGCACATAGTCCTTCGTGAATGCTTGGTGACTGAAAGGAGGCTTTGCTGTGATGAACCTGGGAGTGGAATTGAGGGTGGAGGTGGAGGAAGGAATATTATTTGCCCTCAGGCAAGATGGATATAGTTCAGTCAAATTTCTTGAAATTTAACAAGAAAAATGTATCCTGCCAGGGTCAAGAGTATGCTTGAGAAATACCATAGTGAAAAGAGATTTTTCCTCCTTTATTATCCTCATTATAAACCTCAAAAATACAGGATGTTCGAATATAACTGCCACTTTAACCTGAACCACCTCATTATGACTTCAGTGCTAGAATATTCTTGCTGGATGGGTTTTTTTTTTCTTTAGCAAAGCACACTGATGCTGTGTTTAATTGGTTCAGCTCTTGTTCTTAACAGTAATTCATTCTGAATGCCAGGGTGTAGTGCCTGATTTTTGCAAAGGTTAATCTATAGGTGTAATGAGAGATAAAGATTAAACATCATTGACATTCTTCTTTCACATCCATTGTGGCTAAAATATTTATACTTGAACAGAAATCAATTTAAACAGCAGGTGTTGCTTTGTAATTTATCTCTTTAATCAGCAGTTTTAATTAACAAATGCTTCCCCTTGATAAATTATTTTCAAATATACCATGGAGTAGTAATTTTCAAGAGAGTCACCTAGAAGATCTTTCTTCTTTTTTTGGCAGGGAGGGGGTTAGGGAGTAGATGGGGGAGATTAGTTTCTAAAATGGAAAAAAAAATGTTAAAAGAAACCATGAACCTGTGGTTTGTAGTTGTTGGGTTTTTGTGTGTGTGTGTGTGTGTGTGTGTGTGTGTGTGTCAGAGAGAGAGAGAGAGAGAGAGAGAGAGAGAACATGGCATTAGGAGTCAAGAGATGTGTCACAGTTCCATGACTGATTTATAATCCATAACTAGAAGCAAGTTACTTTAATGTTCTGTCTCTGTTGCTTTATTTGTAAGATGTGAATACCTTTCTCTTGTCTATTTAATAGAGGTATTGTGATTATGATATTTTTTTGAAATCTCACAGGTCAATGAGGATGAATTAGATTTTTTTATCTTTGAGTTGTTTTGAGCTTGAGAAAAGTCTAGAGAAAGGTGAATTGTTATTAAAATTGTTATTCCACAAAGTTTGAGAAATTTCTAAGGTAGAGTTCAACTACTCACCTGACATTGATGGCTGAAGCTTTTTTGTCACTCCCAGAATGGGAACATTAGTTGTCATTTTGTTTATTTTTCCTGAAGTGCCATTTCTTTTGAAATCATTGGCTCTTTTTGCTTTCTTCTTCAAAGCACTGACATTTCCTGTCCCCATCGTTCATCCATTTTAGGGCTGGAGGTGAAAACAGAAATCTAAATGAACTGTTGAAATGAAGTAAAGAAGCTGCTGAGGATCTCTATTTTGAATTTTAGCTATTATATATATATATATATATGTGTGAATTTATTTTTAGTTTTCAACATTTGCTTTCATAAGGTTTTGAGTTTCATATTTTCTCCTCATCTCTCCTCTCCCTCCCACCCCCCCCCCCCCCGTGGTGTGTAATTGGATATAGGTTCTACATATACATTCATATTGAAACTATTTTCACATTAGTCATATTGTAAAGAAGAATTAGAACCAATGGGAGAAACCACAAGAAAGAAGAAACAAACAAAAAAGAGAGAGAGAGAGACTGAGAGCAAATAATGTGCTTCAATCTGCAGTCAGACTCCATAGTTCTTTTCCTGGATGTGGACAGCAGTTTCCATCATGAATCTTTTGGAGTTGTCTTAGATCCTTGCATTGTTAAGAAGAGATAATTCAATCAAAGTTAGTCATTGCATATTGTGGCTGTTACTGTGTACAGTGTTGTCCTGGTTCTGCTCACTTCACTCAGCACCAGTTCATTCAAGTCTTTCTAGGTTTTTCTGAAGTCTTCCTGCTCATCTTTTCTTATAGCACAATAGTATTCCGTTACATTCATATATCACAACTTGTTCAGCCATTCCCCAACTGATAGGCATCCCCTCAATTTATACTTCTTGGCTATCACAAAAAGAGCTACTATAAATGTATTTTTTTACATGGGGGTCCTTTCCCCATTTGTATGATCTCTTTGTGAGACAGACCTAGAAGTGGTATTGCCAAGTCAAAGGGTATGTTGTTTTATAGCCTTTTGGGTATAGTTCCAAATTATTCTCCAGAATGGTTGGATCAGTTCACAACTCCACCCACAATGCATTTGTATTCCAATTTTCCCACATCTTCTCCAGCATTTATAATTTTCCTGCTTTGTCATGTTAGCCAATCTGACAGGTATGTTATAATATCTAAGAGTTGTTTTGATTTGCGTATCTCTAATCAATAGTAATTTAGAGCATTTTTTCATATGACTACAGATAGCTTTAATTTCTTCCTCTGAAAGCTACCTGTTCATATCCTTTGACCATTTATCAATTGGGGAGTGACTTGTATTCTTATAAATTTGACTCAGTTCTGTATATATTTTAGAAATGAAGCCTTTATCAGAGACACTGGTTGTAAAGATTCTTTCCCAGTTTTCTGCTTCCTTCCTAATCTTGGTTGTGTTGGCTTTGTTTGTACAAAAATTTTTGAATTTAATGTAATGAAAATTCTCCATTTTGCATTTCATAATGTTCTCTATCTCTTGTTTAACCATAAATTCTTCCTTTCTCCATAAATCTGACAGGTAAACCATTCCTTGCTCTCCCAGTTTGCTTATAGTATCAGCCTTTATATTTAAATTGTGTACCCATTTTGACTTTATTTTAGTATACAGTATAAGATTTTGGTCTATGCCTAGTTTCTGCCATGCTATTTTTAGTTTTCCCAGCAGTTTTTGTCAAATAGTAAGTTCTTTTGCCAGAAGCTGGAGTCTTTGGGTGTATCAAACAGTAGATTACTATAGTCATTGACTACTGTGTCTTGTGTACCTAACCTATTCCACTGATCCATCTCTCTATTTCTTAGCCAATACCAAGTAGTTTTCATGATTGCTGCTTTATAATACAATTTAAGATCTGGTATGGCTAGGCCACCTTCCCTAGCATTTCTTTTCATTAATTCCCTTGATATTCTAGACCTTTTGTTCTTCCAGATGAATTTTGTTATTTTTTTTTCTAGCTCTATAAAATAATTTTTTGGTGGTTGATAGGTATGGCACTGAATAAGTCAATTAATGTAGGTAGAATTGTCATTTTTATTATATTAGCTTGGCCTACCCATAAGTAACTGAAGTTTTTCCAATTATTTAGCTCTGACCCAGTGTGAAAAATGTTTTATAATTGTGTTCATATAGTTCCTGGGCTTGTTTTGGTGGATAGACTCCAAATATTTTATAACGTCTATAGTAACTTTAAATGGAATTTCTCTTTCTATCTCTTGCTGTTGGACTTTGTTAGTAATATATAGGAATGCTGATGATTTATGTGGGTTTATTTTATATCCTGCAATTCTGCTAAAGTTGTTTATTATTTCAAATAATTTTTTACTTGATTCTCTAAGTATACCATCATATTATCTGCAGAGTGATAGTTTTGTTTCTTCTTTGCCTATTCTAATTCCTTCAATTTCTTTTTCTTCTTTATTTTTGTGAAATGAGAAGGGTTTATAAAAGTACTTTCAAGTTCTAAGGGTTCTCTCACTAGTTCTTTTTCCCCTAATCTTTTTTTCACTACAGTGTAGGTATCATATGCAAGATCTTTAACTCTATCTTCATACTGGCTCTCATGCCTGGAATGTTCTTTTTCCCAAACTCATAATCTTATCATCTCTGGCATCTGTTAAGACTCAATTCAAACATCACTTTCTGCAGCTGGTCTTTTCTCATCTCCATAGCTGCTATCACTTCTCTAAGATTTCATTTACTCTGTGTACACCTCATGTATTTATTTATACAGGTTGTACCTACCAATAGAAGGAAAGATCCTTGAGGGCAGAAACTGTTTTTTGTTCTTTCTTTATATTCTGTGTTTAACACAGTACCTAGCACAAAAGAAGCACTTAGTAAATTTTAATTGATATGTTTGTTTATCTACCTGCCTTAATTTCAGGAGTACTTGGAAAAGCCTCTGTTTCCCTCAAATAGATGACTCTTACACAGCTTGCTGATACAATAAAAAGAAAAAAATGATGGTTGATGCAAAGTACTTTGTAAGTTTATGTTACTGGATTCTCATAAAAACCCTTGGGGGTAGGTAGTAATGATATAATTATATTGTACTCATTTTACAGAAATGCCTCGGGATAGAGGTGGCCTTGGGATCTCAATAGCTATAAATTCTGGCAGGTTCTACAATGTTGGAATGTCTTTGAAAATGGGCACATCAACAGAATAAGTTCACTAATGGCCAGTCTAACAAAGTACTGTAAGATACTTGTCATCAGTAGGCTGGCTACTAGGTAATTAAATCTTTGTCAACCTACAAAACAAAGAAAATAGCAAAATGGTCCTCATCTCAGCCCTTTGTGTCTCCTTTCTGCTTCTGTCATGACAGTGTGCAGGAAAGGGGATAGACGCTGCTAACAATGATGCAGTTTTGAGATTGTCTCTAATTTTTAAAATTTTCCTTGTTAGTACTATGAGATCACTGCCCAATGACAAATGAGTGACCACTCTGCTAGACGAACTAAACTATAACAGTCTTGGTGTTCTTACTATTACTGAAACCTAAAGAAAGATGGAATTGCAGGTAAATGGAAGACTTGCTCACAGACCCATCCCTCATATTTCCCACAGAAACAGCAGGTGTGTCCATGTACTCAGCCACAACCACATCCATCTAGTATCAGATAGGACCACAATACTCAGCCAATCAGAAAGCAGCAGCACCAGGATGCCAAAGCAGGATGTGGACCCCAAAACAATAGAAGGGACTTTCCCTAAGAAGGCACCTTTTCCTTTCTTCCAGTATATTCCTCACTTACCACTTAATTTTATTTTTTTAGATTTCATCCCTTCATACTCAATTTATACCTGTGCCCTCTGTCTATATATACTCCTTCTAACTAATAGCAAAGAACTGACTTAGAGTGAACTTATGATGTAGAGAGGCCTATTATATCATTATCATACATACATACCTCTCCCCCCCCCCCAAGGATTTTTCTGTATGCATTGTGTATAATTGCATGAGCAGTTCTGCTGGGGCTGGGACCCTTCCCCTATTACCTAATCCCTTAACAAATCCCTCCTGTCTTTTTAATATTCATAATTTCTGTTATGTAATTACGTTTACCATATAAAAATCTATCTTGCTTTCTTTGAAGCTGCTGGTTCTTGGAACTTAGCCCTCTTTCTGAGAGGCGTCAATCTCAATAAATGCCTATACTTGGATTAGAGTTGGTCTGCTCTGAATTCTTTGGGATGATTCCACCACCACACATCCTGAAATCACAACAGTTTTTGGTGTCCCTAGGTGGGCAGAGTTGAAACTACATCATTACCAAGTAGAATACCAATTATTACCAATACCAAAATTACCAAGTGCTCCTTGTTCTAAATTGTTGTCATTGCCATTCAGTCATTTCAGTCATGTCCAACTCTTTGTGGCCCCATTTGCAGTTTTCTTGGCAAAGATACTGGAGAGTTCATTTAAAAATCATTGGACTACCTGAAAGCCATGATCAAAGAAAGAACCTAGAAATCATCTTCCAAGAAATTCTCAAGGAAAACTCCAGTTCCTTTTACATATGAGAAAACTGAGGTAAACGGGGTTGTAATTTTCCCAGAGTCACACAGTAAGTGTCTGAAGATGTACTTGAACTCAGGTCTTCCTGAATCCAGGCTTAGTACTCTATTCACTGCGATACCTAGCTGCCTATTCTAAATTATCAGCCTCAATTAGTTCAGGTTTAAAGAAAATGATCCTTTTGCCCTGACATGTCACAGAGCTTTCAATGTGCTAAAACCTTTAGATTTTTTTTCAGATGAAATGTTGGTATACCTCATCTCCCCGTGCTTATACCTGTAAAGTTGATTTTTGGGGGGAAACTCTGTAGAACTTGGTGTTTCTCCTTATTGAGTTTTGCCTTATTAGATTTTTACCCTTTTCTCTAGCCTGTTGAGATCTTTTTGGAACCTAATTCTGTTGTTCAGCATGTTCCTTATCCCTCCTAGCTTTTTGTCATCTGCAAACTTGATAAACATGTTCTTTATACCTTTTCCAAGTCACTGATAAAATACTTTAAATATCACAGGACCAAGGAGAGATCCTTATCCCTTTCCACTGGAAATATGCCTCTTCTGATCTGTTAATGACTTCTCTTTGGGTTTGGAGGTAAAATAGTTCCTAATTTACCCAATTATTATACTCTAAGCCACATCTCTCCATTGTATAATAATAACATTAATAATAATAATTAGCATTTGCATAGAGTTTAAAGTTTGCAAAGTGCTTTACAAATATCATCTCGTTTTATATTCACAACAATTCTGGAAGGTAGATACTGTTAATTTCTTCATTTTACAGGGACATTTGCAGAGTCAAATGGCTAGTAAATGGCTGAAGCTGAATTTGAACTTGGGTTTTTCTGACTACGGGTCCAACATTCTACCCACTACATCACTTACCTACTGCAAATATCTTTTAAATCCACAAGGAAAACAGAAAGTTCATCAAATATTTTGCTCATTCTCTTCATCTACCAGTCTAGCAAGCCTGGGAAAGAAGTAAATGAGTTTGTTCTAATTTGTTCGTAGTGAAACCAAACTAGCTCATTAAATGGTCATTTACAAACTGTACCTTAAAAGATATTTTGGACTTTTACTAGGAATAAAAATCAAACTCATTGCTGTACAGTTTACTATTTTGACCTTCTTTCTTCTTTTGAAAATTAGGACATTTGCCACGTGGTAGCTGATTTATGAGGACTAATATATGGATATAAGACCTATATGGGTAGTTGTCTTCAGCTTTCTCCCTTTTCTTTACTTCAGGTAAATAAATTTTTGGTTTTTGCTTGTTTATTTATCGATTTTTACCAACCTTTGTTATTTGCCCTCAATTTCTGGCCATGATCTCATCATCGCTGTATTTTAAACTATACTTTAGTTATCCATTCTCCTATCAGTTACCGTTCAGTTAGTTAACTGTTCTCTTCTTAGATATTTCTTTCTTTTCTGAATCCCTTATCTTCAATTAGCAGTAGTAAGGACAACATCACTGGTGTCCCCACAGTCATTGGGGTTTTACTCAGGATTTCATAATCCACATGTTTTCTAGGTTCCTGGTGGTATCATTTATCTCCATATAAATTACTCAGAGTGGGTAGTAGTTGTCAGGTTTAATGAGTCTTGAGATGTTCTCTGTCACATTCCAATATCTTCCCAGGGAAGATAGCAATCCTTTCTATTTTTCTTATATGAGGTTGATAAATTGCTTCCTTGGTATCCCTTGACAGGGAGTGATTAACCCCTACTACTTGTCACTTCTTCCCTTGTCATGGTGAGATGACCTCCTCCTAGATGTCACCTGTAGAGCCAAATCATTGTTGTTTGTAGCCTAAGAAACTGCCTTCTCCTGAGATGGTTTAACTCTGGCCTATACAGGACAAACCTCATAATGATTACTTAGCTACAGATGTCCTGAGGTCCTTTTTCCCATCCTTTAGTCACATATTCCCAGTATCTCAACTTTGTGATGTAGGTGAAAACACCCTGTGCCTTTCTACATGCTTTTTCTTCTTTCTTATTTCCTTGAAGCACTTCTTAAACTCTTCTAAAGAGCACTTTATTCTCCTTGATAACTTGGAGAGTAGAAAGATGACCTCTTCCGCCCTTTTGACTTTTCCCCTAAAAGCAAGACCAACTTTCATGTTGTACATATGCCTGGGCAGAAGGAAATGCTTTGACTTTGGCCTTGACCAGGTCTTCTTCCTCTCTAGTCCTCTTTGTTTGGAAGAGGCCTTTGTGAACTTCAAAGGGTATGGAAGGTGTTAGATTTCCTGTCTTCCCATCAGTATCCTTGTAGCGTCCCTGGATTAACTGAAGTAGAATCTTAATTAGAAGTCAAGGGTAGTTGTACACTGATTTGCTGTGCTCTGGGGGAAATTTTTACACACCTCACAAATGGGGGGAAAAAGGACTTCCAGCAACCAGGAATACTCTATAAGTTAAACTTTTGTGTTCTCTATTGATCCCACTCTCCTCTGGACTCTATATGTACTTTTGGAAATGCGTATTTCCTGGCTGTGGGGAGATATTTTGTATTAACCTTTTCCAATGTGCCACATTAAAAAATAAACCTTTCTAAAAACTACTTAAGGCTGACTAATTCTCTACTAATAATTTTTTTGGGGAACAGACTCATTAAGACTGGAGTCAATGGCATAAGAAAGCCACCCCACAGCCCTTACAACCACCAGAATCTTGAGGGGAGAGATACAGCCAAGATGTGTCTTGTTAGTGGAAGATGAGGTTGGGATAAGGGTCTTCAGAGATTATAGAGAGAGAGAGAGAGAGAGAGAGAGGCATTTTTGATAGAGGAAGAAAAAAACAAGCACCCTGAAGGTCACTATAAAATTCTTCTTACCCCTCGAACTTCCTTGGAGCTAGAATCTTAGTCTTTTGTGTTTTTGATTAATTTCATAGTGTTTTTGGTTGACTCCTGTGACCATCTGTTCTTGTAAGTGACTTAGCCTTGTGGTTAGACTTTTCTGTTGGGTGGTTCTCTTGCTTAAAACTTGTGGTTAATCTGGATAAACTGCTCTATGCTTCCCTGACAGTCTGTTTCTTTCTTTCTTTCTTCTTCTTTTTTTTTTTTTAAAGCAATCGGGGTTAAGTGACTTGCTCAAGGTTACATGGCCAGGTGTTTCTGGGTGGGTGCTAAGTGTCTGAGCCCGGATTCGATCCCCAGGTCATCCCAACACTGGAGCCGGTGATGTTCCTTGCTGTGCTACCTGGCCACCCCTGACAATCTGTTTCTTTGTCCCCATTGTTTGTGTATGGGAGATTTAATTGATTTAGGGCAAACTTTTCTCATATAGTCTTATCTGACACTTCATGCTGGAGTGGTAGTAACTCTGAGTTCTCAAAGACAACCAGAAATGTTATTTCATAGAATATTTATTCCTCTTATATTACAATGATCCTTATAAATATATTTGCAAAAATACCATCAAGAAAATAATTGCTGTTTATTGAAAGTTGCAAGGGATGAAATAGTAAAGCTATTCTATTTTATTTTAAAGCCCTCCAAATTAGAGCAATAGATCTTATGATACTTGAGGCTTCAGAGATAAGGTAGAAGGAATGAATTGGCCATAATATAGTCTAGGAATGAAGAATAAAAGAGGTCAAAGAGTTGTAGACTATCCAGAAATCTCACATCTATACATCATGAATAATCTCTCTTTTTTTCAAATGCTTTATTAACTTCTGATTTACATCATTCATTTCTGCCAGATTTTGAGTTACAAATTTTCTCCCCGTTTTTCCTCTACCCACAGCCCCAAAATAGCAGTCCCACAGGATCTCCCCTCCTCCAATCTGCTCTCTCCCATATCCCCTTTGACTTTTCCAGTAGGGCATGGTGGATCTCTATGTCCCAGGGCCTGTATACCCTATTTCCCAATTACATGTAAAATAGTATTAATAATATTTATATTATTATATAATTAATTATATCATTAAATAATTAATAAAATCAAATTTTTAAACATATATATATATATATATATATGTTTAAACATTTGATTTCAAAACTTTGAATTCCAGATTCATTCCCTTCCTCCCTTGTCACCCACCCTCACTGGGAAGATAAGCAATTCAATATAGGTTGTACATGTGTAGCTAATGCAAAACATTAACATAGTAGATATATTGCAAAAGACTGACTATATTTCCCTCCCTCCTATCCCAACTCCCACTTATTCTATTCTTTACTTTGATCCCATCCCTTTTCAAAAGTGGGTGCTTCCAACTTCCCTCCCCCCAAGCCTGCCCTCCCTTCCATCATCCCCCCTCTCATCCCCTTCCCCCCTACTCTCCTGTAGGGTGAGATACCCTATTTAGTGTGTATTTCATTCCCTCCCTGAGCCAAATTCAATGAAAATAAGGTTGACCCATTCCCTTTTGCTTTCCTATTCTTCCCCTCCATTGTAACCATTTTCCCTTGCCTCTTCTGTATGAGATAGTTTACCCCATTCTGTCTCTCCCCATCCCCTCTCATTATATTCCTCTCTCACCTCTTAATTTCACCTTTTAAGTATCATCCCTTCCTATCAAATTGGTCCTGTGCCCTCTATCTATGTATACCTATAAACATATATACACACATTCACATATTCATATGCCAGTATACCCTCCAATACAGACATATAGACATATGGGTATATATATTTCTATTCCCTTCAACTATTTTCATACTGAGAAAAGTTTCATCAGTTACAATTATCATTTTTCCATGTAGGAATGTTAATAGTTCAACTTTGATAAGTTCTTTTCCCTGTTTAGCTTCTCATCCTTCTCTTGCTTCTTGTATCTGAATGTCAAATTTTCTATTCAACTCTGGTTTTTTCATCAGGAATGCTTGAAAGTCCTTTATTCCACTGAATAACCATATTTTCCCCTGAAACATGATACTCAGTTTTGCTGGGTAGGTGATTCTTGGTTTTAATCCCAGCTCCTTTGACCTCTGGAATATCATATTCCAAGCCCTTCGATCCCTCAGTGTAGAAGCTGCCAGATCCTGAGTTATCCTGATTGTGTTTCCACAATACTCAAATTGTTTCTTTCTGGCTGCTTGTAATATTCTCTCCTTGATCTGGGAATTTTGGAACCTGGCTATAATATTCCTAGGAGTTTTCTTTTTGGGATCTTTTTTAGGAGGTGATTGGTGAATTCTTTCAACCTCTATTTTGCCCTCTGGTTCCAAAACATCAGGGCAGTTTTCCTTGAGAATTTCTTGGAGGATGATTTCTAGGTTCTTTCTTTGATCATGGCTTTCAGGTAGTCCAATGATTTTTAAATGATCTCTCCTGGATCCATTTTCCAGGTCAGTTTTTTTTCCAATGAGATATTTCACATTGCCTTCTATTCTTTCATTTGTTCGGATCTGTTTAACAGCATCATGATTTCTCATAAAGTCATTAGCTTCCATTTGCTCCAATATGATTCTGAAGGAATGATTCTACTCAGTGAGCTTTTTTTTCCATCTGGCAAATTTGGCTTTTTAAGGCATTCTTCTCCTCATTGCCTTTTTGAGCCTCTTTTGCCATTTGAGTTAGTCTATTTTTTAATGTGTGATTTTCCTCAGTCAGGCTGTTGACTCTCATTTCATAATTTTCTTGCAACATTCTCATTTCTCTTCCTAATTTTTCCCCCACTTCTCTTATCTGCTTCTTAAGGTCCTCTATGGCCTATAACCAGCTTGTATTTTCCTTTGAAGCTTTTGGTGCAGGAGTTCTGACTTCACTGTCTTCCTCCTGTTCCATGCTTTGATCCTTTTGTCCCCCAAATAGGAGTCTAATGTTGGATTCTTCTATTTGCTTTGCTTCCTTTGCCTGGTCATGTCGCCACTCAGTCACTTGACCCCTGGGCTTTTTGCCACAGTAGGACTCTGCCACCAGACAGGAGAGCTTTTGTCCCAAATGCTGGGGTTTTCTCATCTGCCAGAGGTATTAAAATTGGGTGCCCTCTCTGAAGCCTCTACATGCTCTGGCAAGCTGGTCACACACCCTAGGACCTCCACCCCAGCCCGCATTCCAGATCCAAGTAGGTTAAAGCAAGAGTGATTATCCCTCAGACTGGTCGCTTGGTTCCCCTACACTCTGCAAGCCAGGAGCTGAAGCTGCCATGTGGCTGCACTGCAGCCCTCAGAGGCTTGTTGCCCCAGAGGCAAAAGCCAGATGTACTCCCAACTACTGGGTCCCAAATTCCACACTGCACCCAAATTCCTCTTACTTTGTCCTTAGCATCTATGTGTTGATAATTCTTGACCGCCACAGCTGCTGGTGATCTGGAGTCCCTCCAGCTGGTAGTTTTTCAGGCCTGCCCTGTGGCTGGCATGTGGCTCGGCTCAGCTCCCAGAGCCCTGAGCTGGCCAATTCCTGCCGGTCTTCCAGGCTGTCCTAAGCAGGAGGTTAGCTTCTCTCTGTCATTTTGTGGGTTCTGTAGCTCCAAAGTTTGTTCAGAGTCCCCTTTTACATGGATTGGGGAAGGTGGGAGCCAGAGCTGCTTGGAGGTCCTGTTTGTACTCTACCATCTTGACTCCGCCCCCATGAATAATTTCTCTTAAGTAAAAATCTGAAGGCTTTGGACATGATGAGTACCAAATAACATTTGAAAAAAAGTAAAATGATTATATTTTAATAAATAGCAAACCATTTATTACTAATGTGGGGATCAGTTGCCATATACAGTCAGATCACCCACTTATCAGAAGAAAGATTAAAATGAGAAAAGAAACATGGCACGCAATTAAAACAATTCCTAACTGGCTTGTTTAATTGAGCTATTGATTATGAAATACGGCAAATGGATGGAGGAAAGGACTTCAACACCAATTGCAATGATTTCATATTAAAGCTTAACTGTTGTCAATCAATTTCTATAATAAGGAGTCTTAAACCAACCTTAGTCAGCAAACATTTGACTTACTTGCCAAGTGGAGACATATGGCAGTGAAGAGTAACAGTGGATTAGAATATAAATTCATTTGTAAAATCTTATGAAAAAGGATGATGGAAGACTGTGGGTAGTATGGCCTTATAAGACAACACATAGTAGAAGAAAAAATGTTTTAAAAAAAATTTTGCCAAGAGATCAAACTTAGCACAGTCTTTTTGAAGATATTTTAGTACGAAGCTAGAAGAAACACATCAAGAAGATGAAATAACAAAGATTTTTATAACAATGTCTTTCTGCCATTGAGGTAATGAGAACTGATACATTTAGACATGCTCATTGAGGTAATAGAAATGAGACTGAAGAAATCAAAGGGGGAAAATGTAGAGATTGAGTCTATAGGTACCTGAAGGAAAGAACGAAAGATACCAAAAGTGAAATAAAAAATCCACCAAAACTTTGGTAATGTAATTAACCAAGAAAGTACAGAACACCAGTAACTATTGATGATATAACTTTTTTTTGTGTGAGAATAACCTATACACATATTGAGGAAATAAGTTACCTTTGCTGGCATTTAATTGGTTTCCTTTTCTTTTTGATGAAGCCCAACACTCAGAGTCCTTCATAGAATAGGAGTATGACAAGACATAGGCTAGATTTTTGCTAAAATCAAAATTTTAAAACAAAGCAATAAATAAGAATGAAATTCCCTGTTACTTTAGTGACATCTCTTTTCCCTGAAATCTTTGTGATAAAAGAAATCACATATTGTCTTGTCTTTTTTTTTGGTTTGGAAATTTCTTTAGTATCTAGAAACATAAAAGCTTAAAGTTTGCATTTCATTATTGAGCAGGCAGAGGTGAATATTAAAGCAATTAAAGTCCTCATTAAAATCCTTCTTCTCTGCCATATTTAGCATATCACTTGAAATATTTTGATAATTCAATTTTTAAAATTATTTGTTTTATTTTTAATTTATTGAATAAAACAAATATTTTTATAATGTAGTACAATGAAAAAAGATGCTTGCACATAGAGTTACAAATATATTATGTGTGATTTTCTGTTCTTTTAAAAATATAGTAAAGTTGTCATGTAAATTTCTTTTTTTCTTTTTTATCTTTTTTTTCTCTTCTCTCCCCTTTCTCGCCTTAGAGGTGGCTGCTGTTAGAAACACATATGTATATGTACATGTATAGATTTATGCATCTATTTATCAGTTCTTTCTCTGGGTGCAGAAAGCATCTTCCTTCATATGTCCTTTGTAGTTACTTTGGGCATTTATAATACTCAAAACTACTTATTTGCTCAAAGTTTTTCTTACAATAATATTGCTGTTACTGTATAGAACATTCTCTTGATTCTGCTCATTTTGCTCTTCATTATTTTGTGCCAGTCTATCCATGTTTTCCTAAGATCATCAAGCTCATCATTTCTTATAGCACAGGCAGTATTCCTTCACAATCATATACCAGAACTTATTCAGTCATTCCCCAATTGACAGGCATCCCTGTAATTTCTAGTTCTTTGCCACCACAAACAGAATTACTCTAAATATTTTAGAACATGTAGGTTCTTTTCCTTTTTCCCTAATCATCTTTGGAAATAGACCTAATAGTGCTATTTCTGGGTCAAAGGGTATAGTCAGTTTAATAACTCTCTGGTTATAATTCCAGATTGCTCTCCAAAATGGTTGGATCAGTTCACAATTCCACTAACAATGCATTAGTGTCCCAATTGGTGTCCACATCCCCTCCAACATGTGTCTCTTTCCCCTTTAATCATTTTAGCCAATCTGATGGGTGTAAAATTATCTTAATATTGCTTTAATTTGAATTTCTTTAATCAATAATGATTTAGAGGGGCAGCTAGGTGGCACATTGAACTCCTGGAGTCAGGAGGACCTGAGTTCAAATCTGGCCTCAGACACTTAACACTTGCTGTGTGACTTTGGGCAAGTCACTTAACCTCAATTGCCCTGCCCTCCCCCTTTCAAAAAGCAAAAAAACAATATAATGATTTAGAGCATTTTTTCATGACTGTAAATTGTTTTGATTTCTTTATCTAAAAACTGCCTATTAATATCCTTTGATCATTAATCAATTGGGAAATGATTCATATTCTTATAGGTTTTACAAAGTTCTTTATATGACATATGAGACCTTTATCTGAGAAACTGTTTATAAAATTTCCCCCCAATTTTTTGCTTTATTTTTGATCTTGGCTACATTTATCTTATTTGTATAAAGCCTTTTGAATTTGGTGTAATTGAAATTATCCATTTTATGCCTCACTCTGCTTTCCACCTCTTTTTTATTCATAAATTATTTGCCTTTCCATAGGGGTGGCTAGGTGACACAGTGAATAGAGCACCAGCCCTGGAGTCAGGAGGACCTGAGTTCAAATCTGGCCTCAGACACATAACACAAAAACTAGCCATGTGACCTTGGGCAAGTCACATAACCCCAATTGCTCTCCAAAAAAAAAAAGGCAAAAAAATTGTTTGCCTTTCCATAAGTTTGATAAGTAATATATTCCATGTTCTTATTTTCTCTTAATATCTCTCTTTATATCTAGGTCATGTATCCATTATCTGATAAATGGTCTATGTTCAATTTCTTCCATACAGCTTTCCAGCTTTCCCAACAATATTTTTAACCAAATAACAGATTCCTATCCCAAAATTTTAAGTCTTTACTCTTGTCAAACCCAAGTTTATTATATTTATTTGCCAATATAAAGTGTATGTGTACTCTGTTCCATTGATCTACCTTTCCATTTCTTAGCCAATACCAAATAATTTTGATAATTACCACCTTGTAATATAGTTTAAGATCTGGTACTGCCAAACTTCCTAGGTTTACAGTTTTCATTAGTTCCTTTGATATTCTTAACTTTTTGTTTTTACAAATGAATTTTAAAAAATACTTTTAATTTTGTTATTATTATTTGATTACTGTCACCAGTATTATTTAATATTATAATAGGATTCCTAGCAATAGCAATAAGAGAAGAAAAAGAAATAGAAGGAAGGGAATGAGGTAATAAAACCATCTCTTTTTGCAGACAACAAGATGATATACTTGGAAAATCCCCAAAATTCAACCAGAAAGTTAATTGAAACAATTAATAATTTTAGCAAAGTAGCAGAATATAAAGTAAATCCATATAAGCCATTAGTGTTCCTTATATATCACAAACAAAACTCTACAAGAAGAGATAGTAAGAGATATCCCATTTAAAATAACTCTAGAGAATATGAAATACCTGGGAGTACACCTCACAAAACAAATCCAGGAACTATATAAACAAAATTATATAAAAAAAACCTTTTTGTACAAATCAAATCAGATTGAAATAGTTGGAGAAATATTAATTGTTCATGGATAGGCAGGGCCAATATAATGAAAATGACAACTTTAACTCAACTAATTTATATGTTCAATGCCATCCTAATCACATTACAATTTTTTTTACTAAATTAGAAAAATATAATCACATATTTTCTAAGGAAATTTTTTTTCAGATTTTTAGGGAAAAGTTTTGATTCTGTGTCAGGAATCCCTGTGTGAAACCCCCCTCTCTTGTAACATGTTAACTTGTGATAGGTAAAGTAAGTTGGCTTTGTAAGACATCCCCATGAGACCTGAGTATAAGAAATTAAAGTTAATTATTCTTATTGAAATTCTGTAGCATAACATTCTAGAAATTTCTATCATCTATTAGATATGTCAGTTTAGGTACCTTAGACCAATAGGTAGGTAAGTTCCTAGTATAACTAATTCATGTCTCAGTGTTAAAAGTCACACAAACTTTATTATAATAACAAAATTGATGTTGATCAAATATTAACCTATATTTACCTATTAACAGTATTATAAAATATATAAACAAGATTTAAAAGAAATGAAGCAAATTAAGAACAAATAGCTACATTTTGACTGATGAGACTCTATACTCTAAAGAGTCTTACATGGGCATTTTCTGGAATTTGAAAGACTTGCCTTACTCTGTGCAGAATACTGAAAGTGTTTGACTAATTTTTATTTTTTTGGAGTCCTGACTGCTTGAGGCTGTAGGTGTTAGAGTTTGCCAAAGGAGTTTTTAATGAGTTGCTAACTCTAATTGCTTATAGCTAGGACAATATCTATTCCTGTCTTCCAGACTGTTTTCCCTCATTTTAAACCCTTGGGTTTCTTTCCATGATCCCAGCAGGAAAGCTTCTTTCATATTCTCTCTCCCTGTGGCTTAAACGTGAACTGAAAACTAGAAGGACAACATGATGGCCAGGAACCAAGGACCATCAACATCATTTTATGATGCTTTTTCTTTAGTTAGGAAAGGCGGTTATGGTCATCCTCTTTCTGGTCTGACATTATATTCACTCTTAACTCTGAAGCACAGATTATGAAATTCACCCTTCTTACTTCCTTGCTCCTTTCTAACCTTAATAACAACAGTTCACATTTATACAGCCCTTTGAAGTTTATGAAGCATTTTTCTTTTAACATTCCATAAGATAGGTTGAAGCAGTATTTTTATTATCATTTTACAGATGAGGAAACTGAGACTTAGAAAACTTAAATGACTTTCCCAGAATTATATAGCCAATAAATATCACAGACAGGATTTGAAATATCTCCTGTAACCCAGGTCAATTGCTTTGTAGACCATACTTTTCCTCATAATGGTGACTTTCTGATCTTCACTATGTAACATCTCCTGTTCAAGCTAACCTCTTATGCTTTCTTTCTGTTTTAAAGATGCAATCTTAAATTTTGTTTTTATTTAATGGCCAGATTGAACAGTTTTAAAGTACATAGTTTCCTCACTTTTCATAACTCTGCCTGACTTTCAATCATTATAAGAGTTTTACTCACTTGTTGGAGATCCCATTTTGGTGAAGGTAAGGTTATGTCATGTAGGAATGGCAGCCTCTCATGAATCTCAACAGACCCCTCAATTTCAGTACTCTTTTTTTTTCAATGCACGGTTGAAACATATCTTTAGAAATTCAGTTTCTTTTATTCTTTCTATCATTTTGATCTGATTCAGTTGCACTATCCAACTTCACATTCTTCTAGATTGAAGACAGGAATAACATATAGTTTCCCCATCTTTAAATCATTCTCCAGGGGAGTTGACTGCAAGGGTTATTAGGAAAAATGACAAAGACCTGAGGACCTTGCTTCAAGCGATTTTGGATACCATGGTGATTGAATAGCATGGTGATTTTTGCAGTGACCTGGATAGAGAATATGATTTTTTCTTTTGCTGTAGTGATAGAAAGTCAGCTCAAAGTGTTCAAAGGGCAGCTTGATCTCCCTGGCCTCTCTTGTAAGAAGAGAAGGTAAAGAAAGGGATTTGAAGATTGTCTGCTCTCTAGCTTAACAGGAAGGATGATGTTTGCTTTAAGAAATTAGAATCTAGGGAATTGATAAGGATTAGTGAACTATCAATTATTTAAATGCTAAAAGAAGAACATGATAATTTAATGACAAAATTGAGTGCTTGGACTTCATAACAAGCAGCCTTAACTGTCCTCTAAGAAGTTTTAGGATCACCCTTTTATGTACAGTTACATGCATATCATAGGTATTTTCATTAGTCCTCTTCGGTTTTTTGTTTTTGGAGGAGGGAAGGCAAGACAATTGGGGTTAAGTGACTTGCCCAAGGTCACATAGCTAGTAAGTGTCTAGTGTCTGTGGTCGAATTTGAACTCAGGTCCTCCTGACTCTATTCACTGAGTTACTGAGCTACCCCCCATTAGTCCTCTTTAACCTACAATAGGCTGGGGTGGGTTTGAAAATTTGAAGCCAACTAATTTAGTCAAAAATATTGGTCCTGTTTAACATAGATGTGGTTTCACCATTGTTTGATGTGTGGATTAATTGTTTTATGGGACAATAGAGTTAGGGAGACCTGATTTTGAATGCTGCCTCATACTCACCAGCCGTGAGATGCTGGATAATCATTTAATCTCTTTTAACCTCAGTTTTCTCAGCAAGAAAATGGGAATTATTGCATTATGATCCATGTCTCAGTAATTAAAAATCACCTATTTCCATATGAATACCCTCTCCCCATAAACATACATAAAAAAGTAGCAGAATCTATATTTTCAACTTTTTGCTTTGAGGTTGTTTAATTTGCTTTGAGGTTAAGTTTAATTTAACAGACTTATTCTGCCTGTTTATGTTTTGCCTTTTAATTTTTCTAGCTGTGTGATCTAACTTAACCTTTTAGTGCCCAGGCACTCTAAGAATCCAAGTAATTGTAATGTCATGCATCATGGGTCCAGATCCCCTTTTCCCTTCTCCCCAAAAGGCTGCATATAAAGGATATCTTCTAATTCAGAGCAGTGTGGATGTTGGAGTATTTGGCTAAATATCACTGCATACCTTTGAAAAGATAATATGGTAATTAATGATAACATTTCCAATTGCTGTCACTTAAAATAATTTTTATCTTTATGGCATACTTGTTTCATCAAGGTTTTCTAAATCATGAGAAGAGTTGAAAGGAACTTATTCCTTCTGCTGTCTAAAGTTAGTTGAAAGGAACTTATTCCTTCTGCGGTCTTTGTTAAGTAAATTATGATATGCTGCCCAAGTTGTCAAGGAAACAGAATTTTAAAAAAACAACTTTTTTTTTTTATAAAATACAAATGTGATACTTGAAAAATATCATTAGGAAGCATTTTCAGAGAGGGAGACAGCTTAATGATGGACCTTTATTGAAGCACAACTGTCTGATTCTCATCAATGGCAGAGAATTGATTGCTCTGCAGTGTTGTTGCCCTATTGAACAGAAGCCCATACTGTCAGACATGAGCTTGGCATTTAACAGCTAGAAAATAATGGTAGAGAAATGGACAGCTCTCTGGAGTGTGTGTGTGTGTGTGTGTGTGTGTGTGTGTGTGTGTGTGTGTGTGTGTATGTATGTGTCTGAGTCTATCTCAGAAGATATAGCATCAAAAATGACTGTTCCTAACCTATTATGAGGAAAAAAGGAGGGGAATGGGTGGGGAAGCTGGGACAGAGAATTTTACAAGATGGCTCTTAACTGTATAAAGTGTATATAAAGGTATTTGTTTTTTAATTAAAAAAAACTTAACTGTAATCCACAGCCAACTGACTTGTGCTTTGCTAGAAGCTAATAATACAAACAAGTCAAGAGATGTGATCTTGGGACATGTGATTTTTTCTTCCTTTCTTTTTAATGTAGTTCATTCAATTTAAACTGTTGAGGAGATGGATTTATGACATTTTGGTTTTATTTATTTTAAATTTTATTTAGTATTTTATTTTCCCCCAGTCACATGTAAAAACATTTTTAAATGTTCATTTTTAAAACTTTGAATTTTAAATTCTCTTCCTCCTTCCCTCTTTCCCTTATCCCCCCTGAGAAGGCAAATGATTCAATATTGGTTATATAGGTGTAGCTATAAAAAATATTTCCACATTAGGTTGAGAAAGAAAACATAGACCCCCCCCTCCCAGAAGAAAACATGTCAAGAACAATAAAGTTAAAAAAAAGTATGCTTCAATCTGTATTCAGATATCATCATTTCTTTCTCTGGGGATAGATAGAATTTTTCATCATAAGACTTTGAGATTTGTCTTGGATCATTGTATTATTGAGAATAGCCAAGTCATTCACAGCTGATCATCTTACAATACTGCTGTTACTTTGTACACAGTACATTTCACTTTGTATTAGCTCATGTAAGTCTTTCCAGGTTTTTCTGAGAGTATACTGCTAGTCATTTCTTATAGCACAATAGTATTCCATCATAATTGCATACCATGATTTGTTCAGCCATTCCCTAATTGATGGACATCCCCTCAGTTTCCAATTCTTTGCCACCAGAAAAAAGCTGCTATAAATATTTTTGTATATATAGGTTCTTTTGCTTTTTTTTTTTTTTCAAATCTCTTTTGGGATACAGAATTTGCTCTACAGAATGGTTGTATGCTCAGCTCACAACTCTAACAACAATGCATTAATGTCTCATTTTCCCCACATCTCCTCCAACATTTGTCATTTACATTTTTTTGTCCTATTATTATCCAGTCTAGTGTGTATGAAGTAGTACTTCAGAATTGTTTAATTTGTATTTCTCTGATCAATAGTGAGTTAGATCATTTTTTCATATGGTTATAGATAGCTTTGATTACTTCATCTAAAAACTGTTCATCTTTTGATAATCTATCAATTAGGGAATGGCTCTTATTTTTATAAATTTGTCTCAGTTCTTCATATATTTGAGAAATAAGACCTTTATCAGAGAAATTTGCTTTAATTTTTTTTTGCAGTTACTATTGTTAACTGTACTTCCTGCCATCCTATTTCCCTGCTGTTTATTCTATTCTCCCTCTCCTTTCATCCTGTCTCTCCCTAAAAGTGTTTTGCTTCTGACTACCACTTCCCCCAAACCCTGCTCCCTTTCTTTTATTCCTTTCCCCTCCTACTTTCCTGTAGGGTAAGATAAATTTCTACACTCAATTGAGTGTATATGTTATTCCTTCTTTGAGCCAATTCTGATGAGAATAAGGTTCACTTACTCCCCTTCATCTCCCCCATCTTCCCCTTCACTGTAAAAAACTTTTTCTGGCCTCTTTTATGTGAGATAATTGACCCCATTCTACCTCTGTTTTTCCTTTCTTCCAGTATATTCCTCACCTACCACTTAATTTTATTTTTTTAGATATCATCCCTTCATACTCAATTTGTACCTGCATCCTCTATCTATATATACTCCTTCTAACTAATAATACAAATGTTCTTATGAGTTATAAGTATTATATTCTCATGTAGGAACATAAACATAATCAATTTAACCTTATTAAGTCCCTTATAATTTCCATTTTCTGTTTACCTTTTTATACTTTTCTTGAGTCTTGTGTTTGAAAGTCAGATTTCTATTCAGCTCTGGTCCTTTCATCAACAATGTTTGAAAGTCCTCTATTTCATTGAATATCCATTCCCCGCCCTGAAGGATTATATTCAGTTTTGCTGAATAGGTGATTCTTAGTTCCAATCCTAGCTCCTTTGCCCTTTAGAATACCATATTCCAAACCTTCTGATACTTTAATGTAGAAGCTGCTAAATCTTGTGTTATCCTGACTGTGACTCCACAATACTTGAATAATTGTTCCTTTCTGACTGCTTGCAATATTTTCTCCTGTAATTTTTTCCGGAATTTGGCTATAGTAGTCCTAGGAGTTGTCATTTTGGAATCTCTTTCAGGAGGTGATTGGTGAATTCTTTCAGTTTCTATTTTACTGTATGATTGTAAAATACCAGGGCTGTTTTCCTTGATAATTTCTTGAAAGGTGATGTCTAGGGTCTTTTTTTTTGATCATGGCTTTCAGATGGTGCATTAATTTAAAAATTATTTCCCCTGGATCTATTTTTTAGGTGAGTTGTTTTCCCATGAAATATTTCACATTATGTTCTATTTTTCATTCTTTTGGTTTTGTTTTATTGTTATTTGATTTCTCATAAAGTCATTAGCTTTCATTTGCTCAATTCTAATTTTTAAGGAATTATTTTCTTCAATAAGCTTTTAAATACCTCCTTTTCCATTTAGCAAATTCTACTTTTTAAGGAGTTTTTTTTCTTCAGTGAATTGTTGTGCCTCTTTTCCCATTTGACTAATTCTGCTTTTTAAAGGCATTCTTCTCCTCATTTTCTTTTTGTACTTCTTTTACCATTTGGCCTTGTCTGTTTTTTAAGGTGTTATTTTATTCAGTATTTTTTATATCTCCTCTACCAAGTTGTTGACTAATTTTTCATGATTTTCTTTCATCATTCTCATTTCTCTTCCCAATTTTTCCTCTACCTTTCTTACTTGATTTTCAAAATTCTTTTTGAGCTCTTCCATGGCCTGAGACCAATTCATATTTTTCTTGGAGGCTTTGAATGTAGGAACTTTGACTTCTTTGATCTTCCTTGTCACCATAGTAACTTTCTATGGTCAGAAATTTTTTCTGCTATTTGTTCATTTTCCCAGCCTATTTCTTGACTTTTAACTCTTTGTTGGGGGCACAGTATCCCAAGCTTCAGGGTTTTTTTCTTCTTTTCTTATAGATGTTTACAGAAATATTTCTAGGGACCTGTAAGTTTTCAAGTTTTCAACCAAGATGGTATGATGTAAGGAGAGGTGTGTTTGCTCCTGACCTATGCTCCGGTCTATGGGTGACCATAACTACTCTTTTCTTCCCTGGACCTATGACAAAGATCCCCTTCCGCTTCATCTGTAAGCTCTGGTGTGCTAGAGTTCCCTTTTGCCCTCTGATTGCCAACTGGGACTGTGACCTAGATCCACATATGGGCAAAGCAAGAGAGTCCTGCCTTAGTGTTAGAAAAGAAACCCTTGTAATCTCCTTCTGACCAGCTGTTTGACTCCCTTTGCATCTGTGGACTGAGAACTCTGGAAGCAGCTGCTGCTGCTGCTGATTCAGTCACTCCATTAACCTGCTCCTTGTTTGAAATCCATACCTTTCTTCCCTAGAAGTGATAGGAGACCAGAGGGTATAGGAGGGTGAAGCAGGATAGGTGGCAGACAAGGAAGTGATGATGCAATGGAATCCATCTAACCATAGAAGGAAGGGAAACACACCCAGTAACAGTGACTAGACCACCTCACTCCACCAAATTCACTGCACTGACAGGTGGGACAACGAGGGCAACCCTGAACACTAATGACATAATTGCTTCCCGTATCCACGGGGGAGGATGTCAGCCATTAGATCAGGAAACCCCCTCATACAACAGCACCAAGGTAACAGTCTCAGCTCCAACCAGGGGAACTGAACCTGTGTCAGAGGAAATATATGTGTGTCCTCTACCCTAGGGAAGGCAGTAAGCACCACAGAGTGTCATGGAAACCACTCCACTGATGGTATGGGACACTCATGGACTCATAGCTCTGTTCAGTTATAATCTACACCATCTGCTATCACCCCTCCTTCACCATCCTGAAGATTACAACCAATGGACTCACAACTCAAGGGACAATGACTCCTGGTAAGGTATCTACCACAGCACTGGACAACAAGGTATCCCCTACACCCTGCTCAGAGACCCCAGAGGCCCTTGCCATCTCTGTACTGGACTTCTCCACAGTACTCCTGGCCATCACCTCTTTGACTGCCTTCCCACCTTCAGCACCAGCCTGGACCCTCACTGAGACTGGTATCACATATTGACCAGGGCCACACCCCTGTGCCTCCTCACAAGGAGTTTATCATTATGCCTCATGCAGCAGTATGACGGGTGCTCCCAGTGGAAGAAGGAAGCTCCTTAGAGGTGAACATGCTGATCACTGGCATCTTTGGGGGACAAACCTCATAGGAGTTGTTGGTGGGGCAGGAGTTGTCAGAGGTGCAGCAGCAAAAAGTATAATAGCAGGAGGAGGAATAGCTTGGGGGTACAGTGGCTGGGGGTGCAGCAGTGGGGAGCTTGCAAAGTAGCCAAATGAGAAATTTGGGTGCCCCCCAGCAATCCTGAGAGCACCAACTGAAACAGAAGTCCAGGTATAGGGCGAAGGAACCAGCCTGAACCCAGAGTTAAGCCCCAAGTTCTACTAAAATCTGTAAGACCAGCCTCCAAGGGGCTGGCAAAGGTGTTGTTCTTCTAACTCCAAACACTGGTAAATATAGCCCTCACAGCTGTGTCCATTCCTTTAGTCATCTCAACCTTGGGAACATAAGGACACTCAGTGAAACCTACTGGGCCTATTTTGCCTGAATGGACCTGTCTTAGTCTATTAAGCTCAACCCTATATACAGATGAAATGTGGGGACCACCTTGACTTATGCCCCCACATCCTGGCCACCTTCATATAACTAGAATTTGTCAAACATCCAACAATGCTAACCAAGGTATATGAAACCTCAAACTGTGTCAGTCTCTTACAATTGCTTAACTTGTCTTAACAACAATGAAAAGGCTAGACTGCTCACGCCCCATGCCCCCACCTCCCCTAGTGTGACTGACCTGTTAAAGGTAATTCCTATCAAAGACCAGTCTTCACATGGCAATAACTAAAGCAACTGCCTCTGTACAGAACCTCACCCCATACTGGACATGTTTTAAACCACCAGAATTTGGGGTAGACAATTCACCACCATAGCTGACTCTTGCACACCCAACCTCACTAAAACTTTACAACCAGATAAAAGAGAATCACCTTTTAGTTTCCAGCCAGCCATTGCCCATGGACTGCTTCAGTCCAGTAGCACAGTATTCTGTGATAGTCCTGACAACACCAGTGCATGTCACAAATTGCTCAGGTACTGCCCCCACAGATGAAGACAGGTGTTTCCAATAGTCACACTTGGCCTGAGTCAGCAGACTACAACACCACCATCAAACCCAATTGACTATGCCAGAAGGGACATATAGGGCATGTATATCACCAATTCTCCAGTACCTTGTCTATATTCACATTCCAATACCTTTCTTGCTTAATTTGACACACACCCTAGTCACCATGGAGGTGGACCTCACCTTCTACAGGGATGCCTCAACAACACCCACCAGACCCCTGGGCATTTGGCACCATGACTGATGTGCAGTAGGACATGTCCTGATAGACCTGTGAGCTCTTAATTGGACTAACAACCTGGGGAATTTCAGAGGGATAGATCCATAGGAAGCTGAAGGAAGCACAGATAAATATTGCACAGCAATTAAAGGATCAAATTGAGGACACTGTCAGAGGACTTGGCAAATCGGCTGAAGGAAAATGCACTATGGGAACTATGGTGAGGGACCACTCACTGGAGGACTATGTGTTAACCAGCTAGAGAAGAATTTGTGGTTTTGTAAACTCATCCAATTCATGCAGATTGTCCCCTCAGGAGAAATAGCCCTCATCACAGACCATATGAGAAACCAAATAAAGGCTGTTGATGTCATCATCACAGACATCAAAAACATCTTGCTAGGGCCTGTAAGTATTTTTACTTGTCTTTTCTCCTGGATTTTTCCAAGCAAATAGGTAAGATTCCTAAGAGGATCCTTTGAAGTTATTGTGATTATTGTGCTTGTTGTCATTTTGTTTAGACCACACTGTAGTATATCTGTACTATATGATGGCAGTCAGGGGACCAGGGGATGGATTGTGTTCAAATTGTATCTTCTTCTGGTCTGCCTGATCAACCCTCCCCTTCTAGTCAATATAGTGATTTTTATTTATTTATTTGAGTCAATCAGGGTTGAGTGACTTATCTAGGTCACATAGCTAGGAAGTGTCTGAGGCCACATTTGAACTCAGGTCTGCCTGATTCCAGGGTTGGTGTTCTATTCACTGCACCACAAAGCTGCCCCAATATAACAAATTTTAGATGGAAATAAGATTGTAAAGGGGAACCTGGAAATCACATACAAACTGTTCTAAAGAAATCAAAGGAGCATAATTTACAAATTGTATCATGTATTAACTAAAATTCACATCTTGGTGGCATGTTGAATGAGGGGAAACCATTTAGGCTTTTCTTGTCAAGGTTCTGGTCTTATGACATATAAATTCCAGACAAAATCCAGACCTCTGCATCTCCAGTCTAACAGAACATGAAAAAGGTGCTGATGATTTTGAGATCATGACTGAAGTTTTACCGATTAAAACATGAGATGATTTGGATTGTTAATGAACAAACCCCAAGGTGGCACAGACAGGAGTTGGACTCTTTCCCCAAAAGAGCCCTAAAATATCATACTGCAAGTATTCTTCCATCTCCATTGGCTCCATACTGCCTAGTGCTCCCAACTCTGATCCATGGTTACAAGAATAATATTCTCTGCCACTCCCCCCCCCCATCCTTTCTCCCATGCTGTTTTCCTTCACCATCCCTTCACTGTCCCCACACCACCATCTGCTTCTGTACCACTTTTCGCTGCTTGTCTCTGCCTTTATGGGCTTTTTGCCTCCATACCCTCTGTGTTTAATTAAAGTATGATTGCTACCCTGTTTCCCGCTGCCAGTGGTGGTCTTTCTTGGAGAGTACCCAAAAAACCAGCATGCCTGCCCTTATTTTATAATTTCATAAATTAATTATCAATTCAGATGCATGCCATGAAACTTTGCAATGAATTGATTGTGTAAGGCCATAAGAGAAGTAGGAAAAAAATGGAATAATTAAGTATTAAAAAGAACTCAGTTTATCTAATTAATATGGTGATAGAAGAATTATCCAATCTTAGCAACTGATGGAAACTTATAGCTTATCTGGTTGTTTTCTTTATAGTTATTTGTATGAACATGTTTCCATTGTGATGGTAAAGTATAAAAGTTCACACTTTATACTAAAACACTGTTCTCTGCATAGTATACTAGTGAATGATACTAGGCATAGCCAAAATAATATTAAAATTCTACTCTTAGAAATTCACTCTGTAGGTTCCAAAGACTTTTTGATCTCTAAGGGCCACATCTCCATCTGGTAGAGTCTTGGCCTTCCATCAGGGCCTAGGTTCACAATTCCCTAATCTATTAGACCTGCCTTAAAATCCCCTACTTACCCTTTCCCAGAACGAATACTTCTTTCTTGTGACATTTTATGCCTCTCACATATGTTGACACTTTTGTTTATATTATATTTATTTTGTACCTGTATCCTACTGTAATGTAAGCTGTAATATAAGCGTGTAGACTAAATATTATTCATCTTTGTGTCCAGCTCAGGTTCTAGCATATGGTCTTATACATGGTAGACCCTTAATACATGAGTGAATGATTATGCAGTAACCCCCTCACTCTGACCCAATACCTTAAAAATTAGGAAAGAGTTTATGAGTCACCCTGGAGTGGTAGAGGAAGGCAGCTGGGAATAGTTGATAGAGAACCAGCTTCTGAATCAGGAAGACCTGGGTTCAAGCATGCTCTCTGACACAATGGTCAACTCTGGGCCAACTCCTTAATCTCTTGTGACAGCCACAACTGTCTGAGATCATTAGACTCTAAGCTCTTTGAGGGCAGGGACTATCTTTTGCCTCTTTTTGTATCCCCAGTGCCTAGCATAGTGCCTGGCACATAGTAAGTACTTAAAAAATGTTCATCAAATTGAATTGAATTATAAATTGCAGAATCTATTGATAGACAAAGTTTCCTCCCAGGAAATTCCCAACACCCATGAAATCACAGATGAGGTCTGTATGGGTCAAAAGACCACTCACCCAAAATGACTCAGAGACTTCTCAAAGTAGAAGCAAAAACTTTATTACTATCTTTCTCAAGAAAGGGCGTCCCCAAACCCAACAAGAAAGTCAGAAGGGATGAGAGCACTACAGAAGTCAAAAGCAAGATTATAAAGCCATAATGTGGGAATTCCACACCTTCTCCACTGTCCCACCTTACCCTTGGTTGGTAAGGCAAGCTCACAGTCTTCTTATTAATGTCAACCAATCGTTGCAAAGCCCTCTCCATTCATTAACCTAATTATTACTAACGAGGCTCTAATTTTGTTAGATAACATACATAATACATGAGGTCCACTACGCAAACGCAGTACCAACCTCAGAATACTGAACCCCCTTCAGTCCAACCTAGATGTGTCCTTATCTGAGCCTGAGTATCCCAAGGCCGCTGTCTGCTTTCTGACTGGTCAAACCACCTGCTGCTGCCAGCTCCTTTTATTCTACATTATTTCATTTTTAGTATTATCTAGGAGTTCTCTGGGAACTGGGAACCCAACTTCTTCCCAAGGCTACTGCCTGGTACTTTTTATCAGTAGTCTTGTTTCAGCAACTCTTGCAGTTCTATAGAAACTTAACCCTTTGCTACCTCTCACACTACCATTCCTTTCCCCAAACTAAAAACATCTCTAATTTTGTCTCAAAAGTTAATCCAATCAATTGTATTAATACTCAATAGCTCTTACATTACCTTGAAATACACAATGACCTGCATATATATATAGGGAAATGATACTGAACTTAGTTACAAAATATAAGGAAGTAGTAAGAATGTACATTGGATGTTCAGAATGGGGAAACTTCACTGCAAGTTATCCCTCACAGGTTGATCATGGATTATCTTCTAATGTGATACCTAGTTTGAGACAATAGGCTCTTTAGGCATATGAAATATGACACAAGATAGAAGAGAACATCAGGACAGAAGCAAAGGGATTAAAAAAAAATTTGATTCATAAATTTGGTTGAAAAAACCTTTGTGGAATGGTAAAGAACAGAGAGAAGAGAGCCAAGCAACCTTGAAAAGAAACTTTTTTACAGTTTTGCCTGACTTGAAATCAATAGACTGAATTTTAAATTTTTCTAGTTGTGGTAATAGATTTGCACACAGAATCCTCTTGTGATCTCATTTGTAAGATGGGAGTTAGGGTTGCAATCTGAGCTCATGAATGAAAATGGGAATGAAACTGACTGGTTCACATGAGAGTGTACCTGACCTTGACTTAGAGAATGAACTTTTTTTTTGAGGGGGGAAGGAACAAAATAATATATATTTTTTTCCTCTTGAGAGAAAAATGGAAAATTTGGCTAATATAAAAGAGAGTCATAAGATTTGAGATCTGGAAGAGACCTTAGAAATCATCTAGCTAGGCGAAGCTAGGTGACACAGTGAAGAAGCACTGGCTGTGGAGTCAAAAGGACCTGAGTTCAAATCTGGCCTCAGACACTTACCGCCTACTAACCACATGACCTTGGGCAAGTCACTTAACTCACAATTGCCCTGTCTTCTCCCTCCCAAAAGCAAAAAAAAAAATCATCTAGCTCAAGTAATGCTTACTTATTATTTTGTTTTCAGATCTTTTCATATTTAAAGTAGTTTTGTGAATTTAAGAACATATGACTTGGTTTACTTATAAAACTTGACCTTCAATATTGTGATTTTATCAGCATAGATACTACCTTCACTAATACAGACCACAATTTTTTTTTACAACTTAATATGTAATTTCATGAGTTGCTATGGTCAAAAAAATTCATCACGTTGTATGAATGAACAAATGAATGAATGAAAAAACTGAGCATCTTGTTAGACACTGAGGATACAAGTACAAAATTGAGACAGCCCCTGACTTTAAGAAGCTTACATTCTAATAGAAGGAGAAAACTCACATGGTGAGTGGTGACCAGTGAAAGTCCTTTGGTCTAGGTGCAGGGGTGGGGAACCTGTGACCTCGAAGCCACATGTAGCCCTCTAGGTCTTTAAGTGTGGCCCTTTGACTGAATCTAAACTTCACAGAATAAATCCCCTTAATAAAAGAATTTGGTCTATAAAACTTGGACTCAGTCAAAAGGCCACATCCAAGAACCTAGAAGGCCACATGAGGTTTTGAGGCCTCAGGTTCTACACCCCTGGTAGGGGAAGTCACAAGCGGAGTGAATAGGGCAACAAAGTAATTATTTTATAGACTCTCTCCAGAATTAATTGTAGCAGTCATTTGGTTTCTGTTCCCCAAGCAAGAGATAGATGGGGTAATAAAGGTTACTCTTGAGAATGGACCTTGTCCAAGTTGGAGGGATCAGTGCCAATAGCAGTAGGATAGAAGGGATTATAAAACAAGAGCTGGAAAAGATCTTAGAAGCCATTTAGTCTGACTCTCTCTTTATACAGATGGAGAAACTGAAGGTAAGAGAAATTGTAATTTGCCCAAAGTCATTGAAGAAGCAAGCAACAGAGGTGGTATTTGAACCTGGGTCCTTTGAGTCTTTCTTTCCATTGTACCACAGTTTTCTTTCCATTGTACCACAATACCTCAGGAGATGACCGGCTATGGGAGCGGTCTGTTTTGGTGGGGACATATGGTAGCCAACGTTCTGGGGATGAGTGTCTTTGAAATTAATTGCACTAATCCTCAGAAAATAGACACATAGTTCATCATCAGGACTGTACTGAAGCTAAAGTTACCACTTTACCATCACGAAACATCTCATGGTAGGACTTAAATGTGATTTTTTTCCCCTTCTTGGTATTTGTATTCCCAGTTCTTAATACAGTGCCTGTCATAGAGTAGGCATTTAACAAATTCTTGTTGAATGATTAATATTAAATTTAATTATTCATTTTAGACAATTTTTTGGTTGACCATTCAAAAAAGTGTAGGACCAAACCACATAACTGAGAGGAATCTAGGGACTTTTTAATGAGAAGTAGGCAAACATTTCAGAACAGAAGAAGCTGTCAACAGTACAGAAAAACAGAAAGTGCTGGAATGGTTTCCTGGAATGTCCAGTGTCAGGAACACCTGGTGGAAAGCATTAACTTTTCCAGAAGGAGCACCATCTTCCTGGTCCCTCAGATTCCCAGCCTTGTTTTCATCCTCTATTCTCCATCATCATTCTTCATATGTATGTAGTCAGTTGCCAACTGTTGTCTTTTCTGGCTCCATGATGTCTTTCACACACGTCTTTATTTCCTCTTGGACAACATTTAGGCCCTCATCATCATCTCATCTGGACTACACAATAGCTTCCAATTTGGTGTCCCTGTCTCAAGTCTTTTCAAGTCTTTCCCACATAGCTACCAAATGGATTTTCCTAAAGGGCAGGACAATGTCATCTATGTCATCTTTCCCCTTTTTCCTGCTTGCTCCCTTTGCACACCCACTCAATAAATCCCACTGGCTATTTGTTCCATTATCAAATAGAACCTCCCATAGCTGCCATTTAATGCTCTTAAAAACCTGTCCCCAGCCTACCCTACCACTCTGATTATGCACCATTCTGTTCTATCAGGATTAGCCTAATTGTGGTTCCTCAGATAGGACACTCTCTCCCCCTCTTTTTACCTTTGTATTGGCCATCTCCCAAGTCTAGAGTTCTGTATCTTCTCATTTCTACCTATTATAATCAATAGTTCCCTTCAAAACTTAGTTAAAGCACCACCTTCTACATGATGTTTTCCCTAATTCTTCCCTCCCAAATCTACCTGATATTCTTTTGATACATTCTGTATATACTTATATATGTATATGTCATCTCAAATATTAGATTGAAAAATCCTTGAGGGCAGGGAGTACTTCAGTTTTTTCTTAATATCTCTAGAACTTTGCACATAGTTTGGCTCATAGTAGGTACTTAAATGAAATGGTCATTTTTGATCGACAAATTGAAAAACACATTTACTGGGAGTCAGGAAAACAGAATTTTAGGTTGGGCTCTACTGCCAATTAGCTATACAATTTTATTTTGCCTCTTTGGACACTACTTCCTTACCAGTAAAATGAGGAAGATGGATTAAATGATTGCTAAGGTCCCTTCTTAATCTGAAATACCAAGCCTCTGGTAGAATTCCTTAAATTTTGCACATGCCTTATATTTTAATATCTTTCTAGGGTTATGAAATATGAATATTTTCTGAGATTGAGGCAAGCTTCTAGCTTTATTTACATCTTTGTTAATTTCCTACTTCAACAAAAATATTTCCAAGTAGAAGCCACTTTCTTTTACATACTGTAGAAGGCATAGGGATATGGAACAGAAAATAAGCAAGAAGGGTTAGAGGCTGTATTATGCAGAGGTCTTGTGATTATTCTGTAGAAGAGAGATAATTGGCAGGATTCCAGACTATGTTCCTGGACCTGAGGACATAAATACCTTTCAAATAACAACCTATAATGATGTTGTTTATTTGTAGTCCAGTCTTTGTATTTGTATTTCTACCTGTAAGTAAATGGTTTCCATTGCCAATATTCACTCCACTTACTCCATCACTTAAGTTTCAACCAGGAGGGCAGGAATGTGTCCCTGCTTAATTAGCACTGCTGCCCAATAATCAGTGACATAACATTTTTGCAGTGTGAAATCTGAGGAGGGACATATTAGTATCCTGTCCCTTCTGAGGAAGGACTCATGTATACCAGTCATTAGGTAAACCTCTAGGAAAGACAGTGCAGGCAATCTTTGTTTAGAGAGGAAGGGTGGGATGAGGGAGGGGGACTGATTTGCAAGGAGAGACCATGGAATTCCAAAATATAGACACTAGCTTGTCTGAGGAACTTTGAAATCTAACAGTCTGAGATGCATGGTAAGAGTGCTTGTTGGAATAAAAATTGAGGGACTAGGGAGTCTGAACTAGATTAGGAAGCTTGAGAAGGCCTGGGAGGTAAATTTTCAACTTTGATTCCTTCAAATCTGACCTCTCTCAGCTCCTCAACCTGGTGATGACAGATTGAGTGTAAGTAATGACAGCATAGTCACAGGCAGGATCAACCAAACTTCCTCTTGTCTTAGTAGCTCCTTTCAGGTCTTTAGTATATGCACTATCTCTTTCCTTAAAATTCTTTCTGGGCCCCAAAGCTGTGACTTATTGATAACATTGGTAGAAGGTCTTTACCAAATTTGGACCATGTATATTGTGTCCTGGTTGCTATGTCCTCTTTTTGGGTTCTCCTATCTAGGTCAGTTTACTAGATTTCATAACCCCTATGGGTCAAGAATATCCTTAATGATGAATCTTTCCTTCTGATCTACAGTAATTGTTGATGGGAACATCCTACCAAAGATGGGTGGAATATGGAATAACTATGGAATAAAGACAAGAATCTGAGTCGGCAGACTAAAGGACTGATTATCTGTGTGATAGGATACAGGATCCTGTCTTTCTACCAGTTTTCAAGGAGTTTTCCTGGTGAGAAAGTTGTGGGAAAAGAACTATATCTGTTCTCCTACCTGAAAGTGTTCCCTAGGACCCCAGAGTCAGACCTACCTTTTTTGTATGATATTTTAGTGGCATGTAAGATGTGAGTAAGCAAGGTTATGTGGTGCACAGGGTGAGTTTGGAAGAAAAACAACTGTTAGACACTAATGTTAAAAAATAGAGGAATTTCAAATCCAAAACTGATGAGTCCTTAGTTCCAATGGTTTTCTACACTGGCTGGTTTTCCATGCACTCAGTAAAACCTTATCTCCTGTTGCTGAAAATTAGGAATAGAATAACCAACTTGTTTCAGTTGGTCAACTGAATCTTCAACCCTTGGGCAGTTGATTCTTGCTAATTTCTTTTTGTCAGAGAGTAGAGAATTGATGTATATTATTACCCAGATAATTTTTCATTGAAGTATTATATAGAGCATGATATGTTAGGTATACATTTTTGTAGGACAGAACAATTTCAAGTAGCTTTTAAACAAAACCTATTTTGAGTGTGAAAAAGCTGTTTTGAAGAATAGGTGACATTAAATATTTACCAGTATCAGAAAAAATAATTCTAATATATTTAATGTCAAAAATTATTATTATTATTATTATTATTTTTAAAAGCAATTGGGATTAAGTAACTTGCTCAAGGTTACACAGCCAGTTATTTCTGGGTGTGGCGCTGAGTATCTGAGCCTGGATTTGATCCAGGTCATCCCGACACTGGAGCCAGTGCTCCCACCCGCTGAGCCACCTGGCTGCCCCCAAAATTAATTTTTTAATTTGCCCTATATTTACTGTATTTTTTAGTAAAAAAATAGTCATTCCTTTATGTAAACATTAAACTATGCCTCTGTTTCTTTAACTATACAGACTTCTTGATAAATTTCTCAAATTTTGTACACAAAATAGCATTGCATTCTGCTGTTTAGCTTTTGGTGCCTTGGTGTTATTATAAATATGTAATAATATATACATAATGTAAATACTGCCAAAAGATCACAAAGGTCAAGTATTTGCTGTACTTACTTTTTACTGCATTTACTTTCTATTGCTATATTAGCTTCTTTTATCCAACTTTGTAACAGTTATAATATTGTAGCTAATTTAAAAGTTCACTTTTTAATAAATCTGAGTTTGTTAAAAAACAATGTAACAAAAAAACTCACAACTGTTAGTGGGAATTGTAATTTGTATAGAAGGGCTTATTTTGGATAGACAAGAACTTGAGTTATAATAGAACTTGGAAAAGTCTCTGAATTATTTTTTTTTAAAAATCAGCAGTAAGTAGTAGGATGGCCCAATCATCCTGATTATAAGAGATGTAGTGCTAAAGATACTATTCCAGGGACCCAATACTGGTCTTCCATGGAAAGGAGTACTTCCCCCTTCATTATGGATTCCATCTTGTGGGGATCCATATATACTCAACTTCATTTTATTATGTGCTTCAGGAACTTCATCTCTTCCTTCTAAAATGGACATTTCTTCAATATGGTAAATAGGTGGTGTTCATATAAATGATGGAAGATGGTTCTGACCAAATGGACACCTTAGGTGGGATTCTGGGAAGAGATAAAGTTATCATTGAAATGAAATTCCATGATGTAGTTCAATAGGTCTTGAAAAACCAAATTCATGCATTCCTGCAAAACTATTGTGTTTTGCTCAACCCAAATGCAATCCAATATTCATATAGGGTGTATTATATGAACTGGAAGGCCATATTACATTTCCTGTCCCTTCATGTCAGGAACTAAACTGTAAGGTTCTTGGAAGTTTAATTTGGTGACTCTAATGGACTGTGCCAACTGGTCCATCAGGTTCTGTGTAACAGGGGTAGGGGATTTTGGTCCCAGGTAATGATAGCATTCTAAGTTCTAATGTTATGGCAGAGACTTAGTTCTCTATTTTTCTTTCTTAATGACTAGCCCTGGGGTTCTGTCATCTGAAGAAACAGATGAACAAATTCCTGCTTCTAACAATGGCTAACATTTATATAGTGCTTTAAGGCTTACAAAGCTCTTTACATATATTATGTAATTTGCTCTTCACAGCAGCCTTTGTTGGTAGATGCTGTTATTATCCCCATTTTATAGTTCAGGAAATTGATATAGAGGTTAAGACAGAGATAAATGACTTACCCAGACAGACAGAAATTAAGCGACTTGATCAGGGTCACATAGCTAATAAATATCTGAGGCCAAATTTGAATTCAGGTCATTCTGAAAGAATAGTATCCTCTGCCCCCAAACACCCTATGCCAGTTGGGGATTTATTTACTTATTTCACCTTGCTAGCCTGAGTTCATTTGACTATTCTATAATCCCATGTATACTCTCAGTCAATCAGGAAGTCTCTTAATTATGTGGCATGTTTTGAGATGTCCTGCCCATATTCCTACATAACCATTTGCTGTGAAAGGTAACTCATGTGCTATAAGAAACGAGGAGCAGATGGTCTTCATATTTACCTGGAGAGGCTTATACAAACTGATGCTGAGTGAGAAGAATAGAACCAGGAGAAATTTGTACACAATTATAGACACAACGTATGTGTGATGACCAACTTTGATAGACTGGACTCTTCTCAGCAATGCAGTGATATAAGTCAATCCCAAAAGACTCATGATGGAGAGAAATATGTGCATCCAGAGAAAGAACTAGAAAGAACTGAGTTTATATCCAGGTGGAAGCAAAATACCTGATCTTTTTCCTTCTCTTATTTGGTTTTATGTCCTCGTTACCATTTTTCATTCCAGTTGATACACTCCATCCTTATAACCTGACTAATGTATAATGTGAAAGTATTTACAGATCCTATACTTGACTATATGCTGCCATGAGGGGGAGGGGAGGGAGGGGGACAAAATAGGAAACTCAAGGAATTGTGGAATTGAACCCTGTAAACTGAAAGGAAACAAACAAATTAATTTAAAAAAAAAGAAAGGTAGCTCAGCATACGGCATAGTAAAAGACAGAATGACAGTGATTAGATCACTGGACTTAGAGTCTGGAAGACTTAGGTTCAAATTCTGCCTCAGATAATTATTAACTGTGAAACATTGGACGAGTGAGTCAATGCTTCTGTGCTCCAGTTTCCTAGTCTATAAAATGAGACCCTTCCCTTCCTTCACTGAATGAGTGGAGAACTCTGAACATGGAATATTGCATATTTGGTCAGGTGTGGTTGATGTGTCCACTAGTTTTGCTGTACTATTTCTTTTTTCTTTCTTTTAAAATCTTTGTTATAAATGATAGCTTAATTAATTGCACTAACAAATTAAACAATTGCATTTAAATGCAACTAATATTTAAATTAAATTTAAACTGCATTTAAGTGCATTCCTCTAATAGAATACAAACTTTTTCAGCACAGGGATCACGTTTCATCTTGTATTTGCAGTCTCAATGACTAGCACATAGTAGGTGCTTAATAAACATTTGTTGAGGGATCAAAGGAAAGGCAGTATGTATGTATATATGTATCTGTATGCATGTATATTTGCATCTCAGGAGAAATGAGGTACATGGTTATTCTAAAAGTTTTGTGATTTTGCTCAGCTATTGTGTATCACTGCAATCAAATACAAATTCTTGTAATCAAGCTTGTTTCCTAAGTGCTCAGAAAGAATAGGGCATTATGAAGGGTTGAGGGAAGAATCATGGGCATAGCTCAAGACGTTTGGTTGGAATGTGAGCCAGTTTTCTACATATAGCAGTAAACAGGGTATTGTCTATTTAGATACTTTCAGATACAATAAATTTCAAGAAGCCATTCACTTTCCTCCTATTCATCTCCACAGATGGGGACAAAAAGGTATGTGAAACTTGCAGTGTTTTGAGAAGAGAGTGAAGAAAAATGGCATACAGTAGACAAGTAAGAATCGCAGAAGAGAGCCATGAATTATAGGTGTTTTAGAAACAAATGTTCTATTATTTCTCTGGTTGCTGTTTTGTAGAATGACACCGAGGAGATTACTTCAAATTGGTAACTTCTTTTAAGGTCTCAGTATGAGAGAAAAGGTATGAAGAGAGAGAGATGGAGAAAGAGACAGAAACATAGTGACAAAGACACAGAGGCAGAGTGAGATAGAGGCAGACAGAGACAAAAAAAAGAGTTGCAGATGGAGTGATGCATCATAGCTGGTGCAGCGAGAAGAATGTTGGAAGTTAGAGTCAGAAGACATGAATTTGACACATACTGGTTGGGTTTCTTTGTACAAATCACTTAATGTCTTTGAGACTCAGTTTCCTCAATTAAAAAAAGCATTAACTACTTTACAGGGTTATTGTGAAGAAACTTTGTAAACCTTAAAGAACTATAAAATGTGAGATATTTTTGTTGTGAAAGCTATTAAATTAGGAAATTTATTGGAAGAGGAATCTTTCAGAGGTGTAATTCTTTGTTTTATAAGTAATTGGAGTTAAGTAACTTGCTCAAGGTTACATGGCCAGTTATTTTGTGTGGGTGCCAAGTATCTGAGGCCGGAACCAATCCCGGGTCTCCCGACGCCGGGGCCAGCGCTCTTACTCACTGCGCCACCTGGCCGTCCCTTGAGAGGTATAATTCTGAATGACCTGACAGAAGCATCAATGTTTTTGGTTGACTGATTACTAGTTTTGTAGGATCCAAGTTTTGTATAATTACATACAGGACTGATTATATAGCTCTTATTCTTCAAAGAACTCAAAGAGCTCTCAAAAATTCTCACAACTGCATGATGTTTTGAATGTAGGCAGAATCATGTTTAGGAGGTATGAATCCCAAGGCGAATTCCATTGTATGATATCACCACTCCATAACATCTGGTAAAAATAAATAGCAGGGGCAGCACTATTCAACAGAGCTAATAATATTAGGAAATATTAGAAACAGTGTGAGTAGGTACAATTATCATAAAGAAAAAACAGTGGCCAAAGGGGAGGTGGTCTCAGAGAAGGGCAAAGATGAAGTTTGAGAGGTAATTATGAATGACAGAAGGGGAATTCTGCTAGGTAGTTAGACCATTACTCCTTTTATAGGAGTTAGTTATCCTGAGTAATATGCAATTCCAACCTCTTGATTCTCAAACATCATTACTCTGGATGATATTTTATATTCTGGGTTATGGCTCTGTAATTACTATGGCATAATAGAAAAAACATAACCCTTGTATAGTTGCCAATTGGTTTCTAGAACTGTTTTGGAAGACCTTTGAGTCTGGTTTGAGTTCCTGTTCTGTCTATATATGACTTTGGGCAGGTCACCTTAACAATTGTGACATGCCTCAAATCTGTAAAGGGTCAGTGTGTTCTTGGAATAGTCTTTAGCAAAGTCAAATAAGACGTCCAGTGGGCTGAACTCCAGGAATTAACAGGAGAGGCAGATAGAAAGTTGTGTTGCCATTTAGGGAAAATTAATCCTTGTTATAAGAAGGAAGAGGAGTAGGACTAACTTATATAGCAAAGGGGACAGAGGAAGGCATTGACCTTATCAGTGTTATGGGGAAAAGCTGGTAGATGCTCATGCTATCACACAGAGAGATATACATCAGAGATGAGAGATTTTAATGTTGACTGGCAAGTATATTAGTAACTATTGACCCCTGTGCCTAATTTTCATCTGTATAAAATCTTTATGAAAATGATCTCTCTCTCTCTCCCTCTGTCGTTCTCTCTCTCTATGTTTCTCTCTCTCTCTGTGTCTGTCTGTCTGTCTCTCTCTGTGTCTGTCTGTCTGTCTGTCTGTCTGTCTGTCTGTCTGTCTGTCTCTCTCTCTCTCTCTCTCTCTCTCTCTCTCTCTCTCTCTGTGTCTGTCTCTCTCTGTCTAGCCTTGGTTAGCTTGATGAGCATTTTGTTTTGCTCCTGGCATTTCTCCTGGAGTTGTCAAGCAGCAGAAACCATATCGACTGTTCCTTGGTCCTTTCTATTAATACACTGTTGGTGGAACTCTGCATTGGTCCAACAATTCTAGAAACCAATTGGCAACTATACAAGAAAAGTGACTGAAATATTCATACCTTTTGACTTAATGTTGCCGCTATTAGATGTTTACATTAATTTTAGAGGTGGCCCTAATGCCAGCAGTTCTAGAGCCATTGTATTACTTTTTTTTTTAAAGCTTAAGCCTTGCTAAAAATCTTCCTCTTCTAGAGTTTGAACTTTTTGAAATATCTTCCATAGTCTGGCAATTGATACTTGTCTTATGCTCCTGTGCTCAGATGAACCTCCTGTTTATGTTTTCAAAAGTTTTGTCATTAATAACATCCCTCACTGATCCCCACTGCCCTATACATGTTGTCTTCTCCAATTAGAATTACGCTCCTTAAGAGCTGGAGCTCTCTTACCTTTTTTATTTTTTTTTATCCCTAGTCTTTAACACAGAATCTGGCAATAATAAACTTATATTAAAGCTTTTAAATTAATCAATTAACTTTTTTTTTTCATTCAGTCATCACCAAGCAACTTTAAAAGGAATGTTTCCATGCAAGCTGTACTCCAGTGGAAAGAAGCTACTTGAATTTTACTACAGGCAAACTTCTGGAAAAATCAAGGTGTAGTCATCAGAACTATCCTTGAAAGGGGAGGGACAGGCAATCAGTTACCTCTGTAATTAGATTTGAAGACTACTGGTCCTTTCATTGTGCTAATTATAAAAAAAGAAGAGACCCAGGAAGGAAAATAGTCTTACTCAAGGTCACACAGTTAGTTGGTAACAGAGCTGGGACTAGAGCCCAAGTCTCTAAGCTCATATCAAGTGTACTTTCTATTCCATCACTGCTCTAATTTTCAGAGAGTGAAATTTGCTACATACAGTTTTTTAAACTGAATCTGAAAATATTGATAAAACTGTGCTCAGTTACATATGTGTGTATATATACATATATATATATATATACATGCACATATAAGTTTGTGTATACATATGAATATTGGGCAAGGTTCTTCCATATCTTTCTTCTACACCTCCACCACAACACTGTGCCAAGTTCTAGACAAAGATACTTCCTTCTGTAGTGCTGACAGGCCACTCTCTCTAATGATAGATAGGAAGAAGCAGACTCAATATTTATAGTGTGTAAGAAATACTTTCATCACATGTAGATTAGGCTCTTGGCTCTTGGACTAAAGAAATTGATCTGGGCAGAAAAAGAATCTTTATTCCCTGTTTAATAGAGAAGATGTGAATATGCAATGAAGAACTGAAATAAATACTGCCATTCATCTTGAAGTGAAGCAAATGTAACCTGAAAATAAATTCCTTATGGTTCAAATAACAAAGTTTTAAAGGTAGAGTTGGAATAGAAACAAAATATTGTTTAAAAGATGAGATTCATGATAGGAGGGTGCCTTAGATAAGTAATCTCTAAAAGTGAATTTGGAGGGATGACTGCATTTCTGTCATGTGAGCCAAAAGAAAAAAGGAAGAATATTTTTATATTTAAAGAAAATCATTCTTGTTTCAGTAAAGCAGAATATCTTTTAGTCTTTGAAGTAAAAATATAAGGTCTATATTAAAAAGCAGGGGCAGTTAGCCTTAAATTTGTTGTACCCATTAGTATACAGCTACTGAAATCAATGTCTATTCATGAATACCCAGAATGGTACTTATAAGTGACAGTAAACTTTATTTTTGAAATAGGTTTTAAGCCTTTTCATCTTGTGGTCTGAAGCAGTATTCTTGAATATTAAAAAATGTACTGCTTTAATTTTTAATTCTTCTCCAAATTTGTAATGACCTTAATTATTACAATTTGGATAATTCTAGGCTGCTTTCACTCAAATTTCAGTTCAATTACTATAGCAAGTAACATGAGCTTCCTACTTTCCCAGAATCATTTGAGTCAATATAATGGAAATATTCAACAAATATTCAATTAAAATGCACTGAACCTGTGTCAGATACCTCTGAGCTAAAGGTTATGTCCAGGGCTAAAGGCATGGGGGATCTACCCAGCTCTTTTATTTCTTCTCACTCCTGAACTTTGTTGCAATTTTTAAAATCATAAATAATTTAAATCTAAGTAAAATAATGATTTGAAAAGTTCTGTTAAAGTCCATGTGGCTTTACATGTCTATGGGACATGCCACAGCTCTCTGGAGCACTGATTTTGATCATTTCGATAATGGAGTTACATTGGGATATCTCTGGGTCACTTTGTGGACCATAGGATTGAATTGTTTTCACTTTAAAATATTTTATAGTGAGAATTCTCCATTTGTGGCTCAGTCCCCTTAGGCTTCCATTTCAACAAATGAATAAGTGAATGAAGGAATGAAAAAGCATTTATTAAGGAAGTACTTACTATGTGCCAGTCATGCTAAACACTGGGGACACGAATATGAAAAAAAAGGAGACAGTCCCAGTTCTCAGGGAAACTTACATTCTAATAGGAGAAAATAGCACTTATAATGGAGTGGTGACCAGGGAGGGGTGCTCTGTTCTGGGGAGGTGGAAAGCAAGAGATGAGAGGCATATTGGGGTGATGGCATTTTGAGGTTGTCTGGGTTGTGAAGATGAAGCATGGTCTGGTGTCTACCCATCTAATAGATATAGTGGACTGAGGCACCAATCAACTAGAATGGGTCCTGAGGTCCAAAGATGAATCAACTAATTTTTCCAGAGACTAGATATACATTCAGTAAGTCACTGTCTGTAGGGCTTAGATGTAGTATGGAGAGCGCTGGTGTAGGCTGGGGAGGAGAGCTGGTCAGTGGCAACAAATACATGGTGAGCTGGCCTGGGTAGATCATTGGATGGGATGTGATTGCAAATGTTAATGAATGAGAGCTCTTAGTAGCCATAATAAGAAAGGTATAATGAGGTATGATAAGAGGAAACAGTCAGTGGTGAAAAATGATAATCAAAGAGTGTAGTGCATGGTGTTGTGGGAGGGGTGCATGGTTGGGGAGACAAGGGCTGGACGTGCAGCCTGTCGAAAAGCTTTTAATTGTCTGAACTTCTATGGAGTTTTTTTTTTTCCAAAATAGATAATCCATGTGTAAAACAACCTATTTTATGGTCACTAGAGCTAGAAGAGAGCCTTAGTAACAGCTGTACTTATCACCATAGCTGCCATTTATGTAATTCTTTAAGGCTGACACAGCACTTTACATAGGTTATCTTATTTATTTGATCCTCACAACAACCCTGTGAGATAGGTGCTATTACACCCATTTTAGAGATGAGGAAATAGGGGCTCATAAAGATTGTGACTTGTCCAGGGCATTATAGCTAGTAAATGTCTGAGGTAGTACTTGACCCCAAATCTTCCTGATTCCAAGCCCAGCGCTCTATGCACTGTATCACACTACCTAGGCATTGCATAGTACAGCCCTTTTTATAGGCATTGCATAGTTCAGACATTTTTTTTCAAGTGGAGAAACCGAGACTTGGAGAAATGAAGTCATTCGTTGTTAATTAGTGGCAGAGCCAGGTAGAGAATCCAGGTTTCTTCACTTCCTCTCTAGGGATAAGTCATTAAAATCTCTGAATCTCAGTTTCTCCTGTCTGTAAAATGAGATTAATAATACCTGACTTGCCTGCATCAGAGACTTGATGTAAGGATCAAGTGAGATAATGTATATGAAACAATTTTTATAAATTTTACCATTATACACATTAAATTTTAGTATAATACATATTCATTTTAATATTATACACATTCTATTAAAATAATAATTCTTATTACTTGACTCTTTAGGTGTATTATTTTCTCATTGGTGTATGTTTCAATGGTTCAGATCACATTTCCTCACTTTTGATCCTTTGTGATTTTTGTTTATGCCTTTGAATTAATTTTCTACTGAGGATTTAACTCATGAATTTACCCTTGTCCTTGATGATGTCTTTTTATCATACTTTATGCACAACTGGTAACATGTTTCATTATACTTATATTCACTAAACATCTCTTTGTTTTGGGGAGATAGAAAGTAGAAAGTGGGTGTGATATGCAGAGGTGGTAGGCAGATGTTGGGGTGTTTTGGGTGGATGACAAGACAGAGATGTGAAACTGTGGCTGGGACTATTTGGTAGATAGTAGTGGCCTAAGTGGGCTAGTTTGCATGGTCTCAATCACCAATCAACTAGACTGGGCCTGAGGGCCTAGAGATGAGTAGGTAGACTTTTCCAGAGATTAGAGCATAGAATCATAGCTGGAATATTGTGACCAGTTTAGCTGTTGCATATACACATATGTAAATATTTGTATATGTGTGTACATGTCTATCTATTTATGTATCTATCCATTGGTAATTGGGGTTAAGCAACTTGCCCAGGTCACACAGCTAGTAGTCTGAGGTCAAATTTGAATTCAGGTCCTCCTGAATTCAGGGATGGTGCCCTATCCACTATGTCACCTAGCTGCCTCTAGATGTCATATTTCCTTTTTAAAATTCTTTAAAAAAATTTTTATTTTATTCTGAACTTAAGAAATAAAACAAAAAAAAAGAAAAAAGAAAAAAGAAAAAAAGAAATAAAACAAGCATTTCTGTAACATAGTAGAAAAGAAAAAAAGATGATGGTACACGAAACTGCAAATTTATTATGTAACTTTCTTTTTTTTCCCCTCCTTTTTCTCCCCCAGCCCCCCCATGGCCACTATTAGACACAAATACACACACACACACATCTGTAAAACCATTCCATAAATACGTCTATTTGTCAGTTCCTTCTCTAGATACAAATAGCATCTTCTTTCATATGTCCTTTGTAGTTAATTTGGGTATTTATAATAGTCAAAATGACTTAGTCACTCAAAGTTTTTTTTTTTAAGCAATTGGGGTTAAGTAACTTGCTCAAGGTTACATGGCCAGGTGTTTCTGGGTGGGTGCTAAGTGTCTGAGCCTGGATTCGATCCCAAGGTCATCCTGACACTGGGGCTGGTGCTCTTACTCGCTGTACTACCTGGCCGCCCCACTCAAAGTTATTCTTAAAACAATATCGTTGTTACTGTATACAATGTTCTCTTGGTTCTGCTCATTTCGCTCTTCTATTGTCCAGGCTAAGCTTCTTGGGTTCATCGTGGGCCATGACCTAAAGGGTCTTTACTAACCTAGTTGCCCTCCACTAGAGGCTTTCCAGATTTAATGTCCTTCTTGAAATATGACATTGATTCCTGGACAATAGAAGGCTTAGAGTAGATACAGATTTGAATAATTAAAGTTGTCTCATGGAAGAGGGATTAGGCTTTTTGTGATTGGCCTTAAGGGAAAAGAACTAGGAGCAATGGCTTGGAAGTCACAAAGCAGCATGCTTAGGCTTAATGCAACAAACATTTCTTACTAATTGGAGTTTCCTACAAGTGGAATTGGAGGACTCCTCATTAGAGGTCTTTAAATCAAAGTTGGGCAATATTTTGTCAGGCAGCTTGTAGAAGGGATTCTTATTCAGGTGTGAGTTTGATAAATGTTCTCAGAGGCCCCTTCTAACTTGAAAATTTTGTAATTTTGTTGATTGTAACTCTCTCATTGAGTCTTTGCTACCAATGGTGGGAAAGTGCAACTATATTTTAAAACCTTTTTGTTTTATTGTGGGAAACGATGCTTGAGGTGCCACTCCCACCTCTGATAACAATTTTATCTGTTACAGAAATAACAGAGTAAAGCACTTTCACATTTTGGAATCTCAGGTGTTTGTCAAAATATTAATTGCTTAGAACAAAAATTCTAGTTGGGAGAAAAAAACACCTGCTTTGATTAAAAAAATTATACTTTGAACCTATAGTTTTATTATAAGTCTTACTTAAATCTAAATTACTCTCTGTGGTATTGTTTGAAAGATAAAAACCTAAGCTTAAGTGTCAATATGATATTGACATACTATGCTACTGACTTACTTTTTAAAAATTGTTTTTCTTTGCTTGTCATCTGTTCTTTACTCCACGCTTGGGGTCAACCTAGGATGACTATGTCTTTTGTGTCATTGTGTGTGTGTCCTACTTCCTTTTTAAAGTGTTAGGATGAATGAGAAGAATAATCAATTAAAAACTTGTTTATCACACTCTATTAAACTAGTACTCTGTTGGAGCTCATAAGGGAAGAATGTAAAATACACTCAGATGACTAGAATTGTATGGTGAATTAAATTTGTCCCAGGATGCTAAATCATTGCAAGAGTTGACAAAGAAGATGACTTTTGTGCAACATGAGCATGATGTCTTTAAATAAACTGTAACTGAAAATGAAATATGAGCAGAGTGGCATGCCGACAACTTAATGAAGGGAAGACAGCTGCATTACAGAATTGCAGTTCCACTCCATGAGACTTGTAAAAACAAATCTTTCTGTATGTAATGTAGAAATCAGAGGCATTGCAAAGAGATTAGAGAAATTCTAAAGGATGCAACAACAGCATTACAGGCAAATATTGAGCCATATTCTCTTCACAGTTCACAGAACACGACCAGGCCAATAGTCAACTTACAGTTTTGTGAGTGTGGGAAAGTGAGAGGCCATATTACTCTTAGGTATATTGATATCTATGTCTGCCCTCTTTAGCAGGGAAAGATTTAGTAACCTTGGGAAGTGGATAAAGAGGGCTGAACTAAAAAATGTTCTAGCATGATTCTCCCTTCAGTTGACCCTGCTATGCACCTTGCAAGTGTGATTAAGACCCTTATATTTCTGATTGTCATGAAGCATGCCTGGAGGTGATGATCAGGTGACTTCCTAGAATAGGTAGGTAGACATCCAGATGAACCAGAGAATATAGGAATGGGTCAGAAGGAGATTCTCCTTACTCTGTGGTGAGGAAGGTGAATATTTGATGTCCTTTTTAATTATAAAAGGAAGAAAAAAAACAGAACTGATGTTTCCCAAATCATGATCATTCCAGACCAAAAAGGAGGTAAGACTCCTACTTGATTATGAAATGAACATAGGGAGGTATGTAGTGAGGCTCTGTGAGTTTTATAGAGGTCATCCTACAGCGCACATGACCATAGTTCCCCTGGAAATGTCTGGGGATTTCAAGGACAAGGTGACTTATTCTTTAGGCTTTTGGAGATAAATATTCTGTCTGCTTCTGGTTATGTGGTGGTATAGCACTGAAAGGACTTTTTGGCACTTTAGCATGACATGATAAACCTTGAATGTTGCCTTGGTTGTCCTTGTCCCCCTAACAGAAGAAAAAGGGGTAGAGTTCTGTAACTAATAAAAGAAGACACTTTCAGCTAGTGGATCTCTTGGCTGTGGCTTTCCGTGTGGTAAAATGTGATTTCACTGAGGAGTGAAGGACAGTCTTTTTTACCCTGATATAATGGTGTCAGAGACTCCCCATGTCTAGTATGGTTCCAACTAATAGTGCTTGTACCAAGGCCCTTGGCTGCCCCTTGCCTTTCTTTAGCATTAAGCTTGCGAACACTGAAAGATCCCAGAAGGCCTGAGAGTGTTGATGAGAAGCAGTAGTGTCTTCTGAAATGATTCCGGTTGCAGCATCAGCAGCAAAAATGTTCTATTGTGAAAAAATGGTTAACTTTGGAGAGAGGGAACCATTAGAAGGAAGATTATGCTTGTCATTTGATTGAATTATGCTCGGTGAAGGGTGACATGTAAGATGGCGAATTAATTAGTAGCACTACAGTAACTGTTTATGTACCAAGGCTGGAATTCTAGCCTCTTAACTGATTATACTACTAGTGATGTTACTAGATTCTGGTCTAATCATTCTGCAATATATATACTATGATTTCCTCTTACTTTCTGGGAATAAACTGGTTCCACACTTGATTCAAATTTGTACTTTGAATCTCTCCCCCTCCCTTTAAAACTGTTTACCCTTTGAGAAAATCGTAGACTCTAATTAGCAATTTTCTTTAGGAAACCAAGGAAAGTATGATGAGCCAGTGAAAGTGAGAACTGGGGAGACTATATCCCCTACACAGAAGCCAGGTTTCCACTTGAGCTTAACAATGGGCAGGCAGATAAAGGACAGAGACTGGCCTAGGTTGCCAGTCCTTGTGGCCTCAATGTAGTTGTGCTGAGCTAGTAACTGTACTACAGATAATAATTCTAGGAACAAAACCCCTAAACTAATAAATAACTAGGAGTATAAAGGAAAATTGCAATGTAACTTTCTAATGCTAGAAATGCTACAATTCACATTTAAGCTTAACAAAGAGTTTCCTACATAATAACTCAGTGAGATAAGTAATGCAATAAATATCTTTGCTGTATACTTACAGAAGAGTATTTTGCATTCTTTTAGACTCTCTAAAGACTTGAAGAACTTAGAATGAACTCAAGAAATGGATGGAAAAAATTAATGAGGCAGAGAATGGCACCTAAGAGAAAGGGTTTACAGGATTATTTATCTAGACCTGGAAGGGACCTCAGAGACCTAGTCTCCTCATTTTATAGATGAGAAATTGACTCCCAGAGAGATTAAATGACAGGGCATAAACAGCAGTGGTGGAACCTGACCCCAGTTTCTCTGACACCCAAGCCAGTGTTCTTTCTACTGCATCAGATTATTTCTCCAATGAAAGGGAAAGATAAAAAGTGACATAACAGAATTTAAATATAGAAGTTATAGTGATCTGTTACTCTCCATTTATAGCAAATAAAAGAAGGGTAAATCCTCTGATAAAAGGAGGGTCAAATATTTAGTAGTTATTTTATTTTAGAATAAGATACTGAAGAAGACTGTGGAATCTCTGTCCCTAGGCAGTGGTATGAATTAAATAATCTCTTTCCAGTTTTTTATGACTACCCAAACCTATAGCTATATAGCAAAGGATGTGTTTATGTAAGTTTGACCTAATTATATGTGGTGAAAATATCTGGCTTGCCGAATTTTCCATAGTTCATTAAGATAATCTTTTTTATCAGTGGTAGGGCTAATATTTCCTTCTTTATGGTATAGATCACAGTGAATCAGCTGGAACTGTATATTAAATATAATTGACATGTTTTATCAATGTTGTTATATATGATAAATATATTAAGTGCAATTGACAACAATGCAAGAGCCATGACTAAAGGTTTAATTCTGAGGACCTGAAATTTAACAATGTGAGCTTTTCTCATGATAAAATTATGGGCAGTGAGACCTACTGAACACATTACAAATATAATGGGAGCAATAAAACTAAGTTATTGTTTTTGTCAGAGAAAAGTGACATTTTTCTGAGGAAACTCTGTTAGTTTGATTCATTCTTAGGAAAGAAAAGGTCTATTGCCAAGAATATAAAACATAAACAATGCTGATTGTCAGGAAAATGGGTTGATCTTTTATGTTTTGTACTAGCTTGACTTTATTCTGGTTTCAGGGTTATTAATACCCATTCAATTATACTAATTTCTAAAGAAAGATCCTATTGATTAGAAGGAGAAATCAGGGGAAAAAAATCTTAAAATTATTTCCTAAAGGGAGTTGGAAAATGGCTAAGGATCTAGTAAAGTCTCACTTGTAAACTAAGATTTCTTAGAATTTTTCACTGTAATCACAAAGAGGAAACAAGAAGTTTAGTAGGCAGCTGAGTTACATCACATATATATCAATGGTTACATATCTTAAATAAGAATATGTATCTTAGAAAATAATTTTTTTTTCTTGTTACTTTCTTGTCCTTGACTCCTTGGTTTCTGAAGCATAAGAGCAAGTTACACATTGACAATCATCCCTTTTTTTTCTATAATGGAAAAACACAAGTAGGATTCTGGACCCAAGTACAAATAACTTCTTTGGGGAATATAGTTCAATTTCTGCAGAAATTGTTGTTCCGTAGTCTCTATCTTGAACATGATAGCCAGGTTACTAATGGAGATAGACTTCTGTCCTGTTACATTGATATTTAATTGCCATTTTGGAATAAACTGATATGGTTCAATTGTCCAATGTTTGCCATACACTTTGGTTTCTCCATTTGCTTGCTGTAGTGGCATTACTTTTCAGATAAACAAGGTTTGAAGCATGAAGAAATGAGAATGTAGAAGTTTGATAATTGATTTCATACACTGACCCTCTCTGAAATATCTTCTTAAATTATCTTCCTTACTTCTATGGAAGGCTAGTCCATTAGGCTTTGAAAGAACCTTAGAGGTCATCTAGTTCGCTGATATACTCTGGTGAACGTGTACCATATGCCTTTTACTCTTTTTGGCGTGGGGATTGAGGATGATAGGATCCATGCTAAAATGTTACTGGGTGGTACATAACAGGTAACAAAGAGACTTCAGAAGTAAAATGAGAATTTAAAGGAGTGTGAGAGTTTAATCTATTTGCAGATTAATCTTATTCTATTTTTCTACTTTTAAGGTTAGGAGGGATGTCAGCTGATTCCTCTACTTATAAAGAAGGTAAAGCAAGGAATAAATTTCAGTAAGATATAAACTTCTAAAGGCTAGGATGGAAGGCCAAGCCATGCTGTAGAAAGCATTATTCTCATGATACTTATAAAACTATATAATCATCCTTGAGAGCCTTGTGTCTGGGGTTTGAAGTCCAGAGGGAATAAAAGCTTTCAGGCAACCTGTAATTGTTAACAATTAGTAGAGGCTTTCATGTCTGGTGACCCTTACTCATCCATATTAAAGGAACGGTTTGACATCTCATGATTTGGTCTATTTTGGGAGGCCATGTGAATATTGATTAGTCTTACCACAGAGGCAATGGGAGAGACACATTGCAACTTTTCCTGTGCTCCCTGGTTACCATATGCTGTGTGATTTTCTTTCTCATTAGTAGGCATTTAAAGTCTGATCTATGATAATTAAATGTAGATTAAAATGTGACAAGATTTAATATAGACCTCCATGCTTCCAAGGTAACTACAATTAGAGGAGCTTATATTCTGGACACAATTTTTCTTTCATCGCATTATGATCTGTGGTGTTTACTTCATCATTTAGCTAAAGGTGGCTGATTTATTCACTGCTTTCGAGGTAGGGAGACATTGCCTACCCTCCTAGAAAAGGTTGGCAGTTTTCCTTTTTGAACAGATGGTAAGTTACCCCAAAGAGAACCATTTATCCCCATTGCAATGTTATGATTGAGAAGCATTTGTAGACTTGTGTTAATGATGGTTGAGGTGTAAGAAGGCATAGAAGCGAGTACCTCCTGAAACCCTTTCATTTATGAAATGCTACTCCAACCCCTTTTCTCCCCATTGAGAGTGATGAGAAAAGAAACCAGAATAAAAACATAAAAAATAATAAAGTGGAGAGAACCACTCGGAGATGGAGAGAGACAATAGGGATAACTGCTGCCCTGGGAGCCATGTAGGCTGGAAGCCCCTGTAGCCTAGGGTCCACTGTTCACCTAGACCAGGTCTGGGGAACCTACAGCCTTGAGGCCACATGTGGCCCTCTAGATCCTCAAGTATGATTCTTTGACTGAATCCAAAAGTCAAAGGGCCAGAATTGAGGATCTAGAGGACCACATGTGGCCCGGAGGTCACAGGTTCCCCACCCCTGGTCTAGACTTATTTAAGTTGACCTCTCTGAACCTCCTTCCATACCCTTATATCTTCTTGCAGGATCAGTGTGAGAAGGCAAAGGTACTGGGGGCCCTTTCCCACTCTATCTCATCTCATCTCCTGGCTTGTTTGACCTAAGTTTATCAGATCTGGCGGCACAATCTGCCCTTGGACAGGCCTAGATAGCAAAATCTAGGTTGTCTAGCTATCTGACACAGCTCTCTTGCCTGAGATGAATCTCAGGTCCTCTCTGTCCTCCAAGCTCAATTCTTCCCATTACCACAGGCCACCAGAGTCTCATTAAGGCCACAAGCACTTCCTACTTCAGGGTTTAGGTATTGTCCTGATCTTCTCAAAGATAAAAAATTCCGGATCCTCCTTGATTCATGTCATTCCACCTCAGTCAAGTGTGGAAGGGACTGCAAAGGTGAAACAACAATGGACAGGATGGAAGAAGCAAAAAATTGAAATGGATAATATATGTTTTAAGGGAATTAAATCAAGGCTCTAAAATAGTCTACAAAACATAAGAGATGGAATAAAGAACAGTAAGATGATAACCAAGGTCCATGAACATCTATGGAGGCAGCCAGAAACAGAATTTATGAAATTGAGCAAAGATCAAAAGGTATAAAAAAATAAAATAAAATTGAAAAACCTAGGAAGCAACAAAACTGAAAAAGTAACTAAAGTATGAAGGACAAAAAAAGAGATTCACAAGACAGAGCAAAAGAACAAATATTATGTTAATTAGGCTTCCAGAAGTTAGTGGGGGGAAAAAATTAGGTACTCTAATTAAGGACTAAATTAGTGAAAAATTTCCAGAGAGACCTAGAGCAGACAACACTCTAAAAGCAGAGAAAATATACAAGATCAAAAAGGAAAAATCCTGACCCTTACTTAGCAACACTCAGAATTGTAAAAATATGACATTACAAGTAGAAGAAAAACTTTTCAAGTATTAAGGAAGAAAATTAAGTAACTTTTAAATAACAAGTAGAGTTAACATTAAACTTTTCAAAAATGATGGAAAAAAATATCAGTTATTCTAAAATGTATAAAAGTTTAAAAAATAGAATTAGACTTCCAAATTACATACCCTACAAATAAGACCATATTGTTTGAAAATTGAAGAATTCATGATGTGAATGTGAATTATTTTTTCTTGACTCCATTTGTTTGTTACAAGAAAGGTCATTTGTTTTAAAGGTACAGAGTAGAGAATATCAATAGATACACATAAAAAGAGTTTTGATGAAATATTTAAAAGTACACAAAAGGGAGAATATAGACATTCAGAAACTGTCATGAACAAGCAGGACAGCGTTGGTAGTACTATATTAAATTTAATATCTTTTTTTTTGCTTTGTTTTGGAGGGGGGAAGGCAGGGCAGTTGAGATTAAGTGACTTGCCCAAGGTAACATGGCTAGCAAGTGTTAAGTGACTGAGGTAGGATTTGAACTCTGGTCCTCCTGACGCTATGGGCCAATGCTTTATTCACTTCACCACCTAGCCTCTCCTTAAACTGAATATCTTAAAAAAGAAACAATTTATATATAATAGAGATGGACAGTTTCATATGCAATCATTTTTTCTGTTAATACATTAGCTAGTATTTATATGGTACTTTAAGATTTGAAAAGCACTTTACATTGTTTATTTCATTTGATCCTCAACTTTGTGTAAGAAATTGCTTGTCTGTTGATATTTGTCAAGTTCATAGCATAATATAAATATAACTCACCTCATAGACAAAGTAGACCTGAAAGAATTTATTAACTAAAATCCACACCTGATAGATTCTTACACACGATGGATGAAAGTATGAGTAATAAATAACTAACAAAAATAAAAATATACTTGTTATAACTTGTCATAAACCTGCTTCTGCCTAGTGATTAAATATAGATATAAGAATAAGGTACATTATCTTTTCTAAACGTGATAGAAAAAACAAAACTGGATTTTGGGATAAAAGTATGTTTTATTATTGTAGCCTATGTAATCTCTGGTTGTCTTTATTCTCTCTTACCTTGCACTGAAGAGTTGGGTCCCCAAAGAATGTGGATAACTATATATTCCTACCCCAAAGTTCTAGGCGTTATCTCTGAGGGTTTGGGGGTTAATTTCTAATGCTATTGGCTCAAGTCACCATTCTGGTGTGCTCTCCCCACTGTCAATCACCAGGTAGTTTTTATCTTAAAAGCATTGATTGACTTAGTGCCCCTGCATTAGTTAACAAAATACTATTAATTACAAAGGGTATACACCCTGTCTACACCATCTCACCCAGAATCAACTTAGTCCTTGGAGAGAGTAGAAATGGTGAAGCAATCTAGTAACTAATGATAATTAGAGAAGAAATCAGAAAAATGATTGCAGAGTATTTAAAATATGATACCAATATTATATATCAAAACCTTTGAGATGCAGTCATACTTCCTCTTAGGGGCAAATTTATATTGCTAAATGCATAAGCATACAAATATGGTATGCTAAATATACTTGGGATGCCCGGTGACGTCTCAATGTCTTTTTAAAAAATTGTATTTTGAATTTTATTTTTAAGGTTTGTATTTCTTAAGTAAAATTTATTTGTTAAATTAGAAAATTAACTTTAGTTGCTTTAGTTTGATGAACAAAAATGTCTTTTATGATTGAGTATTCAATAAATGTTCACTTTAAAAAAGTAAAAAAAACTCCTGAGTATACATTCTAATGAAATATTTTATACATGCCTATGGCTAAGTTCCTACATTAAGAAATAAAAGGAAAAAAAAATGAGCTTGAATTTTAAGGCCATAGAAAAGGGACAAAACAATAACCGAAAGGAAAGTGATAAAGTAGAGATTATAAAAGAACAGAAATAGATTTAAAAAGTAAGGAGAAACTGAAGTAATAAATAAAACCAGCAGCTATTAAAAAAACCCCAAACCAAAAAACTCCCTCATATACCTGTTGTTTTTCATATTTAAATATTTTCCTTGGTCCTCCTAATGGAATGAACCATTAGCAAATGTAATTTTTAGAAAGGAGGGAGAAAATATAAATCAGCAAAATTACCAATGATTCAGTCACATGTAAGGACAAAGAATGAAATGACCCTACTCTTAAGAAGATTACATTCTAATGGGGGAGGATAAAAAGAACATACAAATATATGTAACACAAATTTAAAGTTAATAAATGCAAATATATACAAAGTAATTAAATATAAGATAGTTTGGGAGGGAAGTTACATTTGGAGTGATTGGGAAAGGCTTCATGCAGAAGGTTATGTCTTTTTTTTCCTTCAAAATTAAATTCTCTCTCTTTTTTTTCTAGTTTAGTATTTATTTTCCCCAGTCATATGTAAAAAAAATTTTTAATGTTCATTTTTAAAACTTTGAGATCCAAATTCTTTCCCTTCCCCCCCATTGAGAAGTCAAGTAATTTGATAAAGGTTATGCATGTGTAGTCATGCAAAACATTCATAATAGTCATGTTGTGAAAGAAAACATGGACAAGAAAAACCTCAAGAAAAATAAAGTTAAAAAAATATGCTTCAATCTGTATTCAGACAACATCAGTCCTTTCTCTGGGGATGGATAGCATTTTTCATCATAAGTCCCAGAAGGTTATGTCTTAAAGGAAGTTGTATCTTAAAGGAAGAGAGGGAATTGATTTCCTTGCATGTGAAATTGTTGATGAAAAGGCACAGAGACATAAGATTAACTATTAGTTGTGTGGAATAAATAGAAGGCATATTTGACTGGATCTCAGAATGCAGGAGGGGGAGTAATGTTCATTGAGGTTTGAATATAGATTAGCGTTAGGTTGTGAAGGACTTTAAAAGCTAAATAGGGGACTTTATAGTTTATCCTAGAGGTATGAGGAACCCCTAGAACAGTTAAGAAAAGGAGTTATATGGCAAGTCTACATGAGGAAAATTTCTTTGGTAAGTAGAATGAACTAGAATGGAGAGATGTGAAAAGTAATTAGGAGCCTCTTGTAATAAGAAAAGTGAAAAGTGGTGAAGGTCTGAACCAAGATGGTAGTTAAAAGAGAAGGGGTTGGATGCTACAGATATGGTAGAGATGGAAACTGCAAGATATGGCAACTGACTGGAAATGTAGAATGTGAGAGAGTGAGGAGTCCAGGTTAATGTTGAAGCTATAAACCTAGTAGACTGGCAGTCCAGATGGTGGTGCTTTCAACAGAAGTCGGAAAGTGTGGAACAGGGAAATGTTTGGGAGGAAGGTAAAATAATGAGTTCAGTTTTTGACATATTGAGTATAAGATGTTTCTGAGATATCCAATTTGAAATGTTCACTTTGCAATTGATGACATAGGACTAAAGTTCAAGGGATTGACTGGGACTTGATCTATAGATTTTGGAGTCATCAGCCTAGTTAACCTCTTGGAAGTTAAGGAAGTTGCTGAGAGAGAGTATAGAAGGAGAAATGAAGAGGGTCTAGGACAAAACCATGACCACCCACAGTTAGCAGGTTTGATATGAATAATAAGCCAGTAAATGAGATTGACTAGTGGTCACATGAATAGGGAGAAGAGACAGGAGGGAGTTATATGAAAACTTAGAAAGGAGAGAGTGTATAGGGAGAGAATAGTCAACACGGTCAAATGCATAGGATTTATTGAGAAGCATGAGGACTGAGAAAAGATCATCAGATTTGGCAATCAAGAGATCATTGGTAACTGGAAAGAGTATTATCATCTAAACAGTAATATCAGAAGGCCAGTAGAAAAAAGATTTAGAAAAAAATCTAAGAAAAAAAAAAGTGGAGGCACCGAGTATAGATGACTTTTTCGAGGAGCTTGGCTGAAGAGAGCAGGACAAGATATTAGAGAGATATTAAGATCTACTGAAAGTTTATTTTTTAAGGATGGAGAGAAACTTGTTTGAAGGAAATAGTAGAAAGGGAAAGGTTGAAGTTTGAGAGAGAATGTGTGATTGAGGATGAAATCTCCTGGAGAAGACTGGATATACATGTTGCATAGGACTGGCCCTAATGCAAAGAGATCATAACAAATATAAAATAATAATATATTAAGATGATAATAATTATAAATAATAATTAAAATATAATCATAAAATAAGAATTTTACATGTGACTATTCTAACAAATTAAAGAATTTTAAGGAAATGGACAATTATTTGCAAAAATATGACTTGATAAGATTGACACAACAGGAAATTAGTAATTTAAATAAATCATCATTGGAGGAAGAAATCACATATATCAATGATTTATCTTGGAAAAAAATCCACTTCACCTAGATTAACAGCATGATTCTTTCAAAATGTCTAAATGCGCAAAAAAGGGAATATGCACACATACACACTCACACACATAAATTAAACAATTTTAAAATGCGGAATAAAGCAAGAACAGAAGGGGAACAACTGAATGGAATAATTTGTAACTAACAGTACATTGAATATATTGCTATTCATAATACATTTATTAAAAACAAAGTAATAAGAATCATAGTTTCTTATAAATTTTTTTTGTATTCTTTCTATGTTGAAATGTTTCTGTTTTTGATGATTGCTAAGCTTATAATAAAGAAATCAAAGCAAATAAAATATTCAATAAAATTTTAGTTAAAAGAATAGCACAATATATTTTAAAAATTATCTAACATGATCATACAAGGCTTATTCCACTCTTACATCAGACTGATTTAACATCAGAAAAACTATTAATACAATAAAGCATCTAAACTGATAAACTAAAAAAAGCTATATAATTATATTAATTGATATAGAAAAAAAACTTTGATAAATTTAGCCTTCCTCCGTGACAAGAAAATTAAAAAGAATAGGCCTAGGAAGATGGTTTTCCTCAACAAAATAAAAAGCATTTAACTTAATTTGAGTCAGTATAATTAATATGCTGGGAAGAAACAGAACCATTCCTATAATAAAGAGCAATGAAGCAAGGAGTCCCACTTTTATCACTTTTAGTGGATGGGGCATTAGAAACTGTTAACAATGGCAATGAGATAGAAAAAAGGATATTAGATTATAATAATTGTAGGAATTCATGTAAGACATGAAATGGCCAAATACATTATACCATCCCTAAAGAGAAATTCTTGAAGACTCCAGCAAAAGGAGTTCAAAGAACTATTAATCACCACATGCACTCTTAGGTTGATAGCACTCCCCCTGGACTCTCTATGTATTTGTGGGAGAGTGAGTTGTAGATTTCTGGGGAGATTTTTTAATCCTGTTTCTAAAAGCAAATTAAGTCTACCTGGATAATTGATATCAACTTATAATCATAGGGGGAAGAACATTGATGGGGATTTGTTAGCAATAGCATTAGAATACCAGTCCCAACCCCCCCAGGTATAGCTTTAGATATCTGAAAGAATAAGTAGCAGCTGATCTTTGGGGACCTGAACTTCTATTTCTAGGGGGGATTAGAATAGTAACCCTAGAGTGCTAATTGAGCCTAATGGTAGAATTGATTTAATAGTTGTATGACCTTAAATTTGCAATGTAAAACAATAAGTTCAAAGTCATGTCTGTACCAGGTAAAGAAGTTGAATGATTAAGACTATTAGAACTAAAATGCATCTACATATTTTTTACTTTACTTTACAAAGATCAGATATGCTTCTGGTGGCCCTTTAAAATGTGAGACCCACTCTCTAAGGAATCAGAGAAATAGGAGATAGCTCTGAAAGGTGTGACCTTTAGCAAGAGAAAAGAAAACCATCTATGGAAAAAGAATTCAGCCCTTGAGAAGCAATTCCTCACTTCTTTTCCTCCCACCATCACTGAATCTTGTAGTTGAACCACCTGCACAGAAGGAGGCACTATACCTTGCAGGGAGAAGGGTCAGCCAAGCCAGTTGAAAGATGTAGCAGGAGACGTGTTTGAGAATTATAATCTTTCTGAGAAAAGAAAAGATTCAAATCTGGCAACCAGAAGTTGAACTTCAAAGAGGTATCAGTCTAAGAAGCTGGGTTATTCTACCTGTCTGGCCCAGATACTGCACCAAGGGAGAACAGTGTGAAAATACCATGAGAATGGAAAGGAGGCCCTACCATTCTGGAGGTGTGAGTTACCTACCCTACATGTGTTCACAAATTGTGTGCCCCTCTACTAGGGTACTCTATATATGTATCCACTTCTTCCGCTGTATGTGACTGTGGGAGTTTATGCCAAAAGATTATAAGGAAAATTCTTCATTTTTATATGGCCTCAGTAAATGATTTTGTTTTGGTCGAGTTGTATTCTCTGGCTGATTATTAAAGGTCAGCACACTGGTGGGGGCTTATGAACTATTGTTTTAGGAGTACAGACCCACAGAGTAATTTGAATCTGGAGTAGTTGTTTCCTGAGAAACCAAATCTTGGCATGCTAGTTGTGGGAGTAACCCAGAGGGGGTATTATACATTTGATACATACATTATTTTGAGAGTAATTCAACTTATTCACAAACATTGAATTCCCTCTATTTATATAGGTTGTCCATCCTTTTGGCCATTATAGTTTTATGACTGTACTTATACAGTTCTTGTGTAAATAGGTTAAGGCCCAAATATTTAATTCTGCTGTTATTCTAAAAGGAGTTTCTTTTGAAATTATGTTTTCTTTATCCCTATTACTAGTAAATAGGAATGTAGTTGATTTTGTATCCTGTAGTTTTGTTAAATTCATTTGTTGTCTCTATTACGTCTTTGTGGCAAACTGAATGGAGAGGGAAAGAGGAATACACTGAGGGGAGGGGATAAGGGAGATGAAGGATAGGAAAAACTATTTCACAGAATTGATGCACGAGAGATCTCTATACAAACAAAGAGGAAAGAAAGGGGGACTACTTAATTAACTAATTTATTTCAACTGTGGTTTTTAACCTGGATCCATGGATAGATTTTAGAGAGTCTGTGAAATTGGATGGGAAAAACTTCTAAAACGTAGAGGCAGTTCACCAATCTTTCACATTGGAGCCATTAATGAAACTTAAAACTGACATAGGGAAAAGCAGGAAAGTAATTCCATCAGGGCTATTGCCAGGAAGCCTTATGCACTGTGGTCTTCAGGCTAAGGAAGAAGGAAGGAATTCATGATGGTCTTTTGGTACACTGCAACACAAAGGTTTACTGGGACTCCCATATCCATCTTCACTTCTTCCTAACTCCAAACTAAATGAAATTAATTGCTTCAAAACTGTCTCCTTAGTAAGTACACAGTTTAGGCTTGTGATCATTCTATTTTTTTTTCTCTTTGGAGGGGGGAAGACAGGGCAATTGGAGTTAAGTGACTTGCCCAAGTTCACACAGCTAGTTTTTTTTTTTGTGTGCTGTGTCTGAGGCTGGATTTGAACTCAGGTCCTCCTGACTCCAGGGCTGGTGGTCTATTCACTGTGCCACCTAGCCACCCCTTGTGATAATTCTTTACTCTATAATGTTGTTCCCTAGGCACAGATCCTCTTTTTTTTTTTTGTCATCTTTGATCTTTTGTATCTTTGATCCAGAACTGGTTACTAAGCAACAGAGCTGCTAATTTCTATCTATTCCTTTACCTTGTACAAGATTGGGCCCTACTTTACTGCATTTGGGAATCTCATTTTTGCCCTGGTATATAGCATAGGCAGGAATGCTTCATGCTGCCATTCTTGACTAGACAACAGCCCCAGTGCTAGCAGACTTCTTTATCTATCTCCTTGTGCTGACCTGGGTTGGAAAAATAACTCACTGTGATTTTTATTCTTGGATTTCCTGATCAGTCCTTAGACTGGTGCTACATTTGGAGGTGTTGTTGGGGGGGGTGTGTGATTTGGTTGTATGTCTTCCTAATACTTAGCCATCTTCTCCTATGATAGTTTGGAAGACAGAGATCACAAAAGGATGAAATAAAAAAAAACAAAAGGAAGCTAGGTGGTGCAGTAAATAGAGCACTGGCCCTGGAGTCAGGAGGACCTGAGTTCAAATATGGCCTCAGACACTTGACACACTTACTAGCTGTGTGACTTTGGGCAAGTCACTTAACCCCAATTGCCCTCCAAAACAAAACAAAATAAAACAAAAGAACAGGTAAATTTTAATTGAAGAAGGTAAGTCTTAGGGCTGTTGTCAAGACTAAAGGGATTTCTTAGGAGATTTAGACACAAGCAATACTCAAATCAATAAATTCTTTTATTTGGCACATTTAAAGGAAATCCATGTAGTTTGAATAGAAACTTCCAAGGGAGCATGGAGTAGAAAAAGTAGAAGTAATAAAGGAAGAGGTTAAGGCAGAATACACAATCCAAACCAGGAAAGCAATAAACACCTCCAAACTGAAGGAAAGCCTGCCAATCTCCCACAATGGGGCCATTAATGAGACCCTAAAATGGTTACAGGAAAACACAGGAAAATAATACTATTAAGTCTATTGCCAGAAAGCCTTGTGCGCTATGGTCTTCAGGTCATAGAAGAAAGAGGGAGTTCATGATTGTCTTTTGGTACATTGTAACACAAAGATTCATCAGGACTCCTAGGTCCATTTTCATTCCATGCATGGGGACAGCTCTGAAGTTAGGTCAGCTAAAGTGTTTTATAGGGAAGAAAGAAGGCCCATTCAGTAGTTTCCTGTCCTGAGATCACAGGCATGGAAGTGCCAATCAATTAAGAAACTGGAAGTTTCTAGCTTGCAATATTTGGGGTATAGAAAATATAGATATGTATAGGGATTACCAAAAAGGGACAGCTGATTGTATAGAGAAAGATTTCTATTCTGCCCACACCCCTCCCCACCTTCCCCAGAATCCAATAGAAGGAATGGCTGTGTCCAGTCTTGGGCAACTCATCATAAGGTGATGAAGGAGGATGCCATATTAGAAATGAAAGACAGGGAAGATATTAGAAGGGGGATAATGTGTGGTGAAAATGAAGAAAGTGAAGATGGTGACATCAAGACATTTGGCAGAATGTAGCTCAACTGTATTAAACAGAAGTTCTCAATCTCGTGTGTGTGTGTGTGTGTGTGTGTGTGTTTGAGAGAGAAAGTCAGAGAAAGAGAGAGACAGAGACAGACAGAGAGACAAAGAGAAATAGAGAAATCTCTTTGGTAGTCTGGTAATCCCTTTTCAGAAGAACTTTTTTCACTAGGTTCACAATAGAAGGAGATGTTAATTTTAGTTAGTGATTAGTAAAAGTTCATACAATGCTCATCTCCCTCCCTTCTTTCCCTCTACTGTAATATGTCTTTGTGCCTCTTTATGTGATGTAATTTGCCCTTTTCTGCCTCCTCCTTTTCTCTTCTCCCATTTATAACCCTTTTCGCTGTTTAATTAGGTTTTTTATCATGACATCAAAATCAACTCAAACTGACCCCCTCTGTCTCTGTATTTCCCTTCTAGATGATGTAATAAAGATATAGTTCTCTAGAGTTATAAGTATCATCTTCCCATGTAGGGATGCAAACAGTTTATCTTTAGTGAGTAACATGTTTTGTTTGTTTTTATTTTCTTCTCCTGTTTACCTTTTTATGCCTCTCTGAGTCTTGTATTTGAATATCAAATTTTCCATTGAGCTTTGGTCTTTTCATCAGGAAAGTCTGGAAGTCCCTTTTTTCGTTGAATGTCCATCTCCTCCCCTGAAAGATTATGCTCAATTTCAAAGATTATGATCCTTAGTTGTAATCTAAGCTCCTTTACTTTATGGAATATCATATTCTAAGCCCTCCAGTCTTTTAATGTAGATCCTGGAAGGTCCTGTTTAATCCTGACTGTAGTTCCACAATATTTGAATTGTTTCTTTCTGGCAGTATTTCCTCCTTGATCTGATAATTTTGGAATTTGGCTACAATATTCCTTGATGTTTTCAATTTTGGATCTCTTTCAGGAGATCCTTTTGATGACCATTTTACCATCTTGTTCTAGGACCTCAGGACAGTTTTCCTTGATGATTTCTTGAATGATGCTATCCAGGCCCCTCCCACCCCCTGCTTTTTTTTTTTTTTTTAAAGCAACTGGGGTTAAGTAACTTGCCCAAGATTACATGGCCAGTTTTTTTGTGTGGATGTTAAGTATCTGAGGCTAGATCTGATCCCGGGTCCTCCTGACTCTGGGGCCAGTGCTCTTACTCACTGCTCCAACTGGCCGCCCCAGCCCTTTTTTTTTTTTTAATCATGGTTTTCAGGTAGACCAATAATTCTTAAATGATCTCTCCTGGATATATTTTCCAGGGCAGTTGTTTTTCCAATGAGGCATTTTATGATTTCTTCTATTTTTTTCATTCTTTTGATTTTGTTTGACTGATTCTTGATGTCACATAGAATCATCAGCTCCCACTTGCTCAATTCTAATTTTTAATGAATTGTTTTCTTCAGTTAACTTTTGTATCTCCTTTTCCATTTTGCCAATTCTGCTTTTTAAGGAGTTGTTCTCTTCAATGCATGTTTTTGTTTCCATTTTATCAATTGCATTTTAATGGAATTGTTCAATTTTTCTTTGTTGACTTTTAAAAACCTTCTTGAGCTCATCCAAGAAGACTTTTTGGACTTGAGAACAGTTCATATTCCCCTTTGAGGTTTTGAATGTGGGTATATGGACCAGGTTGTCCTCTCCTGAATTTGTGTTTTGATCTTCCCTGTCACCAAGATACTTTTCTATGGTCATTGTTTTTCTTTAATGCTTCTTGTACATGTTTGCCTGTTTTTCCTGGCTTTTAAAGTTGATCTCTGCTTCTGGGGCCCAGGGGGCACTATCCCAGACTTCTTGTGCTAGGGGCTAGGGGTCTGGTTACTGGTTTTGTGTGCTGGGGCCTCAGGTGCTGGCTGCTATATGTTGTAATGGTCTGGTAATTTACCTGGTACTGAGCCGGAGCTGGTGGTGGTGGCTGGTGTGTGCCTAGTGTTGGCACTTGCCCAATCCTCCATTCTGGGGCTCAGGATCTCCCACTGGTTCACTGAGGTGGGGCTTACTGTTGGCTTGCTGGGAGGCCTCCCATTCTGTACTGGTCCCCTCCAGCCATGGCCAAAGGGATCTTTCTGGTTAATTCCCATAGCCTCCTGAGCTAAAAGACTGCTGTGCACTGTCTTTATGCAGGCTCCACTATTTCAGGATTTTTCCTGGGGCAATATTCTCTGGTTTTTCAAGCTGTATAAGGGAGGTGAAAGTGATTTACTGCTTACTTTGCCATCTTGGCTCTGGGAAGTTTAAATAGGTGACTTTTACACATTCCATTTGTGGACTGATAGCTCCAGGAGTAGCCACTGCAGCTGCTGCAGGCCTGGTGCAGGACTGCGCTTCTTTCTTACCCAGTTTCAACAGGACCACCACCCCCTTGCTGACCTTCTAAAGCATCTCTGGTGTCTGTGGGCTGAGAGGTCTGGAAATCACCACTGCTGCCAGTGATTTAGTCCCTCATGTCTGCTCTGGTTTTGCTATGGTTGGGTCTGCATCGGTGTATCCTGTGTGTTAGACTGTGCTCCTCTCCCAGCCTGGTGAAACAGATCCTTTCTGTAGACCTTCCAGGTTACCTTGGTCTGGAAATCTGTCTCACTCTGTCTCTTTGTGGATTTAGAAGCATTTGAAGAGGTTTGGAGGAGATCTCAGGTGAGTCCCTGCTTTTACTCTGCCATCTTGGCTCTGCCCCTAGTGATAGTAAAAGTAAAGATGTAATTTTTTCCGTCTATTTTCAAAGATTGTCTAAAATCTACACATGTACCTAGATTAAGAAAGCATATTGAAATAAGTTAGTTAAATAAATTAGTTAAAAAAATGACTAAACTTTTCACCGTTCATCTTGATATTTTGGCATTAAGGCCCTTGACAAGGTCTTGATGTAGACAATCCATGAACTTTTGCTGAGAGTATGAATGTGTGAAGTGGATACCAGCTGTCAATTGAGAGATTATATAATTTCCCCCTTAGGGGTGACTAAAAAGAGGAAAGACATTTTAAGTGGTTTAGATGTGGAATTGTCTGGAGGCACGGTCAGGGACCAATAGTTTCTGAATTCTCTTCCCTGCCTATGATTACATCAGAGTATTCTATTAAAAGAAGATTCAACTGTATTTCTGTTTTAAATTAGTTTTACTTATTTTTTTTTCTCCAAAGGAAATCTTACACTTTTTATTCTATCATCCTCCCTAAATTTAAGAAAGTTGTAACAAGGCTTCTTTTGTCTATTCTTTTTGTACAAATGGGCTGTTCAACCCACTCCCACAATGACATTTCTAGGATATTTTCCAATCTTTTTTCCTCTTTAAAGCAGCTAACACCTTATGTTACATCTTGAAAAGCATTGTATTTATTTGCAATTTGGCATTTGTACTCTATATTTTCAGTGCTACTAAAAGGTGTTTTGCTGAAAAGCAATATAGAGATTTCAGTTTTATCTACTTCAACCCATTTCTTCTTTGAGCTTACAATTCTGCGTTTCTCACATTCACTGTAATCAGGTGTGTATTTTAAAGTATGATAATATGCCACAAATAAAGGGGTAGACAAAATTCAGTATAGTTCACAAACGTATTTAGAAAAGAAAATTGTTGGAAAACTTTCACCTCTTTAGTGAGAAATCTAAGCTCAGATTGTCATTGGGGCTTGGAAATCATTACTTTCAGAGACAGGCAATGGTAGAAAAGATGTTGATTCCTCTCCTTAACCGACAAATGAAAGCAATTGCAGGCAATCAATTTACAATCAAAGCCTTTGTGGATCTAAGACTTTATCAGGAATTATGCAAAATAGCATATAGAGCCATAGAATATGAAGTGTAGAGATAACACACATTTATAGACTCAGGTAGATATATATGCATTAAATGTTATAATCAGGGAAAATAGAAAAAGCCCCAGAATTTTACATCTTTTTGCTATTTTTTTTGCAAGAAAGTGAACCAAATTTTTTTTGTATAAAAGTCAGTAATTAAAAAAAAGATTTATTACATGTTAAAAGCAGTTCATTCTTCTTAAAAAAAATTCTTCATTTCAAATATGGTCATTTTGATTGTAAAGGAATTTTAAAACAGCAAAAAATAGGAAGAAAAACAACTCATGACTAGAACTCCAAATAGTCCATTTTTACCTATTTTCAGAGTTAGAAAAACTCTTACAGTCTTTTAGTCCCTAATTTAAAACTAGAAGGGACTTTGGAGACTGAGTTCAACTTCTTCATTTTACAAATGAGGAAACTTAGCCAGAGAGGAGTTAAGTAACATTCTCAGGGTTGCATGGCTACTAAGTATTTGAGGCAGTATTTCAACTCAAGTCTTCCCGACTCCAGGTCAGGCAATCTGTTCATTGCTCCACATAGCTGCTAATGCTGAGGTCTGGGAAAGACCTTAATTTAGAAAGGCCAAGGTCATCCATTGCATCCTGGGTCATCGCCAGTCATCCCGATGTATATCTCGCCACTGGACTTTGATGACTCTAGAGGAGAGAGTGAGGCTGGTGACTTTGCATAGCTCGGCCTCACTTAGATGCAATTCGCTTGCAAGTCAGAACATCACCCTTCTGATATCATTGGTCCTCTTCAATAACAAAGGACGAATAACAAACAATGTGACATTGGAGGAGAGAGAGACTGATGACTTTGTGCAACTCTACCTTGCTTAAATCCAATTCACACATGAGTCGTCGCCTGTGTTGTCATTTGTCCTTTTTGAGAAGAAAGGACGAACAACAGCACTCTCCACCTAAAGCATAAAACTCTTCCTTTTACTTTCAGATCATGACTTATCCAGATGCCACATAAAAAGCAATTCAAGACTATGGAAGACAGTCCATTCTATTTTCAGATATCTATAAACACTGGACAATTCTGTCTTATTTTATACCGTATTTTGTCTCCATATAATTTTCACCTATTACTACCAGTTTTGAACTCCATGTTCACACAGAACACATCTACCTCAGCTTCCAAAGGACAGCCCGTCAAATATTTGAAGGCATTGGTTTATAGATCTGCTCTGTTTTTTCATCTCCAGTCTAAAAATCCGCAGTAATAAATTTCTTCTGACCTGCTGGCTTTTATATTCCTTCCTCTCATTCTCTCTCTGTATGAGGGATACTAATTCTCACTCAGAAGTATCAAAGAATAGATTCATAAGTGCTCTACATCTCCAGGGGTTCAGGGTCTCTCTGTACCCCTTTTCTCTTATGTCATAATTCTTTTACTCTACAAGTTCTTGACTCTAAATTCAATTTAATTCCTCTCACCTCCTTACATTCTTTTGTGTTTTGCAAACAGCTTCAGTGTAAGGGAAAAACTATAATGCCTTCTTTTTTCTTTAATTCAAATTTTAATTTATGGAATAAAATACAGCATTTCCATGGCACAGTATTATAAAAAAGATTGCACATGAAACTGCAAATCTATTATATAAAACTTGCTATTTCTTTTAAATATATAATAAAGTTATCACATAAATTTCTTTTTTCCCCTCCCCCCCATAGAGGTGGCTACCATTACATACACACACACACACACACACACACACACACACGATTATTCTATACATACTTCTATCAGTTCTTTCTTTGGATACAGATTGCATCTTTATTCATATGTCCTTTATTTTTCATTTGAGTATTTATAATTGTCAGAATGACTTAGTCAGTCCAAGTTGTTTTTAAGACAATATTGCTGTTACAGTATGCAGTGTTCTCCTGGCTCTGCTCATGTCTCTATCATTTCATGCAAGTCTCTCCATGCCTTTCTAAGATCATTGAGCTCATTATTTCTTATAGTACAGTAGTATTCCATCACAATGATATACCACAACTTGTTCAGCCATTCCCCAATTGATAATAATGCCTTCTTAAATCTATGGTCAGTAACTACCTTCTTTGGCCTTTTACTAGCTTAAGGTGCCAGACCTACTTGTCCACTTTTCCTGACTATGGAAAAAAGATGAAAATGATCTTTAAAATGCAAAGACTCTGCTGGTAGTGAGGATAACATCTTAAGTGTCATTAATACTTTTGTGTGAATTAGTTAATGAACAGTGTTTTTCTATGACAAGAGGGCAATAGGCACCTGACAGGGACAATGGGGATAGAATAGTGGATAAAAATTGTGGAAAGGAAAGGTGTGATGGTGACAAAATAAATGTCAACTACTTCACAATTTTGCCTGGGGCTGACTCTGTTCACATCCTTTTTATGATTTTATAGACTTCCATTATATTCTCCCTCAACCTTTCTATTTCTAGGCTGAATAGTTCTAGGTGGTTTTTTTTTTAAAGTCTATCCTCATATTTTATTTTTCCCCAGAGTAAAGTATTAGCAAAGGAATACTGCCAAGTGAATTAGAAGATCCTTCGAATCTTGAAAATCTTTAGGGGATATTCCTTGAGCCAGATGGCTAACTACTTTTATTCAGATTATACATTTTTTTAAAAAATAAAGATGAATATTTCAATCTTTCTTGAAGAATAAAATGTCAGATAAAGTTTATTCAAAATTAATTCTTTCCAGTATTAAGTCATCTGAAGAAAAACTATACCTTTTAAAACAAAAAAAAAATCACTATTCTTATGTTTTAATTATATTCATTATTATTTATATTAAAATAATTGTTTGAAGTAGAAAATTCAGAGCCTAGAAACAAAAGATTTTTGAATATTTAGTCAGTGGTCATGTCTTGACTATCTTATAGTCAGTCAGTGAATGTTTATTATTAATACATTGTGCCAGTCTGCTCTGTGCTAAGCGTTAAGGTAAGGATACAAGGAAAGGTAAACGACATGTTTCTGCTTTCAAGGAGTCTATGTAAATTTCAGAGCAGTTATTCCAGTCTTTGTTTTGGTAACTAGTGCTTCTCTGGGCACACCCATTTTTAACATGGAGATACTCTTGAGGTAGGTACCTTTGAGCAGACCCATTTTGCCTAATATGTAGCACTCTGCATCCCCTACCATGTGGGAGAAGGTAGCTTCCTTTGATAAGCTGCCTGCATTTTTTTAAAACAAGTGAGAGAGGTGGGCAAATTGTGTATGTTCAACAGCCCCTTAAGGATGGCTCAGTGTTAGAACTGGGTATTCCCAGAGAATCCCAGCTTACATGTTTCTATCACTAGTCATAGCTCAGTAATTGTCAAGTAGAAGTTTAAGGAATGCTTATTTGTTGATTGACTTATTGGTTAATTGATTAGTATTTCCTTAAACAAGAAAGGCATATAGTGTCTAGAACAGGGGTGGGGAACCTGTGACCTCGAGGTCACATCTTGCCCTCTAGGTCCTCAAGTGTAGCCTTTTGATTGAATCTAAACTTCATAGACAAATTCCCTTAATAAAAGAATTTGTTCTGTAAAATTTGTACTCAGGCAAAAAGTCACACCCAAGGACCTAGAGGTCACATGTAGCCTTGAGGTCACAGGTTCTCTACCCCTGCCCTAGACCATCAACTTTTTACTCAGTCATCTGGGCCACTTAGCTGGGGTAAAGTGAGATAACAAGGGGAAAGAAGAAGGGATAGCTTTGTAAACAGGGGCATTCTCTGAGTCTGCAGAGGGGATTCAGAGCCCAACAGCACTAGTAAACAGGCATAGCATGTCAGCAGTTTCCTGGATATAGGCAGACCGAAGAAAGTGGTATTATACAGGGATTTTGCTATGTTTGTCTTCCTGCTGAAGACTATCAACAACTACAAATGTGTTTAATCTGATTTGGTCTCACAGTTTAAGGAAGAAGTGAAAGGTATTAAGTAAAGTTCTCCTCAGCAGCTTTTTAGAAGGCATTCTATCCTGGACTGAAGAAGAGATCCAGGCCACAGTAAGAACCCTTCCAACAATCTATCAAGTTGCTATGCAAGCTGACAGGCCTTCAGTCCTCAATTACCCCATAGGGTCCCTCTGTCTGGATGTTGCTTGGTTATTCACCCTGATTTGATATATTTATTTCATACCTCCTTAATATTAATATAGGACTTCTGTTAGTTTTGATTATTCTTCCTTCTAAACCTTGTTTAGAGTCTGGCTCATCTAGTTCTGACTTTTTTAATGATCTCAGATACCCTTGACCTTGATTTTGGAAAATTCTTTGGATAATAGCTTATTCACAAAGGTATAGGATCTGAAACCTCCTGCTTACAAAAAGGCCTTCCTTGAGTATGGATAATGGCAAATGAAAATTATTCACCAAATTTGGTGATACTAATGGTATTTGGTTTTTGGAAGACATGGTTTTATGATACATGAAAAGAAGTAGGACTTTATTTTTTGTTGTTGAATTGTACCAGTCATGACAAACTCTGTGACCCCACTTTGGGTTTTCTTGGCAAAGATACTAAAGTGGTTTGCCATTTTCTTCTTCAGCTCATTTATAGATGAACTGAGGCAGAGTTAAGTGACTTGTCTAGGGTCACACAACTAAGTGTCTGAGGCCAGCATTGAACTCAGAAAGACTCAGGAAGTCTTCCTGACTCTATTCACTGTGCCACCTAGCTGTCCAGGATTTTTATACAACAGGTGATTAACTCAGGCTGTTGTAAATAGAATATGAGACTTGGAGTTATGGAGACCCAGGTTCAAATCCTACCTCTGACACTTACTAGCTATGTAACTTTGAGCAAATCACTTAGCCCTTTAAGCCTCAGTGTCCTCATCTGTAAAATGAGGGGCTTGGACTAGAAGACCTTTAAAGTCCATTCACAACCCAAATCTACTACTCAACCTTCTTAAAGGGAGTATAATGCAAAAACAAAACAAAAACCCCAAACAAACCAAAACAAAAGGTTCCAGAAGTGGTCAGAAGAACTGGAATCTCTGAAATGGTTTATTCTCTCACTTTTGGAGATGAATAGGGGGTGTGTAAGAACCAGCTGTAATTCATAGGCCGCACTGTTGGTTAGATTTGCAGTGTGAGAATTTATACCTCAGAAAGCTGACAAGAACCACAAATCAAATCTTGATTTATTGTTTTGTTGATTTCCTAGACTTAAGAAAACGTTTATAATTACAGATTAAACCTAAAAGTGTGTTCATCTTTCTTTTTTTTTTTTTTTGCCTCAGAGAGTCTGGTTGTTAAATATTTACCTTTATTGCTCTCTGAAAACTGCTTGAACTTAGCAAAACTTCAGTAGAATCATCAGGGAATGAAATCATCCCTAGACGGGAGGCCTGGTGACTGCAGGCTAATGATGGTAATAACAACAACAACAACCATAACCATAACAATAATGGTGATGATGATGATGAAGAAAACTGGCTTTCACATAGCACTTCAGTGTTTGCAAAGTGCTTCACATCCATGATCTCATTTGAGCCTCACAGTGTCACTGAAGATAGACCATCTAGTGGTCAACCTTCCTTCCCACAGACAGACTTTCTCTGTTGGAGACAAAACTCTGACCTGGATAGAACACTGACTGAATGCTGCTGGGCCTTTTTTAGTGGAGAAAATGAAGATCAATTTGTCAATTACATATTGAGAAGGCTGCAAGGCCCAGGGAAAAATCCTAACAGAATTATATTTATATATTAAAGGCTGTTATACTGAAGCATATAATCTAGTTTTAATTTGTTATGCTGTGTGATTCAGTATTTAACAGCAGGACAGGGAAAAAAAGAAATGTTCATTATTTTTAGTACAATTTGTAAGCAATTCTTATGTAGCTGAGTTTTTCCTTCTGATGGTAACCAGGCAACAGGCACTACCAAAAGCATGTGTTGCACCCACTGCCCTTTGAATAAATTTTTATTAAACCTTTAAAAAATATTTGTCTATAATTAGCATTTTCAGTGTTATACAAATCATTTATTATCTAAACTCTAGTACTTGGACTAAAATTAAAATAGTTAATGATGAATATACTTTTAATTAGTTGTTATTTTAGTTTGAATTTCATCTGAGTATCTGTTCTAGGCCTTCTCTTCATTTGGAAAATGTAATTTTTACTTTTTTAATCCTACTTGATGCTTTCTTTTCTTTGGCAGAAGGTTAGGGAATGGAGGAGTAGGTGATTTTTTTCCTGTCTTTCTATTGTCAATATAACTCTAAGAGAAGGTGGAGAAAATACTTGATTCTCTGCATAATGAATATTAAATTCTGAAAAACAATAATTACTGTTCTGATTCTAGAATAAACTTTAATAATACAGGGTTCTAGGTAGTTTTATAGTTCTGTGTTGAGTTTACACTCAATGTTCTTGTTGAAAAGTGACTCAGGACTTGAAACAAATGAGCTAAAATATATGCTGCAAAAGGGCATTGATGGTATTTTAGAATTTTTCAGTTCTGTGAAACATAACAATTTTACAAATTTATATAGTGCTTTAAAGTTTATAAGGTACTGTTCTTACAGCAACCTTATTAAATAGGAAGTATAAGAATTATTATGTCCATTTTATAGATGGGGAAAGTGAGATTTGGAGAGGTACAATGACTTTCTCAAGCTCACACAGCTAGTAAGCATTACAGTCAGGAATGCAATCTCAGTATTCTGTATGGATCTCCCCATGACCAACATGCTGCTTCTCTAAACATATATCTCAAAGGAAGCATAATTTATTTCCTTTTAGGATTATCTGTACACATGAGCAAAGGAAGGATGGGATCTAACATGGGGGCATTTTAATTGAGTTATGACTTTCAAAATATGTGAGCTAAGGCAAAATTATGAGATAGGAAACCTTTGTCCCTCCTGCCCTAGGACATATTTATTGTGAAGAAATTGGACGATGAAATTTGAGGGAATGTCTGTCAATTTGGGAATAGTTGAACAAATATATGAATATAATGGAATACTATTGTGCTATAAGAAATGATGAGCAGGTAGACTTTAGAAAAACCTGGAAAGACTTATATGAACTGATGCTGAGTGAAGTGAGCAGAACCAGGAGAACATTGTCGATAGTAATAACCACATTGTGCAATGACTGACTTTGATAGACTTAGATAGCTCTTCCCAGTAATGCAAGGATCTAAGACAACTCCAAAAGATTCATGATGAAAATGCTATTCACATCCAGAGAAAGAATTTTAAGAGTCTGAATGAGGATAGAAGCCTATTATTTGCTCTCCTTTTCTTTTGTTGTTTTCCTTTGTTTCTTCTTTCCTCCCATTAATGGTTCCTCCTATTAGTTCTAATTCTTCTTTGCATCATGACAAACTTGAAAATATGCTTAATATGAATGTATAAGTAGAGCCTATATTGGACTGAATGCCATCTTGGGGCAGGGGAAGGATAGGGAGGGGAAGAAAATTTGAAATTCAAAATCTTATGGAAATGAATGTTGAAAACTAAAAAGAAATAAATTAATTTAAAAAAATTCTAAAGAAAAAAGAAAAAGAAAAAAGCACCAGGACCAGATGTATTTACAAGTGAATTCTATCAAACATTTAAAGATCAACTAATTCTAATATTAAACAAATTATTTGGAATAACAGGCAATGGAGGGATGCTAACAAGTTCCTTTTATGAGAACTTGGACAGGACTGAAAAACCACAAAGATTTATTTATAGCCATTTAACATTACTAACCCTCACCTCCCCAGTAAAGTCTATAAAGTAGGGATAAGGAAACCCACTCTACTTAGATTTGTTACTAGCACAGTAACCCATGAAGATTTAGCTAAGCTGATGGATTGTGGGGGCAAAATATGGACATTGGAATGAACCTTTCAAATGCAAAGCATATAATGGAGGGTCTGAAACTTGAATAGCTCAGTTGCATATGAATTGTCCCTAGGCATACTTTGCTTGAATACTTTTCCTTCCCAGTCATTCATCTGCATTAGATCTAATTGTAATCTGGAAAGTATTATTGTGATAAACAACATAAGGCTGAGTACCTGACTGGGAGAAGCTACTTCTGAACCAGGAAAAATTATGGGACCAGAGAGCCTAGCACTTTTCCATCTCTTGCACAAGGTAACACCACACCCAACCCTACTCCTGGCCCCAACAAAAGTTCTGAAATAGTCAAAGAAAGGCTTCTGCCAATCCTAGGCTAAGAGTCTATCCTTGCTGAAAAGAACATTTGTTACCATCCAGTCAGGCTAGAAGCTGAGGGCAGAGAAGAAGACTGTAGCTGCACATTGAATGTCCGCTGAGGAGTCCAGCCTCTCTGTCCTGTCCATCTGTAATGGGAATGTAAATTTGTAAGATCTTCCCTGCCCCTAGGCTAAAGTGCACCTGGAGCCTGGAGTGGGAGGCTTGTTTTTCAGTAGATACTTCTTGATTGGCCAGTGAGTCAATAAGGTTGTTACATTCTCTGAGCCAGGAGAAGGCTATATAAGCCCTGATGTGTAGCTTTGTTTTGGGGCTCACTTTGAGAAGTGTTCTGTGATTTGATATGGATTCTGTGAAGCCGTTGTCCTGAGCTCCCTGGCTTTGAAAAAACCCAGATGTTGAAACCCAGATGTTGATTAGGTATGGATGTAATGGCTGGACAGTTTGGAAAGCTGTCTACTTGATCTGTTTCTGTCTTGATAATTCTGCCTGTATACTTTGAAGTTCGGGGTGCTGACCTTTTTTCCCTGAACAAGGTAAACGATATATGTTTGACTGATTAAAGTAAGCTTGTTAACCCATTTTGAGTTGCTTTCCTTTATCAAAGCAGATCCAAGAACCTGTGGTGGCAGCAAACCCTGAGGACACTTGGGGTGCTTGCTGCTACACCATCCTAGGGGATGGTTCCCAGCAGCAGATCAAGTGGAGATGTTCTTTTGTAGCAAACACCTTCTACTATAGCTGCATGATTGTTCTGTAATTTATAATGTTAGTGTGTAGCCTGGGGGTGCTTAGAGATTAAATTGCTCCTAAAAGATCTGAGACTGGATTTCAAGCTAGGTCTTTCTGTCTCTGAGGGGCAGGTTCTCTCGGCATGCCTCACTGTCTCAGTTTGTGAGGCACTTTTTGTAAACTGCTAAATTTAAGACATTAACTGTAACAGTTTATTATTTCTTACCTCTGTTATCCCCCTTGTCCAGATATCTGCTATTCTCATTCTGCCACCTGCCTGAAATAATGCATATAAAGTGCCAATCACACCATAAATCGACCATCTATACATCATTATTGTTAGTATTACTAGTAGTAATATTCCTGACCATATTGAAGTGATAGTTGATTCAATCTCACTTGGCTGAGCAAGATCCTAGCAGTGAGTAGCTAGCTGAGAGGCCTTGTAGAATATGCTAAAACTGGGCAGATGGAAGAAATGCTCTCTGGGTTCAATGAAGCACAACTTCAAAGAAATGCTTTGTAGTTGTCACCTGTTGGGTTAAAGCATCTGGAGAAAGAGAAGATTGGGGCTAGGCAACCTGGAATGGGGGATGGGATATAGAGGGGCAGAAGGGAGTTTCTTTTGGAAACAGGTGTCAGCCGGTCAAGGGAAGAGGCAGAGCTTCAAACAGCAACAGACAAACCTTGAGATAGGAGCCATAGTCATGAACAGATGGGCAGAATACAAAGTTACTTAGTATGCATAGGTCTTTTCAGTGACCTCTGTATAGCTGGAAAGCAGTGCTGTCAGTATGACCATTGTCAGCTATGAAGGAAAATGCCATATGCTGTTAGTTCTCAGTTATCCATGTTTAGGGATATAGCCAACTGTACAGATAATCCCAAAGAGCAGATAACAGACAACTTATTTATATTTATCTTTGGAATGCATAATTAATTTTCTAGCAGCTGTGGCTTTCCACATTTTGAGAAGCTTAGGCTGATAGTACAATTAATTAGTTTGCATTCCCTGAGCACAAATTAACAGATTGCAATGGAAGGAAGCGTCACCAAAGTGTATATATCTGTATCCCACCTCATTTCTTTAAGTTTATATATAAATATAATCCACCTCATGTCTTTAATTGAGTCCATGAAGACCTGATGTTAGCCAAAATCATGTTACAGGGGGCAATTAGTTCTAAAGAAAAAATTGTTGTAATTATTGTTAAAGGAGGGATGGGCCAAGGAGGAAGATTTTGGGGCTTTATAGTGGGGTTTGGTGGTAATGAATAAATGAATAAAAGAAATATTTATTAAGTGCTTACTATGTGTCAAGCACTGGGGCTACCATACAAAATTGAAGACAGTTCCTGCCCTCAAAGGCTCTTTCATTCTAATAGGAGGAGATAACACAAATTGGGGAAGGGTAAGCAGGGAAAAACTATTTTTTGGGGTGTGTGTGTAAATGATTAGGTTAGTGAGTAGAGTCATAGGGGAGTGATTGATACATCATTTCCAGGAATAATGATAGAGATGATTTGCTTATGTTTCTAATACTGGCTATCTCCTATGCCTGCAATGCTCTCCCTTTTTACCTTTACCTCCTGGCTTCCCCAGCTTCCTTCAAGACTTAGTTCAAATTCTACTTTATGTACTGAAGATTTTTCCTAGTTCCCTTTACTGCTAATGCTTTTCCTCTGAGATTATTTCCCATTTATACTGTATATATCTTGTATGGTCAAATTTATTGTCTCTGTTGGAATGTGAACTTTTTTTTTTTCCAAATGCTTTATTAACTTCTGATTTACATCATTCATTTCCACCAGATTTTGAGTTACAAATTTTCTCCCCATTTTTCCCCTACCCACCCCCCCTAAATAGCAGTCCCACAGGATTTCCCTCCTCCAATCTGCTCTCTCCCATATTTTCTCCCATACCCTTTTCGACTTTTCCAGTGGATCTCTATGCCCCAGTGCCTGTATATCTTATTTCCCAATTACATGTAAAATAGTATTGATAATAGTGTATATATATATGTATATATATATACATACACACGCATTTATATATATATATATGTATATATACACATACATATTTGAATATTTGATTTTAAAACTTTGAATTCCAGATTCATTCCCTTCCTCCCTTGTCACCCACCCTTACTGGGAAGATAAGAAATTCAGTATAGGATGTACATGTGTGGCTAATGCAAAACAATAACACAGTAGATATATTGTAAAAGACTGACTATATTTCCCTCCCTCCTATCACACCTCTCACTTGTTCCATTCTCTACTTTGATCCCATCCCTTTTCAAAAGTAGGTGCTTCCAACTTCCCTCTCCCCCAGCCTGCCCTCCCTTCCATCATCCCCCCTCTCATCCCCTTTCCCCCTTCTCTCCTGTAGGGTGAGATACCCTATTTAGTATGTATTTCATTCCCTCCTCAAGCCAAATTCAATGGGAATAAGGTTGACCCATTCCCCTTGCCTTCCTGTTCTTCACCATTGTAACCATTTCCCCTTGCCTCTTCTGTACGAGATAGTTTACCCCATTCTGTCTCTCCCCATCTCCTCTAATTATATTCCTCTCTCACCTCTTAATTTCACCTTTTAAGTATCATCTCTTCCTGTTAAATTGGTCCTGTGCCCTCTATCTACGTATACCTGTAAACATACATACACACATTCACATATGTATTCATATGCCCATATGTCTATTCCCTTCAACTACTGAGAGAAGTTTCATAAGTTACAATTATTGTTTTTCCATGTAGGAATGTTAATAGTTCAACTTTGATAAGTTCCTTATGATTTCTTTTCCCTGTTTACCTTCTCATGCTTCCCTTGCTTCTTGTATCTGAATGTTAAATTTTCTGTTCAACTCTGTTTTTTTTCAGCAGGAATGCTTGAAAGTCCTCTATTCCACTGAATGACCATATTTTCCCCTGAAACATGATACTCAGTTTTGCTGGGTAGATGACTCTTGGGTAGAATCCCAGCTCCTTTGCCCTCTGGAATATCATATTCCAAGCCCTTTTATCCCTCAATGTAGAGGCTGCCAGATCCTGGGTTATCCTGATTGTGTTTCCACAACATTCAAATTGTTTCTTCCTGGCTGCTTGTAATATTCTCTCCTTAATCTGGGAATTCCAGAACCTGGCTATAATATTCCTAGGAGTTTTCTTTTTGGGATCTTTTTCAGGAGGTGATCTTTGGATTCTTTCAACCTCTATTTTGTCCTCTGGTACTAAAACATCAGGGCAGTTTTCTTTGAGAACTTCCTGGAGGATGATTTCTAGGTTCTTACTTTGATCATGGCTTTCAGGTAGTCCAATAATATTTAAATTCTCTCTCCTGGATTTATTTTCCAGGTCAGTGGTTTTTCCCATGAGATATTTCACATTGCCTTCTATTCTTTCATTTGTTTGGATCTGTTTAACAGCCTCTTGATTTCTCATAAAGTCATTAGCTTCCATTTGCTCTAGTCTAATTCTGAAGCCATGATTCTCCTCATTGAGCTTTTGAGATTCTTTTTCCATCTGGCAAATTTGACTTTTTAAGGCATTCTTCTCCTCATTGCCTTTTTGAGCCTCTTTTGCCATTTGAGTCAGTCTGTTTTTTAAAGTGTTATTTTCCTCAGTCAGGCTGTTGACTCTCATTTCATAATTTTCTTGCATTGTTCTCATTTCTCTTCCAAATTTTTCTTCCACTTCTCTTATCTGCTTCTTAAGGTCCTCTATGGCCTGTAACCAGCTCGTATTTTCCTTTGAAGCTTTTGGTGCAGGAGTTCTGACTTCACTGTCTTCCTCCTGTTCCATGCTTTGCTCCTTTTTGTCCCCAAAATAGGAATGTGATGTTGGAATCTTCTGTCTGCTTTGTTTCCTTTGCATGGTCATGTTGCCCCTTAGTCACTTGATCCCTGGGCTTTTTGCCACAGTAAGACTCTGCTACCAGACAGGGGAGCTTTCATCCCAAATGCTGGGGTTTTCTCAGCGGCTGGAGGTATTAGATGGGTGCCCTCCCTGAGGTCTCCACACACTCTGGCAAGCTGGACACACACCCTAGGACCTCCACCGTAGACTGCAATCCAGATCCAAGTAGGTTAAAGCAAGAGAGATTATCCCTCAGACTGGTGCTTGGTCCGCCTACACTCTGCAGGCCAGGAGCTGAAGCTGCCACATGGCGCCGGCTGGCTGTGCCGGGGTCTCAGCGGCTTCTCGCCCCGGGGGTAAAAGCCATGCACTTACTGGGTCCCAAAGTCCAGACTGCACTGATCTCTCACAGCATAAAAAGTTAATAAATACAAATATATACAAAATTATTAAATACAAGGTATTTTGGGAGGGAAGGCACTAACAGATGGGAGTTTCAGGAACAACTTCATGGTGAAGATGATGCCTCAGCTGCATTTAAAAAAGAAAGGGACTCTGAGATGGGGGTAAGGAGAAAGTATATTCCAGGCATAAAAGATGTCATGTGTGAGAAACAGAGCCATTTAGGCTGGATATCAAGAGTATGAAAAAGGTAGTGCTGCCTAGGGAGGTTGAAAATATAGGTTGGGGCCAGGTTGGGTAGGGTTGAAAGGATAAATAGAGGAATTCGTATTTTATTCTAGAGGTATGAGGAAGCTACTAGAATTGATAGAAGAAAGGCAAATGTGTATTTGAGGATATTTCCTTTGGCAGTAGTCTGTAGAATGGAATGGAGTGGTGAGAAAGAGGCAGGGAGACTGATTAGGAAGTTATTGTAATAGTCTAGATAAAAAGTAATGAAAACCTGAATAGCAGCTGGGTCAGTGGAGAGAAGAGGTCAGATGCACAAAATTTTGAGAAGGTTGAAATGATAAGCTTTGGCAACTGACTAAACATGTATGGTGAGCAAGAGGAAGCTTCCACGATAATACTGGGGGTGGGAACCTAGGAGACTGGAAGGAGAGTGGTATCTTTGACAGAAATAGGAAAGTTTGGAAAAGAAGAGAATTTAAGGGCAAAAGCGAGTTTAATTTTTTACATGTTTAAGATAGTTTAAGATGTTTCTGGGACATCTAGCTTGAAATGTCTAAAAAGACAATGACTTTGAGATCATGTTGTATCTACAAAGGAAATTGAGTTGTTAAGCTCGGAAAATGGAAAGTATAGAGGGAATGTTTGAGAGCTGCCTTTAAATTTTTGAATGACTAATGTAGAAAAGATTTGTTCTATTTGGCCCCAAAGACGAGTACCAGGAATAGTGGGATGTCAAAGAGATAAACATAAGCTTAATGTAAGAAAATACTTCCTATCAATTAGATCTATTCAATTAGAGGTATAATGATGTCCTTTTTGTTGATGTGTGGTCCCTCATTAGGAGTCCCCAAGCAAAGGCTGACGATCACTTGTTAGGTATGCTGGGGTTATTGTTTGTCCTTTGTTTTTGAAGAGGCCCAATAAGTTCTAGTTCAAGTATGAGTTGAACTAAATGGTCTCTGAGGCCCTTTCCAACATAAAGATTTTATTCAAACCTCTAATATGTTTATAAATCCCTAGTGAGGACTAATGATTTTCAAAGCATGGATAAGGAAACTATAAGAAGAGAAGATGTAGAATGGATTTGTTATCAACAGAAATCTTTCATGACACCAATGAAAGAACAGAATACAGTTTAAAAATTCCCCTATAGTTTTATGGGAAATAGCTGTTTCTTTTGGTGATAGGGGCTATAAACCTGGTATGTATGAGAACTGACACTTTTGATAGTTTAGCCAGTACCAAGTGGTTTTGATGACTGCTGCTTTATAATACAATTTAAGATGTGGTATGCCTAGGTCACCTTCCCTATCACTTCTTTTCATTAATTCCCTTGATATTCCGGACCTTTTGTTCTTCCAGATGAATTTTGATATTATTTTTACCTAGCCCTAAAAAAATTTTTTTTTGGTAGATTGATTGGTATGGCACTGAATAAGTAAATTAATTTGGGTAGAATTGTCATTTTTATTATATTAGCTTGGCTTACCAACAAACAACTGTTTTTCCAATTATTTAGATCTGGCCTTATTTGTGTGAAGAATGTTTTGCAATTGTGTTCATATAGTCCCTGTATTTATTTTGGTGGATAGACTCCCAAAGATTTTATAATATCTACAGTAACTTTAAATGGAATTTCTCTTTCTATCCCTTCCTGTTGGGCTTTATTAGAAATACATGGAAATGCAGATGATTTATGTGAGTTTTTTTTATATCCTGCAACTCTGCTAAAGTTATTCTTTTAAATAGTTTTTTACTTGATTCTCTAAGTATATCATCATATCTACCTCTATCTTTCACTCTATTGTAATATCACTCACATACATTAGAAATCTTGGACAAACCCAATTTAAACTTTGGGGAGAAAGCCTTTGTTTTCAGGCTAACAATTTTACTATACTTTTATATCTCAGAAAAGAGAATCATAGAATTTTAAAGTTGGAAGGGACCACAATGGCCATCTGATCTAACCTATAATCCCAAAATATACCTTGCAAATGGTCATTTAGCCTCTGCAGGAAGACCTTAAGTGAGTGTGAATCTACTATCTGTACTATATAGTTCATTGGCCTTATGGATAATTCCAGTCAGAAGATCTTTCTCGGGACGGCCAGGTAGCACAGCAAGTGGGAGCACCGGCTCCAGTGTTGAGAAGACCTGGAGATCGAGTCCCGGGCTCAGACGCTTGGCACCCACCCAGAAACACCTGGCCGTGTAGCCTTGAGCAAGTTACTTAACCCTGATTGCTTAGGGGCGGCCAGGTGGGTCAGTGAGTAAGAGCACCAGCTCCAGTGTCAGGATGACCTGGATCAAATCTGGGCTCAGATACTCAGCACCACACCCAGAAATAATAACTGGCCGTGTAACCTTGAGCAAGTTACTTAACCCTAATTGCTTTAAAAAAAAAAAAAAAAGATCTTTCTCGACATCAAGTCTAATGTTTTCTCTGCAGTTTCCACTCATGTTTGTGATTTTGGTCTGTGGGGTCAAATAGAACAAATCTAATCCCTATGCCATCTATCTAGTGCTTCTGTTTATCATGGAAGAATATTATTAAAAAGATGAGCCTTTGGTTCAGGGAAAAGCTGGGGGTAATTAAAAATGTCTCTTGAATAAAGTCTAAATTCCTAAGCCTGGCATTCAGGTCTTCTAATCTGGCTTCAACCCACTTTTCCAGTATTATATCATACTACTCTTCTATCATAAATATTGGTCAAATCAGACTACTGTCCATCCCACATTTTCATTCTGTCTCCTAGTGTCCATGCCTTGGATATGATGCCACTCTCACCTCTGTCTGCTAATGTCCTCTCATTTGGCTTTCGAAAAATATATTTTGATAATTTTATTTCAATGTACTTGGTTTCCTTTGTAATCCTGTGTATTGTATTTTATATGTTTAAAAATATTATTCTGAGAAAGGTCCATAGGTTTCATGAGACTGCAAAAGGGATTCTTGCCACAAAAGGAGAGAAATGATTGTTTTTCCATTGTATTACTAACAAAGTATTGTATTGAGGCAAAGGTTTCCCCCCCTTTCTACTTCCTCATAGAAAAATCAATCAGTGGGGGAAATCTTTCTCGAAGATTTATTCAGGCCAAGATCTAGTCAGATAGTATAAGAAATGAGAAATTCTAATTTTGGGGTAATGGGAGGATTCCTGATCATTGGATTTACTCAGGTCTGGGAAAATTTTAGTTCTTCCTTTTGTCAGACAGGTGACATGGAAATTGATAAGTCTCTTTGACTAAGATTTGGGTGATCATACTCCAAGGCCCTCTTTGTAATATAGCCTAGCCTCTTCTAATATTCATTCTTTCATGAATTGTTAACCAATCTGAGTTGATTGTTACTCTCAGGAACACCTACCCACTGTTCCAAGGGCATATAAACTGTGAGCCTACGGCCATGAGGGGTCTTTGATCTAAGAGACATGGCCAAATGACTATCTTTTTTATTAATCAACATGCTAGCCTTATTAATAAAATGATTAAATTACCCAGAACTATGTCTCTCAAACTTTTTAAATGCCATAAAAGAAAGGTTAAGAACCTTTGGTTTAGAGCTGTGACTCAAGTGATTCCTTCTTCCCAAAGTCCTTACTTTTTCCACCAATTAAAAGTAATATCTCTGTTCAAAGTTCTTATAACACTTTGTCTACACCTCTTCTTTATACCTATTACATTCCCTAGTGTCAAATATATTTGTATGCATCTTTTCTGCCTGTTAGATTGTAATCTCCTTGAGAACAGGGTCTGCATTCTATCTTTGTATATTCTATGCTCAGCACAGTGACTCATACATAGTGATGCTTAGTCAATGTTTGTTAAAGTGAAGTTAGAAATCTATACACGTGGAAAAAGCTATTCAGTTGCAGAGTTGGAGAAACAATTCATTATAAAAGGTATGTTCAAAACCTTGAGCTAACAGTTATGCTTGTAAGAGTCATACTGGAGTAGAGGAAAGAAGATATTCTGTGTTCTGGGATTCATTTTTTTGGCCCCTTTTCTTTCTATCAAACAATGGCCCTTGTGATTTTCTGTGGCTTCAGCTTTGGATTCTTGCACACTGTCACATTAGAAGTATTTTCAACATGTAGTTCAAGTTACTTTGTGGGAGATAAACCTGCTTCTCTAGCAAATTTAGCTCTTTTCCCCAAAGGAACTTTAAAAATAAAATAAAAAATAACCTCAACATTTTGTGAATGTTCACCTAACAATGTTGAAGAAGAGAAACTTTCATTAATTACCTAACCACTTTTCAACCCCTTGGGCTACTTACATCTTCTCCCTTCTTAGGAGATTCATTTCTCTTTGCTTTAGAAATCATAAAAACAAATGTGAATGCAGAATTTTCTACATCAATCCAGAAAATGTCAGCTAATTGCTTTTCTCTCTAACTCATTCCTTACAGTATGGCTGTTCAAAAGTTTCACCCTTCTCCTCAATCTTCCAATACTTCTCTTACCCAGACACTCTGAGTGGATTATCTCAACTCATTCTTTCCTGAGAAGGTAAAGGCCATTCAACAGCAGCTCCTTCAACTCTCCTTGTCTGGACCTCAAACTTATAACTATTTTTACTTTACTCCTGTCTTGTTACCCTTTATTTCTGTGACCTTGGCTCCATTTCTTCCTAGTTCCTTTGTAAATTTGCCTTCTCATACATTTATATAGTGCTTTAAAGTTTGCAAAGCATTTTACAAATATCTTATTTGATCCTCACACAACAAAGCAGGTTATTATTATCCTTATTTTACAGAAAAGGAAACTGAGGTAGACAGTGGTTGTGACTTGCCTAGGTTCACACAGCACTTAAGTCTCTTGGACTGGATTTGAACTTAGATCTTGATTCTAGATCTGGTACTCTACCCCCTGCACTTCTCAGCTGCCTATATACATACTTAGATGCATTATATATCTGCCACATGCACTTAAAAATGTTTCCTCTCTACTCATTCTACTCTCTTAATTCTTATATGTGTTAAATAACCTCTGGACTAAAAATGGCTTCTACTTATCCTTCCACCTCCTTGAGTTACTATCCTATCTCTGCCTTTCATTTCCACACACTTTCTAAGTCAATGTTATTTACATTCCCTGCTTTTAGTACCATACTGTCCACTCACTCCATACTCCTTTGCAATCTGACTTTCATTGCTGACACTGCTATTGAAATTGTTCTCTCAAAACGCAACTTTTATCCCTAAATTTGATGACCTTTTCTCAACCTCTATCCTCTTTATTCTTTTTAAATTAATTGACACTGTGTACTAACATGTCCTTTTGGATATTTCTATTTCTCTAGCTCTATGACACTTTATCTTGGCCATCTCTCCTCTGATCTCTCAAACCTATCCTTATTTTGTCTTTTCTATTGGTTTCTCTTTCTCTTCTCGCTTCCTTAATGTAATCAGACTTCAGGGTCTTTTATTTTGTCTCTATCCAGAGGCTCCCAAAGTGGGTGATACCACTCCCTGGGGAGCATGGGAATGATGGCAGGGTAGTGGTATGAAAGGTGGTAGTAGTCTTGGGTGCAAGCAATTGAGGGATGTTGAAAAAAAATAAAGGGGTCAGTGGAAGCATAAGGAAAAAAGAAAAGATAAGAAAAATTTGAAAAACCTTTTGTACATGTTTCATCTGTTGTGTAACAGAGTTAAAGTTGTGGTGATTACATTATTTTCCAAATGAACACACAAAATACAAGTTATAATTGATCAGTATTCAAATCTGCCAGCAGGTCTTAACAAGCAAGTGTTGGCAGCCTAGCATGTCACACATTGTTGGGAAGTTCAGTATCATCAAAATTTCAATGCAGGAAACCCCCCCCACACACACACAAATTTACAATAAATTGTTAAATTTAAGATGCAGCATTAAAAAAAAAACATTAAAGGGTTAAAGATTTCCAGTGGGGAGCTGACTAGTTTTGTTTTGTTTTTTTAAAAAAGGGAGTGATAGGCCAAATAAGTTTGGGAACCTCTGCTCTATACCTTCAACATTAGTGATCTTGCCAGTCTCTTGACCTCAATGGTAAATTCCATATGGATAGCTCCTTTATTTATACCTGTAGCTCTGCCTTCTCCTGTGAGCTCCACTTGTCTACCATCTCTATTTGGTTATTCCCCTAGTACCTCAAACTCAATATGTCCTGTCAACCTGAAAGTTTGATTAAAGAAGGAAAACAAGCTATGTAAATATATAAATCCATATTGTTTATTCCCTTAAAGCTAACTGAATACACACATGTATGGAACCAGATAAAATCTGACTGCCTGAACAAAAGTATAAGAAGGCTTAAATACATTTTAGAACCATCCCAATTCAGGGTTGCTTTGTTACTCAAATTTATGATCTCCATAATATGTTTAATCATGATATGAGAAAGTAATTTTCTTAATTGAATAGGTGGCAAATACAATAAAATAAGAGAGTTGATAAAGTGTCAGTTGAAATTATATCCCAGGATCTCTGTTAATTTTTTTTTTTTACTATTAACATGCCATAACATAGTATATGTCCAAAAAATATTAAGATAAGAAAAAGTCTCATTACTAAAGGTAGTGTCTTAGGTTAAGGGTCTCATCCTTAATAGCCATAAAGTTAGCCCCATCTGGCTTTATTGACATAGGATGAAGTATTCTCTGAGTTTACTCAGAGAACAAAGAAGCTGTTAGGTCTAGGCTCTTCTGGTTGATTAGATCAGGCTCTGGTCCTTATTAAGGTCCAAAAATGATATTAAATGATTATCAGTCCCAAAGTAGATTTATTTTTGGTCCAAATATGTCCCTCCTTTTGATTTCTGATAATAGTATCACCATTTTTCCAGTAAACCCTGATTGAAACCTCAATTTTATCTTTGCCTCCACATTCTACCATAATTCTCAAATCTATTTAGTTGCCAACTCTTAACAAATCAACCACTGCAATATCTCCCATATCTACCATCACTGCTATCAATTTCAAGTGTCCCAATACCTCTTACTTTAACTATTGCAATCAATTTCTAATCAGTCGACTACTTTTAGTTGCTATCAGCGCCAGATCATACTGCCGTGCCCAATGAATCTTCCTCATTAAAAGGTTTAATGGTGGCATCCAATTGCTCAAAACTCTTAAGGGACCTACCAAACATAATCCAATATCCTTAGTCTTGCATTAAAAGCCTGCAATAATAAAACATCAACTTACCTTTATAGCCTGATTTTCTATTTGTACCTTTCAGATACTTTATGCTCCAGTCAAACTAGACTGCCAATTATTTTCCACCTGTTTTTTCGCTTATACAAAGCACTTTTTTCTTATGTTTGGAATGACCTCTTCCCGTGTCTCCCATCTCTATCCAAATTGAAATCTTAGCCATTCTTCAAGACCCTTCAATTGCCACCTCATTCATTTGAGCTTTTCCTCTCAGAAATGACTTTTTCTCCCTTCCAACTCTCTTACTATGAATTTGTATCTCTATTCATATTTTTTTTCTATGCTGAAAGTTCCTAGAGGAAGGAACTGTATTCTGTTTATCTTTTTTGTTTTCCTTCAAATCTTAACTAGCTCAGTACTTTGAATGTAATTGCTGCTTAATAAATGTTTGATGTATTAAGTCCATGGGATCTATGGACCTTAAAGATCAGCTAGTCCAATCTTTTCATTTTACAGGTGAGGAAGTTATGCCCAGAGAGTTAAAATGACTTGCCTAAGGTCATATAGGCAGTAACTAATGGTCTGAATTTGAATCCATATCCTGACTACAAATTCATTGCTCTTTTCACTACACTATTCAAACTCTTAGAGAAGACCTTGTGAAGAAAACATCCTCCGTTGCATTTCTGAAGTACTCCAATTGTGTTTTAAAATACTCACTAATTTTGAAATACTCAGTAGTTCAGATACTTTGGCATACACTCTTTGTATACAGTTGACACTTGGGGTACTGCAGTAGTATCAGTGCTTTGTAAGCAGTTGTTGACTAAACCTACGGAAAGGCAATGTGCCACTATGTTAATTATCCAGCAAGTGAGCTGAGTCTCTGAATTAGTCACCTGGTAACATTCTCTTTGATTCCCTAGCCCAGTTACTGCTTCTTAAAATCCCAGTTTTCCTTCAAGCCTTAGCTCAAGAGCTACCTTCTTTAGTAGGCTTTTTCTGATTACCCCAGCTACTCATGCCCTCTGAGGTTTGCTGTTGTTGTTCAGTCATGTCTGATTCTGTGTAACTCCATTTGGGGTTTTCTTGCAAAGATACTTGAGTAATTTGCCATTTCCTTCTCCAGCTCGTTTTACATATGAGGAAACTAAGTCAAATATGGTGAAGTGACTTGCCCAGGGTCACACAATTAGTGGCTGAGGTCAGATTTTGAACTCAGGAAGATGAAACTTTCTGACTCTAGGTCTGGCACTTTATCCACTGCCACAACTAGCTTCCTCTTAAGGTTACTTTATATCTAGTGTGTGTGTGTATGTGTATTTTTTTTTGTTCTTTGGAGGGCAATTGGGGTTAAGTGACTTGCCCAAAGTCACATGGCTAGTAAGTGTGTCAAATGTCTGAGGTTAGATTTGAACTCAGGTCCTCCTGACTTCAGGGCCTGTGCTCTATTCACTGTACCACCTAGCCACCTCTGTGTATATATCTTTTATATAACTATATACATAGAATATATTTTCAAGCAAGGACTGCTTTGCTTTGTATCTCTGGTGTGTCCGGCACACAGTAGGAATTTAATAAATGCTTATTGATTGATAGCCAGATGCAAGAGATAAAGTCCTGAGTAAGATAATTGGAGTAAATAGATAATTAAAGGATTTAATGACTAACAGAAAGGTTTTCACTTTGGACTTTGATAACCCAAAGCTACAAAACTCTGTTTCACTGCATAATCATCGCCGCCACACAATTCCACGCCCTGTTTTTTCAGTCCCCAAATAGATTTATAGCCTTTCTTTGCATAATCATCACATGGCATAATTTTGTTCATTATGCCACTTAAAAGGTAAATAGAGCAGCAACATATTCACCAGTGGCATGTAAATACATGTTTATATTTCGTGCACGGTAAGCAATGAGCCTAGAATTCTCAGCACACACACAATATCGGTATTCAATTTTCATGTGTATTCCGTAGTATTCCTTGCATCCTAATCTCGCACCAAAGGCAGTTCAGTAATAAATAATTTTTAAGTAATACCAGCACAATTAAAAAAAAAGTTTCACATAATGGTTACATCCCACTTTTTTGCAAAAAAACAAATTGGCATAAAATCTACAGCAATTATGAGGTGAAATGTAGTACCATGAAGCAGGAAGATTAGGCAAAAATGCAAATAACTTTCATTTTTATAACTCCTTAAAGTTTTAAAATATTTTAATCACAACAATTCTGAGAGGTAAGAGCATAAGTATCATTCTCCCCATTTTACAGATGAGGAAATGAGCCTGAAAGAGGTGAAATGATTTGACAGGGAAGTTGGTACTGATTGAGTACAAGGCCTGAAAGCAGAAAGACCTGAGTTCAAGTCCTGCTTCAGATACTTAGTAGGTATCTGGAAAATAAGTCACTTAACTTCTCAGTGCCTCAGTTTCCCCCTTCTACAAAATGAGGGCTTGGATTAAATGACCCCTAAAATCAAATGAGTATTATTTGTGAAGTGCTTTGCACAATGCTAGACCATAATGTTGTTGTTCAGTTGTTTTCAATCATGTCTGACTCTTTATATCCCCATTTGGGTTTTTTGGGCAAAGATACTAGAGTAATTTCCAGCTCATTTTACAGATGAGGAAACTGAGGCAAACAGGGTTAAATGACTTGCCCAGGGTTGCACAGCTGGTAAGTGTCTAAGGCTGGATTTGAACTCATTCTTCCTGACTTCAGGCCTGGCTCTCTATCCACTGCACTACCTGCTGCATAATAGATGTTTAATAAACACTTGTTCTTTCTTCTTCCCTTCTCCTTCTATGTCTATAATTTTGTGAGCTATCTTTGGTTCACACAATATGTATGTAGCACCTGAACTCAGGCTTAAGCACTGAGTTACCAGAAATCTGTTCTCCAATTTAAAAATGATTATTGGGGTCAAAATGAGTATTATTTAATAGAGGTTGGGTTTAGTAGGTGAAAATACTTAACTTGCATCTCAGGAACTTGTAACTTGTCCTATTTTTCTTTTACTTTTGCCCTAAATTGTACATTTACTTAAAATCATTATGCAAATTGTAGGAGACTAACAGACTCAGTAATTAGTGAATTAAATATTAATACTTTTATATCCACAGAGAGTTACATATTTGTAGAAAAAGCAGCCTTAGTTAAATAGTGTTTTAGCATAGCTTCCCTTAATTATATAATTGTGGACATATATTTTCCTAAAGGACTATTTTATGGAAAACTCACACAAGGCAAGTGCTCACATTGAGGTCAGAAGCAGCGATACAAAGACACTCTCAAGGTCTCTCTGAAGAACTTTGCTATTAACATGGGAGACATGGGAGACACTGGTACAGGAGGGCCCAGCATGGTGTGGTGGTATCAAAGAAGGCACTGTGCTCCATGAGCAAAGTAGAATTTCAATAGCTCAAAAGAGACTTGGGATGCACAAATTTAGAGACATATCTATTCCAAATGTTCAAATGGATTATTTGTGCCTGATCCATGGTAGAACCTTCTGAGCTCATGTTGTTCTGATCAGCCACAGCTGGACACACTGTACTGTGACCCCAACATCGTGCCATCATTTTGGTTCTCTTTGAGTACAAAGGCCAACGTAATGACACACAGTCTTATCCTTTTGCCCAGGCAACTTTATGTATAGCACCTGGTCACATGACCACAGATTTTGAGGTGGAAGAGAACTCAAAGAATATTGAATCCAACCCTCATTTTAAAGAGGAAACAAGAGAAGTTGTCCAAGGTCGTACAGTTAGTAAGCGTTTGAGGTGGGATTTGAATGCTGGTCTTTTGACTTCAAGGGCAACAATCTGTAGATAGTGGAAATATCTCATCTTAGGAAGAGCCAACCAGATTTCCTTGGGCTTATTTTAGGATCCCAGTCCTATTAAATGCCAATCAATATCTCAGCCCTGCTAATAGGAGGAAACCTGAGAAGGGCTTAGAACAGAGGTGGGGAACCTGCAGCCTCAAGGCCACATGTGACCTTCTAGGTCCTCAGGTGCTGTCCTTTGACTGAATCCAAACTTCACAGAATAATAAACCTTAATAAAAAGATTTGTTCTGTAAAACTTGGACTCAGTCAAAAGGCCACACTTGAGGACCTAGGGGGCCACATGTGGTCTCGAGGTCACAAGTTCCCCACCCCTGGCTTAGAATGTCACTCTCTTGGGGGAGGGGTGTTGTGACACACAGACTTGCTTCCAATCTTAGAGGGGTACAAATAAGTTCTTGAAGTGACTATTAATACTGTGATGGAACATAGTACTTGACAGATGCCTCTAGAGAGTTGGGGGGATCATTGTTACAGGAGACTCTAAACCTACACTGGAAAGGCTGTCACTGCTGAAGGAAAGTTTTTAGAAAGCTGTTGTCTACTACAGAGATAAATCCTAAATGGACAGGGGATAAGCCTGAGACACCAAAGGGAGAGATCTTATCTGAATGCTGACTGACAAAGGAGCAGTCCAAGATGCTAAAAGGCAGAGAGGATACTGACTACCAGGAAGGGAGGTTGCCATAGTTTCAACCTTGCTACAGTGAGAGTTAATCAATTAATACATATTTATTGAGCTCCTATGATGTGCCACACTAAGCATGAAAGAGATAATGACAGGATTCCTGTGGGAGGGTAGAGTATATATACATATATGCATGTTATTTGTATACATAAATATATATAGCATATATACATACAAATGTATATATGCATACATATATACATTCTATTGGGTAAAAACTAAAATTATTTCCTAGAGAATTTTTTTGACTTGGTTTTACTACCACCATTTCCTTTTGACAGTGGGTCATATAATTAATTAGAGATTGAAGAATTTAGCTAAGACCTCAAACTTTTAGCTCAGGTTAGGGATAAGAGAATTTCTGGGTCAGTTTTATTAGCTCTATTTACTTAAATTGAACATATTAAGTAACTAGCTAAAGCTCTTGTGTTAATAGTTGGTCTGTAAGTTCTAGACTTATCCTCAGTGTGTACTGACCAGTTCATAAGTGCAGATCTTTCCTTTCTGCTATCCCTTCTTTGATGTGTAAATCTTAACCTTGTCCTTCAGTTCTCTGCAAAATTCCATTGTTTCCACACTGCTTATGTAGTGAAGATCCATGTAAGGTTGCTGAATCTGCTGCTTAGGGCCCACTCATTTTTTACATACCACGGGTCTATGCTTTGAGCATACAATCAACCACTTTTCCTACCAAATCAGTTAATAAAACCATTTATTAAAACTCCTGTTATGTGATAGGCACTGTGCTAAGTTCTGGATCTCTGTGTATTGATAGTTTTTGGTTGGCAATAATACCTACTGATGAATCCTTGGACAATTTTTATGTCAGTGATTAGCTAACAAGCAACTACGTTGGTTGTGAGTCTGGGAACTGTTTTGTGGAAGCTCAGAGGGCTGCAGAACCCTCTTTGAAAAATGTTGACCTAGCCAACATTCAAAGCCTTTGGTATTCTGGCCCTCATCTATTTTTCCCCACTATTTCTCACTTCTACCCTTCACTAACCCTTTGTTCTAACCAGGAAAAGGCACTAAATATAGATACAGAAGATTTGGGCTCAAGTACAACCCGCTCTGCTACCTACTAGTCATCATTTAAATGTCTCTAGCTCTCCCTCTCCTTATTTGTAACACTAGGATAATAATGCCTAGGTTGCTTTCTGCTCTGCCTATCTGAATCTCATCCATCAAGCCAGGACTAATTTGTGTTTCACTTCCCTAGAAAGCCTTCCTTAAGTATTCCCTCCTCTGTGATTCCACAAAATTCATTAGCTCTACTCTTTATTACGTGTCCTTTGTTGTTGTTCAGTCGTTTTCAGTCAATTCTGACTCTTTGTGACCCCATTTGGGGTTTTCTTGGCAAAGACACTGAATTGGTCTTCTAATTCCTTCTCCAGTTCATTTTACAGATGAGGAAACTGAGGCAAACAGGGTTAATTAACTTGCCCAGGATCACACAGCTAGTAAGTGTCTGAGGCCAAATTTGAACTGAGATCTTACTGACTACATGCTTGGTGCTCTATCCACTGTTCTTCCTAGCTGCCCTTTCATTTTTCCTTCCTACCTCTTGTTACTCTCTCTCTTTCTTTCTTCACATTCTGTGTCTTTCTTTGTCTTAATCTCTCATCTCTCTCTCTATTTATATATGTTTTGTTTAGAGCTGTTGTGGATAAAGAAATAGCTGGAGTCAGGGAGATTTGAGTTTAAAGTCCTGTGCTTGATGCCTTCTGATTGTGTAAACACGGGCAAGTCATCTACCCTCTCAGAGTTTTAGGCAGCCTTACAAAGATGATTAATTATGGAAAGGCTGCTAACTTGCATTACTAGAAAGAGTTCATTCATCTGAGAGATCCTTAAGCTAATTAAATCACAGGTTCCCCTCTCTCCTTATTGTAGAAGTGGGTGGGTTTGAGGAAAAGATAGGTAGAGAGATCTACTATGTACATAGTAACTCATTTCTCTCTGCTTATCCTTCTCCAACCCAAAAAAGAAAAAAAAAAGAGGAGCGATAGGGTTTTTACTGATTCATGTCCTGGATCATTGAGCCTACCCTTGGAGGAGTGCCTGCCACAGTTATAAGGTTACCCAGGGATGAAGTGGGGAGAATTTGTCCAATAGCACTTGTATAGCTTCTGGTAGCAAAGGGAAGGAGAAGGGAACCAGTGGTGAGGAACATGCAGCCTCAAGGACATAAAACATCCTTTTAGTAAAAGGATTTGTTCTGTAAAACTTGGACACAGTCAAAAGGCCTCATCCAAGGACCTAGAAGATGTAATGGGAATGTAAATTTAAAGATCTTCCCTGCCCCTAGGCTAAAGTGCACCTGGAGCTTGGGGTGGGAGGCTTGTTTTTCAGTATATACTTCTTGATTGGCCAGTGAGTCAATAAGGTTGTTACATTCTCTGAGCCAGGAGAAAGCTATATAAGCCCTGATGTGGAGCTTTGTTTTGGGGGCTCAATTTGAGAAGTGTTCTGTGTTTTGATAAAACTCTGGGCTAGCCGTTGTCCAGAGCCCCCCAGCTTTGAAACCCAGATGTTGTTTGGTATGGATGTAATGGTTGGACAGTTTGGAAAGCTGTCTACTTGATCTGTTTCTGTCTTGATAATTCTGCCTGTATACTTTGAAATTCAGGGTGCTGACATTTTTCCCCTGAACTAGGTGAACGATACATATCTGACTGATTAAGCTTGTTAACCCATTTTGAGTTGCTTTCCTTTATCAAAGCAGATCCAAGAACCTGTATTAGCAGAAAACCCTGGGGACGCTTGGGGTGCTTGCCACTACAGAAGGTCACATGTGGATTCAAGGTTGCAAGTTCCCCACCCCTGAAAGCATTATTATTATTACAAAGCCTTCTATGTGTTAAGTACTGTGTTAAGTAAATATATTAAATATTATCTCTTTTGATTCTTGCAACAACCCTATACCTATGATGTAGGGTGATTTTAATTCCCATTTTATAGTTGAGGAAACCAAGACAGAGGTAAAATGACTGGTCCAGGGTCACATAGCTAATAAGTGTCTTGGGGGCGGCTAGGTGGTGCAGCGAATAGAGCACCGGCGTTGGAGTCAAGAGGACCTGAGTTCAAATTTGCCTTCAGACAACACACACACACACACACACACACACACACAATCTAGCCGTGTGACCTTGGGCAAGTCACTTAACCCTAATTGCCCTCCAAAAAAAAAGTGTCTGAGTTTTGAACTTAGGTGTCTTTGTTTCTGCAGTGCTCCTCTCCCTCCTTCCTTTCCCTCTATTATAATGAATTTTTGTATCTTTTCACATTAGAATCCTAAACTTAACTGATTATGTTGATCCCTCTTTGAACCAGAACCAATGAGAATAAAATTCATATGATGTTCATCTCCTTCTCTCCTTCCCCTCTACTATAGTATGTTTTTATTCCTCTTTGTGTGGCATAATTTACCTTTTTCTGCCTCATCATTTCCTTTTCTCCCATTACAATCCTTTTGTTCCCCTTAATAAGGTTTTTTACCATCAGATTAAATCATTTATACCTACACCCTGTATAAATGTATATCCCTTTTAAATGTTGCCACAATTATATAAATTTCAATATTGACAGGTATTAGCTCCTCATATAGGGATGTAAACAGTTCTTATTGAATCTCAAGTTATGTGTGTGTGTGGTGCATGTGTGTGTGTGTGTGCATGTGTGTTGGTATGTGTTTTCCTTGTTTACCTTTTTATGTCTTTCTTGAGTCTTGTAATTGGAGATCAAATTTTCCATTAAGCTCTGGCTTTTTCATCAGGAAAGTCTGGAAGTTCCTTATTTCATTAAATGACCATCTCCTTGCCTGAAAGAGTATGCTCAGTTTTGCCAGGTAGTTGATTCTTGGTTTCAGTCCTAGCTCTTTTGCCTTAAGAAATATAAAATTCCAATCCCTCCAATCTTTTAATGTAGAAGCTGCTAGGTCCCATGTGATCCTGTAGTTCCACAATATTTGAATTGTTTCTTTTTGGCTGCTTGCAGTATTTTCTCTTTGACCTTGTAATTCTGGAATTTGGCTACTATATTTTTTGGAGTTTTCAATTTGGGATCTCTTTCAAGAGGGGTCCAATGAATTCTTTCAATAACTATTTTACCCTCTGATTCTAGGACTTCAGGACAGTTTTCTTTGACAATCTCTTGGAGGATGTTGTCCAGGCTGCTTTTTTCATCATGGCTTTTTGGTAGACCAGTAATTCTTTTGTTATCTCTCCTGGATCTGTTCTCCAAGTCAGTTGTTTTTTGAGTGAGATATTTTATACTTTCTTCTATTTTTTTAATCTTTATATTTTGTTTCACTGACTCTTGATGCATCGTAGAGTCCTTAGCTTCAATTTGACTGCTTCTAATTTTTAGTGATTTATTTTCCTCAGTTAGTTTTTGAAGCTCCTTTTCCATATGTTCAGTTTTCATTTTTAGTGAGGTATTTTCTCCATTTAGATTTTGAACCTCCCATGCCAGTTCACCAATTTTACTTTTTAAGGATTGGTTTTCTTCAGTGAGATTTTTTTCCAATTTGGTCACTGTTGATTTAAATTTGTCTTCTACCTCTCTAATTTGGCCTTGAAAATCTTTCTTGAGCCCCTCCAAGAATGCTTTTTGGGCTTGAGACCAGTTCATATTTCCTTCTGTGGTCTCAGGTGTGATTGTAGAGTCTATGTTGTCCTCTGAATTTGGTTGTTCTTGCTCACTATAATAGGATCATATCATTCTTGATTTCACAGATTCTTTCTTGCCCATTGTGATTGCCTATGTCCTGAATTTTTAGAGTGGATATCTGCTTCTGGTGTACAGATGTACCATGCTTCTCAGGCTAGGAGGTAGGGGTTTGGTTGTTAACTTTGTGTGCTGTAGCCTCTGGGTGTCTAGACTGAGGCCAAGGCCAGGACTCTCAGTGTTTCCCCTGAGTTACCCTGAGACTCACAGAGTAACCTGTGGGGGAGGGGTGGTCTGGCCACTTCAGGTTTCCACCTCTGTGCCTCTGGGCTACATCTCAGGAGGCTTAGCAGCTGGTGGCTGGCAGTGCTGGTGTCTGCAGATTTCTCTGGTGGTGCTAAGGCACACCTGGGCTTGTATTGTTAGTGCTTACTGGGATTCAGGAGCTCCTGCTGGTCAGCTGAGGTGGGGCTTGTTGGGACCTCTCCCACCCTTCATTTCAGACTCTGTACTGCTTCAGTTATACCCTTCTTCTAGGTCTCCCAAGCCTGAGGCTGTTTCCACTAATTCAGGATTTTACTCTTGAGTGGGACACTTATCTCTGGTTTTTCTGGGTCAGGGAGGGGGGATCAGAGCAGCTAGGGATTACCCCACCATCTTGACTCCTGGAAAATCAGGTAGTTGATTTTTAAACATCCAGGCTGTGGGCTGGTAGCCCCAGGAGAAGATGCTGTTACTGCTGCAGGCCCTGCACTTTCTCTTACCCTGCTCCAACCGATCCTCCATCCTGTGGTGAGATGGCTGAGAATTGCCCTTGGAGTGGGTGAGTCTGCTGGCTGGAGCTCCTTCTCACTTCACTGTAGTCTGCTCTCAGGTCCTCGCTGGTGCAGCCCCCATGTGCTCCGCGTTCCCCCTGCCCAGACTTACACAGGCACTTTCCTGGGCTGGGAATCTGCCACGCTCCATCTTCCAGTGGATTCTGTCACTCTAAAATCCTTTCAGATTCACTTTTTAAAGTTTAGTGACAGAATTTGTGGAGGAGCTTAGAAAAGTTTCTGCTTTCTTTTTGCCATTTTGGCTCAGCCTGTGTTCTTGATTCTAGACCCAGCTCTAATCACCTAGCTAAATAGATTATAACTATCCTGAGGGACCAACACACAGTTCAGAATAGGCAGGGTTGGTATCTAGCCCAGATAGAAAGTAGAGTGGAAGAGTGTTGGGGGATTAGAGTAGGTGTGGTTGTGTTATAAATGAGGCCCATGATTGGCTGTTATAAGAAGAGTGTGATTCAGTCTATCTTTGCACCCTCTGATTGTTCACATAAAACTTGTGGTCATGCCACAGCCATCCAGGTAATAGGGGTGGGCAGTTAGTGTGGTGTGGATAGCCAGTTGGCTTTGGAATCAGGAAGACCTGTATTCAAATCTTGTCTCTGATATATTCTAACTATGAAACTGGACAAGTCACATTAACTTCTCTGTGCCCAAAGAAAATATCTAAGACTAAAGAATATATATTGGTAGAGAGGATTCTCCTACTGGGAATATCTATACCAAAGATTAATAAGTTCAGTTAAAAAGCAAAGCAAAACAAAACTGGAACATCTAGATTGTAAATTCTTTGTAGATATTTGAATTTCCCATATATGTGCTTTGTACAGAGTAGGCATTTAAAAAATACACATATTGTTTCTTTGGTTGATTTACCTATATCTAACACTCCCTAAATAAACTTAATCTTTCTAAAACTACTCTTCTTGGTCAACCTTTTCTTATATTTTCTGCCCTCCTAAAAATAGAAAAAATAGGCTTGATTAGTTATTACAGCAAAATTAAAATGAAGCTTTTCAAGATCAATTTTCCTTTTCTTTATAAGTTAATATCATAGTATAATCAACAGATGATGATAATATAGAGTTTATGAAATAATTTTAGAGAAGAAATGAGAGAAAAAAATGAGGGCAGAAATCAGACAAAAAGAACCTAACAAAATAGGGGCAAATCAGATGCACTATAAACATTAAAAAAAATATGAGCTCAAAAAAATTTCAGAAAGCTTCAACAACAGCAAAACAGAAGTAAGACAAAGAAAAGAGGAATTAATATAAAAGAAATATAGACAGTACAGAAAAAGGTAAACAAAAAGAAATCAAAATACATACTAAGGAACGGAATTTTCTGAGAAATTAAAACAATCAATAGCCTGAAGAACGATTAAATGTCAAAGACAAAGTAAAGTCAGAAACAGGAACAGAAAAAGTATCTCTCTGTATTTATGGAATAACTTGTAATCACTTTTAGGGCAGTGATCACAGACTGACATATTAGGGTCTCTCTTAGTATTTACTGCTGTGTCTTTCCTAAAAAAGATTTGAAGAATGAATATTGAATTAATAAACAGACCAACAGGGAAGTTTTACATTGACCAAAACATAGCACAGAAGTTTTTTGACTTAATATTGGTTGTTGCTGCTGCTAGCTGGGAACATAAATAAAGGCCAGAATATTGACTTGGATGGTGGAGGGTGAAGGGGGAAAGGAAGGCTCTTCATTTAGTTTTTATTCTTATTAGATGTCATTGTCATGATAATCCCAGAGGATCTTTGCAGGGTGGCCTTTGGAGTCAGAAAGACTTTGGTTCTCATACTACCTCAGACACATAGGAGCTGTGTGAACTTTGGCAACTTCTCTTAGTTTCAATTTCCTCATCTGTAAAATGGGCATAATAATAGCTTCTACCTCACAGAATTATTGTAAAAACCAAATGTGCTTTGCAAACCTGAAAACACATATAAAATGCTGTCTATTATTACTTGTTATAGCAAAAGCCCCCAGTAGGAAGTAGGACTAGTTTTCAAATATGAAGTCTTGAAAATTAATGACAATTTTCACACCGGGGAATATTGGATCATTATTTCATTAGATGGGGATGGAACTTGAGTTTGAAGATAGGACCATAGAGAGATGTTTTACCTGTATTTAGCTACAGCTTTGGATGAATTCAGCTTTACTTTATTTTATTTTTTAAACAATTGGGGTTAAGTAACTTGCTCAAGGTTACATGGCCAGGTGTTTCTGAGTGGGTGCTAGGTGTCTGAGCCCGGATTCGATCCCTGGTTATCCCGACTCTGGGGCCAGTGCTCTTACTCACTGTGCTACCTGGCTGCCCCTCAGCTTTACTTTAGATGCTTGTGTTCTATGCCATGGTAATCCTGCTCTTTCCCCAGAGGGCATTCACATTCTTTCCTTGTACTTGTGTCTTGCTTGTCTGTCAAACTCAGAGTATAAAAATCCCTTGGTAGAGACAGGATCTAATTCTGTGTTCTGTATAGCAAAAAGCAGGTTGTTGGCATTCCATCAACATTGAATCATCTTATATTGTTGACCTGCTACTTAGAAAATCAATGTAGGCCCAGAAGTCAGTTCCTTGAGGCTTTCAATGTGTCCCAGAAATATTGACCTAGGGCACTCAGGCAGTGTCTTGGGTCTTAAGAAAAGTGTCAGGAGAAATTGAATATTCACATCTACTTGCCTTCAGATGCCAATATACCATCCAAAGCAGTGTGGCAGGCACTAGGATGTGATGGCCAGAAAGTAACAGTGACAAGTATAGATGACAAGACTCAGCTTGAATTAAAACCTGAAGGAGCCCATGAGGCCCAGAACAAAGGGCATTTGTTCCGCCACATCTAATGACCAGAAAACACGGACTCAGCCTACAGGCTGTGCATACATCAGACCTTCTAAGTCACACTAGGCACACAGCAGCAGCAGTAACTCTGGATAAAAAAGATCCTGAGAGAGAATAATTGCATTAGGCCTGCCGAGCTGTTATCCAATTTTCCCTCTCCCAATTTGCTTGCATTCTCACTGCATTCCTGGGAGCTATGGTTCCCTAATTTTATACTTCAGAAAAGCAATGGTAGTAATTTTGATAGTGGATTGCCTTTGGCCAAGAGACAGAGAATGTGGTTTATACTAACTAGTTTATAGAGACAAGATTCATCAAGAATTGTCTTAAGACATAATTTAACTTTATTTTTCAGTGAGCCAGTAAACTTAAACTTAGCTTCATTTGCTTCCTCACAAACCCACCCTTTCCATAATCCCTTGCAATCTGTCTTCTCCTTCATCTGTTCACTCTGTTGAGACTGCTATCTCAAGGAATACCAGCAGCCTCCTAAATGACAAATCCAATGGTCTTTCTTAAATGCTCATCCACCTTAACCTCTCTACAGCATCTGGTGCTATTGACCATTCCCTCCTTCTAGATACTGTCTCCTACCTCAGCTTAGAGGTCCTGATTCTCCTCCTACTTTTCTAATCAATTTTTCTTTGTGTCCTTGACTTTTCTTGACTCCTTAAGGTAGGTGTTCCAAAATTCCTGATCTTCTTTTTTCTCCATATTGCACCTCCCTTTCCAATCTCATTAATTTCTTTGGCTTCAAATCATTTCTATGTGAATAATTAAAATCTCCGTCTCTAGTCTTGACCTATCTGTTTTGGTTTAGGCCTATACTTTGAATTATCTACAAGACATTTTCACCTGGATAATCCATTAACATCTCAAACCCAACATGATAAAACCTGAACTTTTTTTGCTTTTTGGAGGGCAATTGGGATTATGTGATTTGCCCAGGGTCACACAGCTAGTTTTTGTGTTAAGTGTCTGAGGCTGGATTTGAACTCAGGTCCTCCTGACTCCAGGGCTGGTGCTCTATTCACTGCGCCACCTAGCCACCCTGAAACCTGAACTTTTAAAACTTCCTTCTTAAACCCATACCTTTTTATGACTTCTCTGTTTCTGTCAATGGCACCAACCAGGTACCCCATATTAGCAACCTTGATGTCAAAAACCATAATTAACCATTTTGGTTCTTGGGCAAGGACATACACAAAAGGGTAAGCAATACAAAATGTTTCTTCCAGCCAGCTTTATAATTCCAGACAAGAAGGTAATATAAGAAATAATTAAGACACATTCAATTGCACAGAAGGGGCAATTAGTTAACAGAGTAGTCTCTATTGTTGCTGAAGGAAAGAATGTGTTATAATTTTTGGCCACCTCCAAACTTGGGTGCACTGGAAAAGTATGGCTGTGCTATCCTCGTGATAGCTCTCCATGGTGTTATATTTGACCCTTCCCTCTTTTTTATCTTTCATATCCAATCCAAGTCCTTTGGATTCTATATTCCCAATATTTCTTACATCCACTCCTTCCTCTTTTGCCCACTGCTCTCACTCTAGTTTAGCCTCTCCATCTCGCCTGTCTAGACTATTATAAAAGCCTACTAAAATATCTTCTTGACTCTATTCTTGCTCTACTCCAATGCATCCTTTATATTACTACCAGACTAGTCTTCATTATTCGTAGTTATAGTATAAAGGGAGTTATCAGTATATATCTTTGATCAATTTGATGAGCTTATAGGATGGCAAGACTTTGGTGAATCTTATGGGTGCCTCTTCATGGAGAGAAAAAAATGGGAGATGTCTCCTTATTGGGTTTCAGAGACTGGGACTATCTAGGAAGGACAGAGTCTTGTGAGAGAAGCCATCTCTTTGACTATAAAGATGCATTAACAAACCTGCTTAGGGTTTTTGTTTTTCATTTTTCCTGTTCAGAAGACAGACCAGAACATAATACAATAGACTAATATGCTGGAGCAAAGCAGGGAGAAAAAGAAGCCTATTCATGTTCACAGTCTCCTCCAGATGGTGTTTAGGCTCTGGGAAACCCCTTAAACTCTGATTGAATCTTCCCACTTGATGAGGCATTTGCCTGAGGCCATTAAGCCTTTCATTATTGCTATGCTCTAATCTGTTACTCTTAACCTAGCCTAGCCCTCCATTGCCCAGCTACTTCCCACCCTTGATCCTATCAAAATATCTGTACCCAAATCTGTTACCCTTAAACTAGCCTAGCCCTCCATTGCCTATCATCTCCAGGTAGCCTTCAGCTATTTCCCACCCTTAATCCCATTACTGGAGTCTGACCTCAGTCCCATGAGAACCTCCTTAGACTCCTCAAGACCCTCCCCAAACCCCTTCTCTACACCACCCCTAGATCCCTCCCACAATTTTTCTGTATATAAGATACATCTTATGTCTATGAGGAAGTCAGATTCAGCCTAGCTCAGACAGTCTGTGTCAGATTGTTCTGATCCTGCTTGTCAATACAAGAGTCACAAATACTTAGGCTTCTTAAGAGTCTACCCATTATGGTGAATCTTTAACAGACTTTGTTTTACTTTGGCTAAGAGAAGGCTTGAGTAGAATTCATTCAGCAGGACCTGGTATGTTGAGATTCTGGGGTCTCAAGCACCCCTAAACCCCAAACCTCAACATTCCCACTTGAGAATCATTACTAGCTGCCTTTGGGCAAGAGCACACGTGTTTACTCACAGCTGTCTTGCCCATTCTTCTTGTGAGCACAGTTCTTGAGAGTAGACTTTACCATCCCAAGAGACAGTAGCAGTTGAGAACAATGATAAAGTTCCTATAGCACATGGGAAATGCATGCATGTGATTGTCTACTAAACCTATAATTTGTTCATGGTCTCTGAATCTCATCCTCCTGTGTAGAAGAGAGGTTTCTTAGATAATATTATCTCAGAATCTAATCTCCTAAAAGAGAAGTGAGATTACTTGGGCAGGTCTAACATTGGGGGTTGCCTTAAAAGTAACTTCAATCTTGAGAGTCTGGGGATATGGCTTTTATAAAGAGGAGAATTCTTGAACAACACTCTTTTCAGGTAAAGAAAATTACTGTCTGCATGGTTCTTACAGTCAGAGGAACAGCTTGGGCTAAAGCTACACCAAGGTGTAATGTTGATGGGATTTAAGATCTTTCCCACCCATTAATAGGCCTCAGGTGGAGCCCATTAATGGAAGTTTGCTCAGGGGAGACTTGCTTGTAGGAACACCTTTTGCTAATTTCTAATTAAACTGAGTCATGAGGGTTGTGATGCCTTCTGGCTCTGAGAAGTACATGCACACTCTAAGTTGTTGTTTTGCTTTGGGGGATTGCTTATGAGAAGGATCTTGTGATTTTGTGATTCCCTGGTCGAGCAGTGCCCTTATTATGTTCAGATGTAAAGGCTGATGGGGGAGGGGGAGGGGTTTTGGGTGGTGCCATGGTTGCTTTGAATGAATATGGGGTGATCTCCATATAAGGCCATGGGGGTGATCACCATATAAGGCCATAAATGTAAAACTGCGATGTGATTGGCTCGGATTCGCTATATATTTTCTTGTGTGAGAGGGCGCTCTCTCTCTCTCTCTCCGCCATGTAACTGTTGAAGAATAAACCACCCCGCTTCACTCCTCCGCCTTCTGTCTGGTGTTTTTCCTCGTGAGGGGCCGGTGACGACCGAAGACCCGGGATGGGTAAGTGAGAGGGCCGTGGGGCTAGTCGTCTAGATCTGTTGTGAGGGCAAACGCCCGCAACAGATTCTGGCGCCCAACGTGGGGCTGACCCTTCGGGACGACTAGCTGGCGGACGGTCTGCTGGACGCAGCTGGTCTGCTCCAGTCGCCAGGCAGCCTCGAGGCCACGGTAGCCTCGGGAAGAGGATAGGATGGGAACAGGGCATAGTATCCCTGTATTTAGGCCGGAGGAGAAGGGGGTGATAGCGGCGCAACTTTATAAGCTCTGCGCCCAAAGGGGGGCAAAAATCCCCATTAAGACCTGTAGGGAGTTTATAGATAAGATCTGGGACATATGCCCTTGGGTCAGGCATGTCGGCATACAGGCCGATAGATGGAGAGTTGTGGGACAGCAGATGGCAGCTTTTGAGAATGGCTGCCCTGGTTCGCTAACACCCACTGATTTTTCGGTTTTTAAGATAGTGGACGCGGCATTGAATCCTTCCCCGATTGCCGCTTCCCGGTCCTTGGCCACACAGGTGGGCTCCTCATTAGCCGGGTCAGATTTTGAGTTAGAAAAAGGAAAGAATAAGGAATTGAAGGACCCAGGGGGCTTCGGTCAATATCCGTGGGAGGACTTAAGAGCTGCGGTAATGAATCAGGCGGCGGATAGTTCCGCTAGCAGTTCAGAGGGGGAGGATGAGGGTGGAGGGAGTGGGCGCCAGGAGGGCGCCCGGGGATCGAGGGAGAGAGGAGGGACCCGGAAGGGCACTCCCTCACGTAGGGAGAGGAGGGAGAGACGGGAGAACAAAGGGGAAACGGATGCAGGGGGCGTGCTCCCCGCTTCCGCGCCCTTTACCTCCGCCTTGCCACCAAGCACCTCCTGTTTGCCAGGCAATTACTGTCCTGCCCGGTCTTTCGCTGCTAGTTCCGCATATGTCGCCCCTCCCTGCCCTCCGCCCCCGCCTCCTCATTATGAGAAAGGGCGAGAGGCGAATATTTGGGAGGGAGAGGGGTTAATAAGGCGGAGCCTCCGTGTGGCGGCGGAGGCGGGCGCGGAGGTGGACTTCGCCTCTTGGGATGTCTATCCCATTTTGACTGATCCCCTTACGGGTCAGCGTACTCATTCTCCCATCCCATATAAGACACTGAAAGAGTTCAAAGAAGCGGTGACTAAGTATGGCCCTTCTTCACCTTATGTTAGGAGGCTACTTATGAACCTAGTGACCGCTCACCCCTGGACCCCGGGGGATTTTGACGAGCTAGCTATGTCCTGTCTAGACCCTGCTATGCATCTTGCCTTCCAGGCACAAGTGAAGAGGGAGGCCAGGCATTTGGCCCGACTTAGACCCGGCAGGGCCCCTCAAGACACTGAGCACTTAATTTGTGGCACTGGCCATTTTTCCAACCCGGCCGTGCAGGCAGCCTATGGGCAGTTAGAATTAGATGATGTCAAGGCCGCACACATAGCGGCCTGGGAGAAGGTTTCTGCCAAGGGTATGACAGGGGGCCCTAAATTAGTTGGCCTGAAACAAAGACCTGATCAGACCCCCCTTTCTTTTGTTAACCAAGTTCAGGAGACGGTCCATAGGACCCTAGGCAGCGGCCCTGGGATGGACATACTCATTAAGCAGTTGGTTAAGGAAGGCTTGCGCTCCAGGGAGGCAGCTGCGGTGGCATCCCTGCCATCGGAGGCCCCCTTGGAGGACGTCATAGATAAGTTAATGGACCTGCCCCCGGAAAATCCGATTGCACAGTTGGTTTACCTTCTCATCTTTTGTCTTTGCTTCCCTGCAGCCTCGTGAGTCAACCAGAGCTGTTATTGCCCATCTCTATGAAATGATTTCTATCCTAGGAGTGCCATTAGCCTTAAAGACTGATAATGGCCCGGCATATACTTCCAAGGCCTTTGCCTTGTTCTGTACTGAATTTTCTATTCAACATGCTACAGGCCTCCCCTACAACCCTACCGGGCAAGCCCTTGTTGAACGGGCAAACCGTACACTTAAGACCGCCCTGTTTAAACAGAAAGGGGGAATATGCAGGTCGGTCACTCGTCAAGAGTTGGCCCAGGTTGTCTTTACCTTAAATTTCCTGCAAGTTAGAGATGACGGCACCACTGCCGCCATGAGGTTCTGGAGCACCTCCGGTGAGAACACCACCTCTTCTCCATTGACCCTCCCCGCACCTAACCGGGCACTGCCCGGTTCCAGGGTAATGTGGCAGGATAAGGAGGGCCAATGGCACGGCCCTGTAAAAGTGGTTGGAAGAAGGCCCGGCCACCTTTCCTTTTTTCCAAATAATGACCCAACAGCGGTACAGCAATGGGTGCCCCTTCACAAAGTTAGGGATCTTGATTAAGGCACCACCCCCGACAGGTTGGGGGGTGAGGAGAATTCTTGTTCTTCTTATCTTTCAGATTGTCGACTCACCCTCCTCATCTTGGGTCTCCTTGCTGAGAATGCCGTGACGGAATTACGCTGGGGACTGCTTTCCACCTTCCCGAGACCCATGCCTGTGACTTCTTCGGCACAAGTTTTTCCTCGTTTATTTACAGTTAACAACACCCTTAAGCTCCCTGTTCTGCACCTCAACAACGACACTAGGCCGGTGGAAAGTAACAGGACAATATCACTTAATGGGACGTTATGTTTTCAAATCACACCCACAGTCGATCCGGAACTGTCACCATGTGTCGGGCTGTTTCCTCAGGAGGCTGTGTGGTCTGACCGCCTCAACTTTACAAGCAAGAAGATAAGACAATTAAGACTGGCTATTGCATCGGTGAATTCCACCTCTGTCGATCCTGCCGTTCTCTCCGGACTGTCTAAGTGGCTGCATGATGTTACAACCTGGTTTTCACAGTGGGGAGGCTTAACCTCCTCCACCGTGGTGTTTGTTCTTGTAATTATTTTGCTTTTGTATTGTGTTTGCAAGCTACGGAACCGTCAGGATGGCTACATGCTTCTGACCCAACAGGCCCTTTTTACCCTCCAAGAGGGGGGAGATCCTCAGGTATGGTTCCAGGCCATGGAGGACGTGTGACACCTGGGGTAAGACGGGGGTGACTCCATGACGGGCAACTCCTCCCTCCTCGGCCGCCTAAGACAGGACCCAGGGTGTCGGTGTCCTAGGACGGGTAAGGTTTGAGTGAATCGGAGGTGACCTAAGCCAGAGGCCCCCGCACCGCACGTCAGAGTCCTTGGGACAGGACCCCTGAGTGGTAATGGGATTTTTCTGTGGTCTTTCGGGCAAGAAGCATGGTCACCTGTGTCGCCTGTAGCGAGAAGCTTAGCAGTCTGCACTGCCAATTCTTTTGACATATAGGATTATTGTTTGCTTTAAAGAAAAAGGGGGAGTTGATGGGGGAGGGGGAGGGGTTTTGGGTGGTGCCATGGTTGCTTTGAATGAATATGGGGTGATCTCCATATAAGGCCATGGGGGTGATCACCATATAAGGCCATAAATGTAAAACTGCGATGTGATTGGCTCGGATTCGCTATATATTTTCTTGTGTGAGAGGGCGCTCTCTCTCTCTCTCTCCGCCATGTAACTGTTGAAGAATAAACCACCCCGCTTCACTCCTCCGCCTTCTGTCTGGTGTTTTTCCCCGTGAGGGGCCGGTGACGACCGAAGACCCGGGATGGGTAAGTGAGAGGGCCGTGGGGCTAGTCGTCTAGATCTGTTGTGAGGGCAAACGCCCGCAACAAAAGGCTTTCTTGATCCAGGGATATATGTAAAGTGTATAGTTGATTCAAGCAGTCAGAGCCCTCTCTGTTGGTCTTTATTTCTCTGTTTGCATTTTCTCTGTTTGTATTTTCTCTGAAGTTCAGGGTGTTGACTTTTCCCCTGAACTAGGGAAATTTAATTAAAAAAGATTGTTGACCCCTTAAACAGCTATCTTTCCTAGTAAAGCAGATCTAAGAACCTGTGCTAGCAGCTATCCTGGGTATGCCAGTGTGAGGAGCAAGGCATCTGGAACTTGCCACCTCCCTTGCTATCATAGTGAATTATTTAAATAGTGTTGGTTTAATTGAAAAGATGAGAAGAAGCTAAGTGACACAGTGGATGGAGTGCTGGGCCTGAAGTCAGGAAAACTCTGACCTTAGACAGTTAGTATCTGTGTGATACTGGGCAAGGCACTTAACCCTGTTTGCTTAAGTTCCTCATCTGCAAAAATGAAGTAGAGAATGAAATGCCAAACCACTCCAGTATCTTTACCAAGAAAACCCCAAATGGGTCACGAAGAGTTGTATACAACTGAACAACAAACCCAAGAGTGGTTTATGACAGGTTATGGCCTGTCTAGTGGCCATAATGTACAGGGAATATTTGGTAGTAAAAGAATGAATTATTTGGACTGGATCATAGAATACATTGAATAAGGCTATCAAGGAAGGATTATGTATATAGAGACAGAAGGATTTTTTAAAGCCTATCTAAATCAATAGTTCCATTTTACAGAAAGGAAACTGAGGCCCAGAGAGATTAAATGAAAATATGAAGTGTTATAAGAGGGATTTGAACCCTGATACTCTAACTTCAGAGACAACATCATAATACCAGGTTGTGGAGGCCTCTCTTCCAGGTAAAGGAATGCAAACTGGAAGAGGGTTCCAGTAAAGATTTTTGAACAAAGTCAACATTACCAATACAGCCCCTGTCCTAGGGCCTCCCAAGCCCTGGGCTCACACAGATTGAATACAATTTCCAAGACTGACCTCAAAAAGATAATTTTATCTTTTAGCTCATTAATGGTCCCCATCTGCAGTTAAGTCCAGGCAAAATTTTAAACATATCTCTTATCTAAATTTATACAGGTTGAAGCTAAAGGGCTCTCAATTCCTCTACAAGTTCTCGGGGTAACATGCATATTGGGCAAGTGACAGCCTTTATTTTATCCCCCAGAAAATGTAGAAGACAATGGAGTCACAGTAATACATAAATAGGCATAAAAATGCATGAAGGTACTCACAGTAGTTTTTCTCAGAAGGAATTGAACTCAATTCCACCTGTAGGGAAATACGTCATCATTTTAGTGAATCCTTAGCTCTTCTACCAGACTTTTTATATAAATGTGACCTATTATAATTATTACAAACAGAATCACTGTCAGAAGTAGAAGCTATTTTAGAAGCAATCAATCAATCAATTAATCAACAAATATTTATTAAATACTTACTACAGGCTAGGCATTGTGCCACATGCTGGAGATACAAATACAAAGTATGAAACAATCCTTACTCTGAACAAATTACATTCTAATCTAGTTCAATCACAGAATTTTGTGCTGATGGATCTATGAGCTCATCAATTCAGGAGTTTCCTCTAGTGATGTAGACGATAAACCATCCTTGTCAGCCTAATCTGTATAACACTTGACCATGTTCTCCCAAAATTTTGCTACAAGTCCTCCACCCAATGTTCTGGTTGTCTTCCTTGTTTTCTCCTGACATTGTTAGGACACCAGGAGAGCATCCTGGCTGCCTAACCATCATTCTTTGCTACTGCTACATGACCAGATCATTTCCTCTCCCTGTTATCCACCCAGGAACGATGAAGATTGTTTATTATCCAGATTTCAAGGATGGACACTTTATAGAGCCTATCTACTAGTATCGATATCTGGGAAAGACAGTACAGTTGGAGAATGAGCTGGCTCAGAGTTGAAAAGGACGAGGAGAATGGAAAGGATGGATTTCAGGAAAGTATAAAGCTCTTACTGTCTCCAAACATTTCGGGAAAGCAAAGGTCCATTTTATTACACTAGCATTTTACAGGTGATCTGGTGTCAAGACGTCGAACACCATTGCTTTTGAAGAACTAAAGATGAGTATCACCCAGGGCAATGGGGAGATGTATGGTGAATATGAGCAGGCTATATATAATACATAAATAATAAGGAACTTTGAAGAAGAGGAGTAAAGGATATTATCAAGGACGAGCATGGCAAGAAGAGAAAACAGCTCCAGAAGAAGTCACCTTGCTTAAGACCATAAAGCTTAATGTGACTTTTGCAGGTGTCAGAAATAAACACCAGTGAAAATCGTATGTATGATAATGGGAGAAAAAGCCCAATATGGATGTGACTGGCATCTCTAGTTTCCGTGCTGTATGTGTATCCTCAGTTTTTTGAAAGAAAGGAAACATTTTTCCATTGTTTTGGATTAGTTTGATAATAAAATGGCCTTATCATATTATAGTCATCCAAAGTTCAGGGTTCAAGTCCAAATAAGAAACCAATTGTTCAATCTTTTCCATACGTCTTTAATAATAGTGCCTCCCCTTCACCACCCCTCCCCAAGAGCCATGGCAACAAGTTTTCTGCAAGATAATTTTGTATAGTTCACATGAAGATTTTGCTAAACAAAAACAAAAAGGAAGCTCTGAGTAATTCTTTTCCTTTGAAAAGTGAACTGAGAAGAATTAAATTAGACAATATGAGACTATCAAATTGCATTATGTAAAATGCAAATGAAATAAAATATATTAGCTATAAACTGCCACTGGGTATTTAGAAAAGTCTAATGTGATTTACGTGAGTTCTCATAAATAAACTTCCTTAGGTTACCTAAGTTCTTCATGTCTGGGACAGAGCACAGTAAACTCTGCTCTTTGAAACCTTGAGAATACACACTCTATCTTTTATTTGCTTCTTATGGACATCACTCAACATCACATAGTATGAGATGCTAGAAAAATTTTAAAGATGAGTGTGTTCTCAACTGGCAAAGAATGTTTGCCCATGCATGTCTTATTTGACTTGATGGTGTTGATGAGCTTCTGGATGGTATGGGTCGCTCTGAGGTCAAGTCTTAACCTTCAAATGGATGCCAGGCTTATGCCATTTGTAAATAATGGTAACATATCTTCTGACACAATAAGAAACAAGGATAAAGTAGTGAGACCTCTCTCAACTCTTCATAAATTAGAGCCTATAAATAGTAGAATGAGGCAACTAGGTGGTACAGTGGGTAGAGTGCTGTAATGGAAATGCAAATTTAAAGATCTTCCCTGTCCCTAGGCTAAAGTGCACCTGAAGCCTGGGGTGGGAGGCTTGTTTTTCAGTAGATACTTCTTGATTGGCCAGTGAATCAATAAGGTTGTTACATTCTCTGAGCCAGGAGAAGGCTATATAAGCCCTGATGTGTAGCTTTGTTTTGGGACTCACTTTGAGAAGTGTTCTGTGATTTGATCTGAATTCTGGGAAGCCGTTGTTGAGAGTCCCCCAGCTTTGAAAAACCCAGATGTGGAAACCCAGATGTTGACTGGGTATGGATGTAATTAATGGTTGGACAGTTTGGAAAGCTGTTTACTTGATCTGTTAATGTCTTGATAATTCTGTCTGTATATTTTGAGGTTTGGGGTGCTGACCTTTTTCCCCTGAACAAGGTAAACGATATATGTCTGACTGATTAAAGTAAGCTTGTTAACCCATTTTGAGTTGCTTTCCTTTAACAAAGCAGATCCAAGAACCTGTATGGGCAGCAAACCCTGAGGACGTGCTTGGGGTGCTTGCTGCTACAAGTGCCAGGACTGGAGTCAAGAAGACTCATCTTCCTCAGTTCAAATCTGGCCTCAGACACTAGCTGTGTGACCCTGGGCAAGTCATTTAACCCTGTTTTCCTCAGTTTCCTCATCTGTAATATAAGCTGGAGAAGAAAATGACAAACCACTCTAATATCTTTGTCAAGAAAACCCCAAATGGGGTCATGAAGAGTTGGACATGACTGAAATGACTAAACAGCAATATAGTAGAACCATGAAATTGTCGCGTAAGATTATAATGCAAGAATTATGCAAGGTTTAACAGCTTGCATACCTCCTCACCCCCACTTCTAAGGAAACAGTAAAATATCCCATGGGGTATGCACCAATTCAGCTTCCACTACACTAATAACCCAAAGGCAATGAAAGCTGCATGATGAGAGCTTATGTGCAACAAGGGGTCTAGAAGATGCAATCAAAGTATGGGAGTAACCAGGGGCATTTGAACTAGAAGTCCCACTCCCCCTTTCCCCCAATAATCAATATAAAATTCATTTCCCTTGTGAAATGAAGTAGGGATTCTTTGTATAGACAAGAGAGGTAGCACAGTTTCGCAGAAAGAGAATGGTTTCAGACTAAGAAAGATCTGAGTTCAAGTTTCACCTCTGACATTACCAGTGGAAATCACTTACCCTCTCAATGCTAGTGCTTACTTGCATTGGTAGAGGAAGCCTGTCATTCAGAGTGCCTCACACCAGGGAAATCACAGTCTAGTCCTTACTCTGCCAGAGGCAAAGTGCATAATAGGGTCAAAAGTTGACTTTTTTCCCTCCTTAATTATATAATGTGTAAAGTAATTATTATTATTATTTTTCTTTTTTGGAACTGCAATTTCCAGTCTCACAATTTCAGTTCAATACCTTGACCTTCCTTTCTAGCCTCTCTTAGCAATTCTTCATCTACTAGGATCATAGATAGCATCATATATCTAGAGCTAGAAGAGCCCTCAGAGCCCAACTAGTATGACTCCCTGTCAGGATTTCCATGCCAAGACCACCCCTCCCTTTTCACTCCTCTCTTTATATTCTTAGGAGACCCTTTGTTTTCCAGAGATAAGGCCCAACAAGCAAGCTGTGCCCCAAGTTTGTTACAACAACAATCCTTTGCTCTCACCTGCTGAATGAACTCTGCTGCAACTAAATCAGAGATCTGATGGTCTCTCAACTTGGGCAAGCAGCAGCAGGGCCCGTCATAAAGCTCTGCTCTGAATGCACTTTTTTTTGGTTACTAGGCAACCTTGCCTCACTGTTGCTGTTGCATCTCCCCACTGTTGCTACAGTTCACTGTTGGTTCTTTGTTTAGTCACAACTATATGTATCAAGGCTTGGTCTCCCTACAGTGGGTCTCCTAGAGGAGACACTGGCACACATGTCTAGTTTCTCTTCTCCAACAGAATAAAGAATACTTTTTGCTTACAACCACTGTTAGCTGTTTGGTTCTATTTTGTTTTATTATGTTTTTCAAAGTTAACACTTGGGGTATTACCTCTGTGAGCTCTTTGGTATTTTTCAGTTAACAGCAGTTGCATAACCTTTGTGATTCTTTCGTCATTTATTTTCAGAGTTGACATCCCTTATTTTGCAGATGGGGAAGCAAGCCAAGGAGGCTAAGTAACCCGTCCCATCTGGTTCACCCATCTGAATGTTACTAGATTGTTTAGCATGGTGCCAGTGGTTCTTAAAGCTTGCTACACCCATAGGATCATAACTTTGGCATTAGGAAGTACTTTTTTTGGGCATTGAATCTAACCTCATTTTGCAAATGAAGTGCTTTCATGACCATGCACACATAAAGTCATGCAGCTAGTGGATGGATGGCAGAGATGAAATCAAAACCAACTCAAAGTCCAGAACTCTTTCCATTATTCCATACTGCCCTTATCATTCTTAAGGAATGATATTTGGGTCCCTAATACTTTACTTCCAATGGCCATCTTTTCAATAGATAAATTTTGAATGTCTTTATAAATACATTCCTTTTGGTAATCAGAAACAGAGAAATGGCCAGATGAAAAAAGAATATTCTTCTATCCTCTGATCCTTACATCATTGCAGATTGTGTTTGAGGCACACCAAAACAGGGGTCATTTAAAGTAAGAAAAATAAAACATTTTCTCTGACTAGGGAACTGTTAGATTAATTCTTCTGGCTGGCAGTTGTGAGACATTTACCACATGGTGCCATGAGCTGAGCTGTCTCAGCATCAACTCAAAATGAATTAGCATTGTGCAAGTAACAAAACAATAGTCCTTAATCCATTAGCTCCCAAGTTGACATTAAAGCATTCTAGCCTTTAAAATGAAATCAGACAGCTTCAGGTCTTGTGCATGAAATGTTACATTATTTTCCTCATCATAAGTGCTTAAAAATTAATCTTCATTGTGTGAAGGGCTATCCTAATCCACTTCTCACGATAATTGGTTATATCCATTATATGTTGTATAAAAGGTAAATAAGAGGCTATTAAAGAAGATAATGAAATAGGCGAGATTTGAAACACAAAGGAACATCCAGATTTAGTCTAGAATAGAAAAATGTCTTTAGGGTCTTACTTTTCCATCTCTCAGTCATTTCTGATGGGGTGCTTGGGATCTATGTAATATTAGTTTGTAACATCAGTTTGTAACATCAGTTTGTAAAATCAATTTGTAAAACCAGTCTGTAAAATCACACTCCCCCCCTCCCCCCAGCCTCAGAGCATTAACTCTGCCCCTTCCCCCTGCCAGCACTCTGCCCAGCAACAATTCGTGAACTGTGTATCTGTGCTTGGAACAATAACAAGCTACACCTATGAATACTTCACTAAATCATCTATAAACATTTTAGCTTAGCCAAATGTTATCTCCCCTTAGTAAAGTGTCCAGCTGTACCTATGAATCCTTTAAGGCCCTATCTATAGGTTAACTCCTCAGCCAATTATCCACATACTGAGTCTCCATTAGCCTTGGTTCCCAACATCCATCTTGTCAAACATGACACTGATGGGTGGCAGACTAGGCACTTCTCAGTCATCTCTTGACCGCTAGGTGACTTAGTGATGTTTTAGGCCTAAAACCACACCTCCAGGTAGCCCCCCTTTGAGCTATTTCTCAGTGAATTATGGGCAATACACCTGTGCAGTTGACATTAAAAGTGCATGTTCCTTTAAGCACTGACCACTCCTTAACTCCTTCCTAACCCCACCCTTACTCACCTAGTTAGCATAATTGACATCGGATTAATTGCCTAGACTCCTTAAAAACTATACCTATGTCTTCTTTAAGTTTGCAGGTTCTCTGAGAACTCTTGCCCGCTGTACAGCGTAACAATAAACATGCAGGTCCCCTAAGGACCCTTTCCCGCTGTAAAGTGTAACAATAAACTTTTACAATTCTGACTCCAAGTCTGCTTGGGCCTACTGAATTCTTTTCCAGACTGAATCGCAAGCATTCTGGTCTTTGATAAGGATCAGAGTTCCTGTATAACCTATTGCCATTTCCCTATCAATTTCCACTTTTTAGAGCAAAACTGTAAGGTATCAATGTCACAGTGGTAAAGTAAATTGAGTGCCTCTGTCCTTCAAATATTGGATTATAGATTTAGGACTGGAAGAAAATTTAGGGGTCAAAATAATCCAGTTCTTTTCTTTTTCAGATGAGGAAACAGGCTCAGAAAGGTTGAGTGACTTGTCCGAAGAATAGAACTAGTCAGTGTTCAGGGCAATATTTGAATCCAAGTCTTCCTCAATCAATTAACTGATAAGCATTTTAAATGTCTGCTGTGAGCCATACACTATATTAGCTACTGGGGCTACAAGCACAAATGAATCCAGTTCTCTGTTCATTAGCAATGCTATCATATAAGGGCCCTAAGAGAATTTGGGTAATATTGTAGGAGGATATTCTGGGCAACATTCTCCTGCAGAATAATTAAGGGTTGGAGAAATATATAAAGGAAACCTCCTTCCTTTGAAGATTTTAGTTATGACACCCTCATTTCTAAATAGGTAAGAATGGCTCCTTTTCTAGTTTTTCATTCTTTTTCCTTATGTTTCTCCCTCAATTATTCTTGCTGTCACTCTAATATGATAGCCTGGGAGAAGAGCATAGTCAGGTGGAATGGTTAAAAGGGTATAGCTTCCCCTAGTTGATCTCGACTTAGTTCATGTTCAGTTTGTATTCCATTGAAACACATAGACATCCCCTTCTTCAGAGCATGCAAGAGACATCCTCAGATTTCTCCCTATCAGCCATGATGATTTGGGGGGTTTGTACTGAAGATGAGTTGAAGTATTTTCATTGGTTGTTGAGCTGTAAAAAAAAATCTAATGACAGTGGGGTGCCACCTGTGACTTTTGAGTGGAGATCTTTTGGGGGATAATATTCAAGAAGACAATGTATGACTCCAGTCAGGGGTTGAAGAAACTCTTGAATTACTAAGGGTTCACAGAAAGCAGTTAGAGTATATCTGCTCATGCTTTAAAGGGATGGCAAGGAAGTCCCTATGTTTGACTGGAAAAATATAACTTGACTGTGCATATCCTAAGGAGAGGAGTACCAGCTGGGGAGCCTATATGATGAAACTTCCAGTTTTCCCTCCCCCACCTTGACTTATTTATACATGCTAATTCAGGAAAGCAGTTAGAAGTATTTCCATTTTACACAGCTATACCCAAGTTCTATTGGGTGGCACTAAATTTAAGCCATGCACACTTGGATCACAATGGCACAACACTGAAGGGGAGCTCTGGATGAATTGGGAGGCGGATTGGGTGGAAATACCAGCAGAATAATTATACTTATGTAATTTTATTCAACTCAGTAAATATTTCTTAAGTGACTATTATATGCAAAACAATACCCCTGCCCTCAAGAAGCTTACAATACCCATAGGGAGCAAGAAGATATAGCTTCTATGAAGATAAGTAAATACAAATTTTATTGGAAGTGCTGCAATTTCAAGAACTGGAGAGAGTTAATGACTGTGGAGTTGAGGAAAGGTTGGGGGAGGTGGTATCTGAAGTGTTTTGAAAGAAGTTGGGAATTCTACAAGAGGGAGGTAGGGGGTAGAGAAACCATTCATTGCAGACATGGAGGACCACCTGTACAAAGGTACAGATGAAATGAGGCAGGAGAATGAATTTTAGATTCTAGCTGGTCAGTTTGCCCGGAACTCAGAATGAATGAAGGGGAGTAATATGACATGAAGCTGGAAAGATAAATAGGAGACGTGTTACAGAGGGCTTGAACTATTGAACTTCAATTACTTGAGGGTTAGGTTGTCTGGTGGGTGTAAATCCATATTCAGGTGACCAAAATTTTGGAAAAATATTTATTTGAAAGGAAGCACATGATGATAGTAGCAAACATTTACTAAGATACGTTTAAAGGAAAAGTTTTTGAAGCTTTTTTGAAAAGTTTTATTGTGGTAAAACATGGATCTGTGATTTTGTTAGGTATTGGGATTTCCTTCACCCAAATAGATCATAACCCATTTATTACCTGAAAGACAAATTTTAGAGGGCAACCTGAACCTCTAAAAGCTTAAATGACTTTCCCATGGTTATATAACTAGTAAATGTTAATAGTGGAATTTGAACTCAAGTTTTCCTGATTTCAGGTCTAGCACTCAGTCAATCAGCAAGCATTTATTAAATTCCTACTATGTATTAGGTCTATACTAAAAGCAAGGCATAATAAAACAAAGATTAAGCAACTCTCACCAAGAAATTCACGTTCTATTAAAAAAGATGCTGTGCATAGATAAGTATGTATAGAATATAAACAAAATAAATTTGAAGCAACTTTGAGAGGGAGGACACTAGGAACGATGTACATCAGGAAAGGCTTTATGGAGAATCTTGAAGGAAATAAGGGATTCCAAAAGGCAGAGGAGAAAAGGGAGAGGCATGATGGATGCCTCACAAAGGCACCGATATGAGAGACAACATTGGGTCTTTGCTCTTTGCTTATTGCTGAGGATTCAGGGATGAGGTCATGGTCAGCCAATAAGTCATGATTCCTACTCACAAAGGGCTAAAAATCAAAGATAAAACTTTTTTTTTTTTCAAATGCAACAATTATGTTTTCAGGTCCTGGGTGATTTCTGCCTGCTTTGATTCCTGCTTCAGAGTTTCCTACCAAGTAATCAAGTTCATGGAAAATAACATTTGCTGTGAACGGGGAGGGTCACTCGGGTTGTTGGAAGCAATTTAGTTTAGGAAGACTTTATGCTGTCACAAATGTATCTCTTTGACCTTCTCCAGCACGCAGCAGTACCAGAGACCCTGAAATATAGAGAAGAAAACAGGAATGACCATGCCAGGGTACAAAGCATGAAAATGCTTCCAGAGCTCTTGCTTGTGGTTATGTAAAGTGCCACATGCTATACATTTAATTTCTTACATGACTTTTTTCCTTTTGTTACAAGGAACTGCCTTTCAAAGTGGATTGCTAGCACGAAAGAGGCTGCATTATCCTGTCTCTTGAATTCCATTGTCATTGCTATCCCTCGTCTTCTCTCAAGAGAGATTTTTAATACTTTCACTTTTAAATTACAAATTATTCTCCCTAGCCAGAGCACCCATGCCACTTAGCTGCTAGATCTAATCTTGAAGGAAAATTAAGGATCTATATGAAAGGAGTAAGATTCAAGAAAGAGGAGTTTAAATATTAGTTTAATACCACCTTATATACATATGACATTTTATAATTATAGAATTTTTAAACCATTCATTCATTTCACAAATATTTATTGAGTTCTTGTTATGTAAGGCATCAGGTAGAGTAGATACTAGTGATACCAAGACAAATGTGATACAGACTCTCCTCTCAAGAAGGCAGGGAAGAACAAATATAGAAGTAACTATAATACAAGAGAAATTGAAATAAGGGCAAAGGAGAAACACCTCTCCCTCAAAGTATTTTAAGAAATTTGATCCCTCTGACTTGGGATATATATATATATATATATATATATATATATATATATATATATATA
>NW_027187419.1:76784974-76821959 GCF_028583685.1 Petaurus breviceps papuanus
TATATATATATATATATATATATATATATATATATATATATATATATGTATATGTATATGTGTGTGTGTGTGTGTATGTGTATGTGACAGGGGGAATGGTGGGAGTGGGGTGGGGAGGGGGGATAGAGGGGAATGTATAAAAGAAAAGGAGTTTCATGGAGGAAGTGGAATCTGAAAGCAACCTTAAAGGACAGGAAGGGCACATATGAAGATAGGTGAGGGCAATCCATTTCACACATGGAATACGGCATGAACAAAGTCATGGAGATAGGCAAGGCAAAGATGAGAACATGGGAAGGATAGGCATGTTTTTACTAATGTAAAATACTTGAAGATGAATAGCAGAAGAGAAGCATGGGCAGATAGGTTGGAACCAGATTGTGGAAGATGAGGAATTTCCACACAATTTTATAGGCAATGGAAAACCATAGAAAGTTTTTGAATATAGGAGTGACATGATCATAGTGATAGGTTAGGAAGATTATTTGGGCAGATGTAAGTGATGTACTGGAGTGAAGATAGGCCAGATCAATGGTGTCAAACTTGAAATGAGAGTTATATAAACATCCCTGTGAGTGCATTTTGACTGCAAAAGCATGTATTGACATTATCTATGTTCTATTGTATTTTTAGTTATTTTGTTAAATATTTCTCAATTATATTTTAATCTGGTTCTTCCTCAAAGGAGTGTGTACAGTTAGGTGGGGGGCAAGGCACCTCTATATACCTCTGTACTAGAGGCAGGTAGATTAGTTAGGAGGCTATTTTAATAAACAAGAAAATAGATGGTCTAAATTGGAGTGACTGCATTAAAAATGGAGATAAGTCCCACTTTCCTAGCTTCCTTCCTTTAGTTAAACAAAATGACTAATGTTAATAATCTTTGACACAGAGATTCCATTACTAGTCTTATTCTCCAAGGACACTTTATAAGAAGAGAGTCCCCATATCTACTAAAATTTTTATAGCAGGATTTTTTCTGATAACAAAGAATTGGAAACAAAGTAAATGTCCATTATTTGGGGGAATGGCTAAACATGAATATAATGGAATATTACTGCGCTATAAGAAAAGATGACCATGACAAATACAGAAAAGCACAAAAGACTTACATAAATTGATGAAGAACAAAGTAAGCAGATCCAGGAGAATGACATACCTGATCAGTCTAACAATAGAAAGAAAAACCATAAAACAATGGAAGCAGAATGCTGTGAAGTTATAAAGAGCAAACATAGCTGGAAAGAAGATATCTGAGAAGACATTTTGTCTATTCCTTTACAGAGGTTGGGAAGGGATCTGCAGATGTAGAACATGTAATATTATGACAAGTCCTTTTGGCTCTGTTGATTGGTTTCGCTAAACATTTTCTCTTCTCTTTCTTTTAATTCTTTTGTTATAAGGGATGATATCTGGGAGGGAAGAGGAAGACAGATACAGAGGGAAATCTAGGTGATATAAAAATTATCAAATATATCAATAAAAATCTATTTTTACTAAAGAATCTATTCAGATCACATCTTTTGCAGTACTTTCCCAGTCCACTTAGGTGCTAGAGCCTTGATCTCTGAGATTACTTTCCATCTAGTCTGTATATATCTAACATATATCCTTGATTAGAAGATGAGCTCCTTGAGGGGAGGGACTGTTTCTTTCTTGGGCCTTTCTTTCTATGTTCACTGCTAAATTAGCACAGTGACTTATACATAGTAAATATGTTGGCTGATCCATGATATTGACAAGGAACCTGAACCTCAGTCAGATTAAGTAAGAAAAGGGCAGGGGCAAGGTTTGAGCCCAGGTGTTCTTATCTTTAAGTTCAATACTCTATTCATTACACCATTTGCCTATTTTCCAGTGGGCAGAAGAGAGCCATCCAAATGCTATCCAGTTTCTATTTTCTCATCAGTTTTATTATGCCCATTTTAGGATGGAATTAAAAAGAACAAAGTTTGTAAATATTGTTGCAGATTCTCATCTATATGTATTATATTATTAAAATGTTATATTAATATAATATACTACATTTGTTAGTAGCAAAGTGATATTTCATCTCAGACAACTTCATTACCCATAGGAGCTTACTTGTATGAGAGTAGCATTTAGGGAACAGAAAAATCCTCTTCCTCATTACACTGTATTGACATGGATAAATACCCAAATATAAAGCAACAGTCAGACCAAAGTGTCAGCAGATGGATGCAGATAAATATGAAGGAGATATACTGATACTGCCCATTTGCAGGGACATGCCCATTTGCAAAGAGGTGCCGAAGAACAGACAGAACATGTACAGGTGGATATTATAATCCTTCCTGCCCTGTCTCAGGCATCACATTGGGGTGGGGAGAGATGGGATTTATGGGAAAGGAAGAGATAGTGTATTTAGGTTGACAATGGTTGTTCCTGCATCAGCTGGACCAATTAGGGCATTTTACATGAAATAAGCCTCAGAGTAGGAACTAGGTCGGGGATTCGAGAAGATCAATTCCACAGCCTGGCAATAAAAGCTTCCCTCAGGCAGTCTACTAGATGATAAGCTTCTTGAAGTTAGAATTTGGGCTATATGCACACATAATAATACATAGTAATTGTTTGATGAATGAATGAGTAAATAAACAGCCTAGGCATAAGGGAGCGTAGAGAATCACTACTTACACTACAAAAGTTTTTTTTTTTTAGCAGTTTAGTTTTTCAAACTTGAACCTAAACCCAGATAGAATATTTTAATTTTGTGGAAGTCAAGAAAACTGGGAAGACAGTGGTAACTTTGGCTTCCCTAAAGAAAACTAGTTCTCCTCCAACCAGGGTCCCTTAGTATGGATGTCTAATAAGAAAGTTTGTCTAGCCAACTGTAACCTTGTCTGAGGTATTCAGGCCTCTATCCAGGTGTGGAAGGGTCAGCTCCTTAGGCAGATTATATAATCTTATTAAAAGTGGCTGATTTTCTCTGTAGTCTCTAAACGGAGATCTGGAGTCCCCAAATTCTGATACTACCTAAGCACAGAAAACAACAATAAAAATCACCCTCTGTGATTAGCCTCATCTCTATATAGCTCTCACTTTCCCTCCCAAGTCCTTTTCCCCTTGATGATAAATATTTACCTAATACTTTGCCTCCTTCCTTACCACCTCACATCCTCCTTTCCCCTCACCAATAGAATGTGATGTTTGGAAGGCCTGGGTTCAGATCCCACCTATGACAATTACTGATTGTGTGTCCATGGGCACATCACTTGCCTTGCCCTTCCTGCTTCTCAGTTTCCTCATTTGTGAAATAAGCATAGAATACCCATAGTGTTTACCTCATAGGGTTCTTGTGATGCTCAAATCAGATAATGTACATAAAAATGCTATGCAAACTTTAAAGCATTACATAAATGCGTCATAAATACATTAAACATAATACATGTATATATAATGTTATAGTCTCTTGTATATAAATATTATATGAAATATACATTCCATAGCATATATTTAAATATATCATGTTATTTTATATTACATTTTTATAATACGTTATAATGATAGAATATATACATATATCAGAATCATCAGAATTGATGAAAATTTTTACAAACTGTTTTATTTTTTTTAATTTGCAGATTACTGACATCACTTCTTGATCATCTGAGGACACAATGGGCATGAGGAGCTCCAGATCCTGGCTAGCTTGAGGGAAGCAGGCACAGATGTGGGCTCCAGCAGCAGTGGAGAGTAGTGACAAAAAGCACACTCACTGCAGCCCATTGTTTATCGTAAGGTAAAACGGATCGACCCTTCCAATTTTACCTAGTCATCATTGTACAAATCCTTCCTGGTGAGGCCTTGGAGGACTAAGAGGTAGCGTCATTGAGAGAGGTTTTGTTTTCAGGCAGCAAAAAGATGATGCAAGAATATAACTAACCTAACCCCCCCAAAGAAGGGGAGCAGTCCCTCACAGGTATTTCATAGAGTAAAGCTTTTATATTCCACCCACTGCCACAAGGCTACTAGGAAAGAGAAGGTCCTGACTAATGGACCAGCAAACACTGATTAGTGGGATAGGGCAATTCTCCCCGAACTGTGATGAGGATGGTGACTATGCAAGAAGTGTCATCACTTGTGCTACAACCCTGATGTTTCTGATGCTGCTTCTCCTTATGGTTACCTTTTTACATTAAGAGCACACTATGAAGTACAAAAATTTAGCATCACCCACAAACATGGATCTGCTAATTTAGACCTAGGACTTGATCTTTCTTGGGACTGTGGCAGATTTAGTCACTCCTTCAGGGAGCTATTTCATCATTTTGTTTTTGCCATGTTTCTGTTTTAGTTTTTCTTTTCTTCCTTCAGTGTTGCCTATATTAGGCTTCTTCAATATCAAGTGTCAGGGTTAAGCAATAACAACCCCAAAGTCATCTTAGTGGTAGAAGGTCCTCTAGAAGACCTTAGGGACCTTACCTACTCTACAAAGTGTAGAGTGGGACAGGAGTAGTATCTTAACCTTTGCCCTGATTCAAGTAAGGCTAGCTTTTCCTTAAAAGGTATTTTTTTTTTAGGTATTAAAAAAAGGTATAATTTTGAGATTTGGTTGGTCCAGGGGACTAAAGGCTCAGACCCTTGATATTACTTTTTGGTTGTTTCAATATAGAATAGCCATAAGGAACTCTGGGAACACCCTCTGATGCTTTAGCTCAGGGTTGGGGAACCTGTGGCCTCGAGGCCACATGTGACAGTTTGGGTTCTCAAGTGTAGCCCTTGACTGAATCCAAACTTCACAGAACAAATCCACCTCCAGGCCACAGGTTCTGGTAGCTCACAATGAGCAGCTCTGGCAACAGAATTTTCCTTAGTTGAATCAACTCAAGATGTCCTCAGTGCCTAGGACTTTCACACATATCTAGATCACCTAAGATGGAGGTCCCCATGTGAGAGATGCCAGGAAGCTGCTTCTGGGAGAAAACATTCTCTGTTCCCCTACCATGAATGGGAGCAGTCTCTTTTCATTATCTCTGTAGCAGGAATTGCCTGAATCTTTAAATCTCCTTTATAGAGGCACTGTTGCGCTCTCTCCGGTGGTATCCAGGGGTGAAGGTCTTCACTCTCAGCATGGGCACCATGAACCAAGCTGGGTGAAGGAAGGGCCCCTTTCTCCTTCTCTTTAGAGTTTGTGGCCCTGAGACATGGGCTTGGGTTCTTAGTCTTTGAACTTCTCAGTTTGAGGTAAAGGGAGTAAAGTCCCAGACCCTAGTTTTAAGCCCTGGTGACCTTACAATCAAAATTGCAGTCCAGATGTTGTTTCCAGCCTAGCCTTCACAGTCTTCTCATGAGTCATTTTCCCACCTGAACATTTCTCATCTTAATCTCAGTCAGCTCAAGAGTGAATTTTAAAGGAAATATGAAATTCAGTGTTTCCAAATATGAAAATGAACGGGGTGGGGGAGTAACCCACACCTGCAAATTCTTTTTCCTTTACCAATAGATATTTTAGCACCCATGCATCATAAATCTATGCACACATACAGTTTTTCACAGGAAAGCCCCTAGGAAGGGTATTTGCTCTGCCAAGTGAAATCAGGAAGAAAAGACATAATTCTGTGCACCTGGTACAAAATTCTGTTGTGCTACTGTGTACTTGTAGCAATTCTCTGACTGTGCAGAAGAGTGGGCAGATGCAGTTGATTGAAAAAATTAAGTGGCAGCAACCTCTTACATTTTTGATTAGCTTTTGAGACATTCATTCTGGATACATTATTGGCTGGTAGAAATAATTGCGACCAATATACAGTGCTTCTATTAGCCTCTTAAAAAAGAATTCCCAAATACACTAATTGCAAGGTTCTTGAGTAGTCCACCTTGAAGCTAGCAATCAGCAAACATGTCAGAAATATAGAAGGTGAAGTTACCGTAGCAAGGGTCACTTCCCCGAATTGCAAGCCAGCAGCTCTCTTAAATTTAGAGTTAGGCTGATCAATAACCACTTGAGTTGTGCTTCCTGTACAGGAATCTTATTAGCTTTTCCCATCTGTTTTGCTCCTCCACATACTAAGTAAAGACCACAGCCATGGGCTGACTTTGACTGATCATGTTCACTGATTGGCTAAGTGTGGCTAACCCTCTGTTCTTGCAAAAAGAGAGTTTTTAGAGTAGGGCTTTATAATTTAGAGAATGGGATCTTGTCCAGGCTCTTATCATTTTATACCTACATTACTTTGTCAACATGCCCAGATGATTTTCTTATCTCTAGCCTCCCTGTTCCAATCTATACTACCTATTATTGTGAAAATAATTTAGCTCAGCATCATTTTTTTCTTTTAATGGTATTTTATTTTTCCAATTCCACGTAAAGAAAGTTTTCAACATTCTCTTTTATAAGATTTTGAGTTCCAAACTTTTTTTCTCCTGCCTTTCCTCTCCTCACCCCCTCCCCAAGACAGAGAGCAATCTGATATAGGTAATATGTGTACAATCATATTAAATATATTTTCAGATTGGTCATGTTGTGAAAGAAGAATCAGAACAGAAGGGAGAAACCAAGAGAAAGAAAAAACAAAAAGAAAAAGAAAAAATAGTATGCTTCTATCTGTATTCAGACTCCATAGTTCTTTCTCTGGATGTGGATAGCATTTTCCATCATGAGTCTTTTGTAATTGTCTTAGACATTCTATTGCTGAGAAGTCAAATCTTTCAAAGTTGATCATTGCACAATGTTGGTATTACTGTGTACAATGTTCTCCTGGTCTTGCTCACTTCACTCAGCATTAATTCATGTTAGTCTTAAGAGGTTTTTCTGAAATCTGCCTGCCCATCATTTCTTATAGCACAATAGTATTTCATTACATTCATATACCACAATTTGTTCAGCCATTTCCCAGTTGATGGGCATCCCCTCAATTTCCAATGCTTTGCCACCACAAAAAGAGCTACTATAAATATCTTTGTACAATCAGGTCCTTTTGCCTTTTTTTGGTAAGGCAATTGGGATTAAGTGATTGCCCAAGGTCACATAGCAAGTAAGTTTGTCAAGTGTCTGAGGCCAGATTTGAACTCAAGTCCTCCTGACTCCAGGGACAGTGCTCTATTCACTGTACCACCTAATTGCCCCCATCCTTTTGCCTTTTTTTATGATCTCTTTGGGATACAGACCTAGTAGTGGTATTGCTGGGTCAGAGGGTATGCATAATTTTATAGCTCTTTGGGTATAGTTCTAAACTGCTCTCCAGAATGGTTGGTTAGATCAGTTCACAACTCCACTAACAATTAGCATCATTTTTTTTGTTGTTTTTTTATCTCTCTATCCAAGTTGGTGTCAAACATCTCCAAATTTATTTAGGTTGATCCCTGGATAATCTGTATATAGCTCATTGCCCATAACTGAAACTTTTGAGATTTTGCTCTACTGACAGAGAAAGACTTCAGCAGAGGAAGTAGCAAATTTAGTGGATAATTCTTAAGACTATACACATGCTAACAGGTAGCTCTGAAATACTAAATAGATATGTAGTTTCATCAATTTGGATGTTCTCTCCAATAATTCAGTTTGAAACCCTACCATGCCTGCCCATAATTTTTGTTACATATAATGAAAGCTCAGCTGCTTCTGTAATAAAAATCTTATAAAACCCATACTTTTCTCCCTGTTAGTTGCACACACAGTTACTAGAGTACAAGTTCCATGAAAAACTGTGCCTTACTTAAAGCTTGTATCTCCTGCACAGCGCCTTAGACATTGTAAGGGCTTAATAAATGTTTGTTGAATTGGGTTGATTTTAATTAAGTATAAAAGATCTTTATATTTATAACACACTAATACCTTTTTTCTCAAATTTTTCTTTTGAATTTTGGTTAATGATAAGATCAATTAACTGGACCTAGAACTGAACAGGGATAGAGAACAGGTTGGATTTGGAATATTTTGAAGTGCTTTCAATGATGCCGAATGAATTGTGAGAGATGGTATAATGTGGATAGAGAGAATCATTCAGAGTTCTTCCACTGATACGTACTGCCTGGGTTATCCTGGGCAAGGGCACTTAAACTTGCAATGTTGTAGTTAACTAAGCCAATAAACTTCAGAGAAAGTGCCAACTTGCATTGGTTGAGAGAGGTTTCTCACCAGGAATTTCCTTCTATAAGGGAAATAATAGGTCCATTTCTTATTCCTAACCTTGCTGAAACAAAAATTCATCTTTTTAACATAATATTCTGCTGGTAACACTATATGGTTTTACGTTATGGAATATTGTAGTCTCCAAAGAATTAAAATTACAGGTTCCTCAAAGAGCGATGAAAAGAAGCATAATAGGCTGTTGTACTAATGATGAATTGCACACAAAAAGTATGGGAAAATGTGTCCTTAAAGAGATGTATGATCAGAAAAGGAAGTGGGCTAGTCAGATATTGAGAGCATATCCTTTGTTGAAGTCATACTAAATCAAGAGATCTAAAGGAAGGCCCCTGGCATATTTGGCAAAACTTCTATGCAGGATTTATAGGAGGGTATGGAGAAGAGTTGCTCAGGTTTTGAAGGTATGGATAGGTTGAGATTATAGTACAAGAGGGAGTATTCACATTAATAAGATCACAGATTCAAGGACATAATTCCACAGATCCCATAACAAATATTGAACTTTTAAAATTTATAAAGTATATAATGTAATAAATTTGCTTCTTAAGGCAAAAATCAAACATTTTGATGATGAAGGAATAGCTCTTTTAAGTTCAATAGCTTGTAAAATTTTAAGATGTTCTCCAAATTCAGGTTTGCATTGCATGAAAGGAATTTGATTGGCTTATGGACAGCAATTGCTTTAGCCTCCAAAGTGAGTGGTCCCTGAAGTCTACTTCAGTGAAAACTTGACTAACAAAAAGAAAAGATAAGACTGTTGAACAACTCCAGAGAATAATGTAGTGGCTGTTACTTTATAGTAAGAGTATCAGTATTAATATAGTTCACTGTTTCTAGAAATAGGTTAATTTGGTTGATACAAACCTTATATTTAGAGTGCCAATAGGCAATTTAGCTTTATAGGTAGTAAAATAACATTTTGATTGTTACTATGCTTCATCCTATTTCTATTACTCTGTTATCTTCTATAAAGAAATGAAAAGGGAACATTTAGGACTGAAGACCATTGTGCAGAATAATTAATGCAAATGCAGTTACTAGTGGGCTTCAGTAATTATAATTATGATAAGGAGAAGAAAAACGATGTCTTGTGCCATTACCTAAATTCAGTAAAGCCCTTAAAGAAAAATCTCTAGTTCAGACATAGTGTAAACTTACTTGGAATAATAAAAGGATGTAATTTGATATTTATATGAGTGGACCACATGGAGTACAATTTCTTTGTAATGGAATGGTATGATGGAATCTCCACACGGCTTCTGCCCATTCCAGCAAAAGGATAATCTTAGGTTCTCGATACCTGCTTATTTTACTACCTCTGATCCAGACCCTGGTTCCTGGATACCTGTTGCTCATCAGGGACAATACTGTTGACTTTCATGACATTTCAGCAATTGCCCAGTTGACAATGGTCCTCTGAAACCAGCTGGCTCACTGATTTTGCAAAGCATGAAGGATCAGCAGTACAAATATGGTCAAAAGTCACATTAGGGATTTTCACAGGATCATAGTTGTTAAGTTGTACTCTTCCAGATACTTTAAGGACCGTCGAGTTAAATGAAAAATGAGTTTTTCAGTAGATTTGCTTGCCTACTGACTTGCCTATGATCATACAGGTAGTAAGTGAAAGAATTGGCTTTTGAACTTAGGCATTCAGATTCTGAATCCAGGGAATTTTTCACTGAACCTTATTGTCCATTTGGATTGGGATGGAGGGAAGAAGTGTAGATAATAGAGTAGATCTGGAAAAGTATCCCTTACTGTGGGGTGGGGTAGTGGTCAGAGCAATGGGCTAGGGATCAAGGGATTTGGGTTCCAATCCCCATTCTGCTCCCAATTTACTTCGTGACCAAAGGCCCTGAATTCTCAAGACAGCAGTTTCTTAATCTACATTGAGATAGTTGGGTTATATTGGCTTCAAATTTCTTTCTGGCTCTATAATTTTAGTATTCTAGTTCACAGTCCTTCATAAAGTATAAATTCCTTATAAAAATATATGCCTTTTTACTAGGCCATAAAACTCATATATTGCACATATTTATCTTTCCTCAGAATATAAAACAGTGTTTTACCTATACAGTAAGTGTGATAAATTGAATAAAACCCTACAAAATAAAGAACTTAGGAATGTGTGTGTGCATGGGCATGTGTGTGTGCGTGTGTGTATGTGTATCCCCATGATCTGGCACAGCATCTTGTACAAAGTAGAAATTTAGTAAATGATTGTTGAATTGAATCAAGACCTCACAAATAAGTAAGAAAGACCTCTTAGCCCAATGACTCTCCAAGTCTATGCATTTTACTGACCATGTGCTTTATTCATGAAAACCCTTTAACTCTCAATCAAAGTCCTTTGCTCTTATTTTTGATAGAATTCTGACAGATTTCATTATTTGATTTCACCTTACACAGAATATCAGAAACAATGAATTAGAAACCCTATCTATCACCTTCAGACTTGGGGGAAGGACAGTGGTAATGGCTGCAGTGAGAAGCGATACTTATAGAATCAGAATTTAAAATTTAAACAGGACCTTATAGATCAGCTAGTCCCACCATTTTATTTTTGTTTTTAAAGAGATCAGTCAATGTTTTACTTTTTATTTATTTTTAATTTATGGAATAAAATAAGCAGTTCCATAAAATAGTATAATAAAAAAGATGATTGTGCATGAAACTGCAAATCTACTAGGCACAACTTGCTATTCCTTTCAAATATACAACACAATTATCATGTAAATGTCTTTAAAAAAGTTCTCCGTGCTGTAGAGATGGCTACCATTAGACTCTAATAGGTATATATATATATATATATATATATATATATATATATATATATATATAAATTATTCTATACATCTATTTGTCAGTTCTTTCTCTGGATGCAGATAGCACCTTTCTTCATACATCTTTTACAGTTAATCTGTGTAGTTATAATATTCAAAATAACTTATTCACTCAAAGTTGTTCTTAAAACAATATTACTGTTATTGTATACATTGTTCTCTTGGTTCTGCTCATTTTGCTCTTCATTATTTCATGCCAATCCTTTGGTGTTTTTCTAAAACCATCAAGCTCATCATTTCTTATAGCGCAGTAGTATTCCAAAACAATCATATACAATAACTTATTCAGTCATTTTATTTTACAGTGAGATAACTGAGGGCTGAATATATACTTCATTTTAAAAAATTTCTCAAGTTAAGCCTTAACTAGACTCCAGTATTCTTATCTTTCAATATCATTTTACCTTTAAAAAATGAAGAAAAACCCTCCACAACCTAGTGTCATTCTTTTATTTCCTTGGTTTCTTCACACAGGCCCCTCCTCTCTCCTGCCTTCTTTGGTTTCTTCCAGTTTATTCCCCTAAATTGTTCATATAGGAAGGAAACAAATATTTATTAAGTACCTACAATCCCACATAGCATGGTCATGAAGAGTAGGGTACAACTGAAATGATTCAACATCACAATGATGTGCCAGGTAGTAGAATATGGGAAAGGAGAACTTGACATCACTACCCTCCCTCCACCCCAAAGTAAGATTTTAAATTAGTGATGGCTATTCTGATCTGAGAGGACAGCTAGGTGGTTTAGTGGATAGAGTGCCAAGCCTGAAGTCTGGAAGACTCATCTTCCCGAGTTCACATCTGTCCTCATGCACTTGCTAGCTTTGTGACCCTGTAGCAGCAAGCACCCCAAGCACATCCTCAGGGTTTGCTGCCCATACAGGTTCTTGGATCTGCTTTGTTAAAGGAAAGCAACTCAAAATGGGTTAACAAGCTTACTTTAATCAGTCAGACATATATCGTTTACCTTGTTCAGGGGAAAAAGGTCAGCACCCCAAACTTCAAAATATACAGACAGAATTATCAAGACATTAACAGATCAAGTAGACAGCTTTCCAAACTGTCCAACCATTACATCCATACCCAGTCAACATCTGGGTTTCCACATCTGGGTTTTTCAAAGCTGGGGGACTCTCAACAACGGCTTCCCAGAATTCAGATCAAATCACAGAACACCTCTCAAAGTGAGTCCCAAAACAAAGCTACACATCAGGGCTTATATAGACTTCTCCTGGCTCAGAGAATGTAACAACCTTATTGACTCACTGGCCAATCAAGAAGTATCTACTGAAAAACAAGCCTCCCACCCCAGGCTCCAGGTGCACATTAGCCTAGGGGCAGGGAAGATCTTTAAAATTTACGTTCTTATTACAGACCCTGGGTAAGTCACTTAACTATGTTGCTTCCATTTTCTCATCTATAAAACGAGCTGCAAAAGAAAATGGCAAAGCACTTCAGTATCTTTGCCAAGAAAACCCCAAATGGGGTCATATGACTGAACAACAACAATTCTGATCTAAATCAGAAGTAGGATAAAATCCAGAAATCTTCATTAGATTGCTTTTAGGATCTTAATTTTAGCTGAATATTAGTTAAAAAAATAGATAAATCATTGATCAAGTTTGTTTCAAGGGGCTTCTGAAGCTCCAATCCAAGACACCCAGAAATGCTAGTCTAAGGCAACACTGCATGAAGAATTAAAAAAAATAAAAAAGGGTTGGGACATTTAGCCAACACTCAGCCACAGGCTAAACTGCAACCATTCCAAAAGATGAAAGCGGTTAGAGTGTGAGCTTTCAAACCACTAAGCACACAGCATGCCTAGGCATGGCTTTTGGTCAATGTTGCCAGAAGAGAAAGGAAGCTAAGAAAAACATTTCATCCTTCACTTCTATGGGCGTCTGGCACACGGCACCAATGGCACTAGCAGATGGGTCACAGGCAATCAGTCTTTCAGTTGCCTGAGGAGTAGAATTGCTTCCTGAGGCCTACAGAAGTATGCTCAGGGAGGCCTGCTCTATAAATCTGGAGACTTTTTGAAGATTATGAGGAGGAGAGGGGAGAGGTTTTTTTTCCCTAGGCTAGAATATGCTAATGTAGAGATGAAGGAGTACATATGATGTGGTTTATGGGCAGTGAGAAAATTCATGTATGGCTCTAGATGGAGGACCTTGAATGCCACACTCAAGGATGCACTTGATGAAAATAGTATTTTAGGAAAAACATAGCAATCAGAAAAGAGACACCATGATAGTAGATAGTAGATAGAATTTTGGAGCCCTCTGTTCTGTTCCTTCTTCTGAGACTTAATTTTTAGCCCTATAAGCATGGGCAAGTCATTTATATCTACTAAGTTATGAGAATCACATCTGTGGTTTTTTTATATCTGTGAAAAAAGTCATACATCTGTGACGAAACTACTGAGGAAGCATATGATGGGGGAAAATTCAAGTCCTCCCTCTGATACATACTAGCTGTGTATAGTACACATACTTACCCTGGTACTTTACAGTTCATAAATTTCTCAATCAGTGGCTCAGGTATTTTTCCAAAATGATAAATTGTACAACAATTGCTTATCTGCTTTGGTAGAGGGAATTTTTTTGCCAGTAATTCTCTTCATTAATGAAATCCATAGGTCTGGTGGTCAGGGGGAGAGAGGAGAAACAATATTAACAACAAAACAAAACATTCACAAATGATGAGGAGAATTAAGAATTCTTAATTTATTTTCTTCCTTAGTTCTAAACTTTTTAAGTAAGACTCTATTTATTTTTAGTTAATTTGAAGATTTGAGAGCTTTATTTACCATGTTTCCATTATTATCTGCGAGTTAGTTCAACCTGGTCCTATCTGGTTCAATACAGTTTTTTTTGGTCTAATCTATTTTAATCTGGTCCAATTTCATTCAATCCAGTTTTATTGAATTCACTTTGGCCTAATTTGGTACAATTTATCCAGTCTAAATGTGGTCAGATTTAGTGTATTCAGTTTAATCCAGTATAATCCAGTACAGTCTGGTTTAATTTGGTTCAATATATCCAGTCTAATAGTTTAATCTGATTTAATCCAGTTCAATCTGGTTCAATTCAATCTGGTTCATTCAGTTCAATCCAGTCTAATCCTGTTCCATTTTGTTTAATCTGGTCCACTCCAGTTCAGTCCTGTCCAATCCAGTCCAATCTGGTCCACTGCTGTTCGGTGTGGTCAATTCCAATCCGGTCTAGTCTAGTTTAAAAAAAAAAGGTTTTGACCCTACTACATGTAAGATACTGTGTTAGCTTGGCAAAGAAATATTTAAAAAGATACAGTCCATGACCTCAAGAGGCTATCATTTTATGCTTAGGGATGGTGATGGTGGTGGTAAGGATAGTATACCCAATGAGAAATCTAATCCAATATGGGGTTTGGTGGGGAGAAAAAGGAGTGAACTGGACAAATGACTTGTTTAGAAAATTTGAAAAAAGAGACAAGACTTCCAGCTGAAGGGATGAGGGAAGGCTTTATAGAAGAGATTGATACCCAAACTACTCTGAGGGAAGAGAAAGATTCTGAAAGGTACCTGTGTATGTGAGTATGAAAGCTGGGGAGGGCAGGTAGTCTAAGTCCACAAAACCCTCAAAACAGATGACTGTAATTGGGCCTATTATCACTTCACAAAGTAAGTATAACTCTCAGGTGGAATTAAAAAATATATGATAGAGAACTAGTGATATATCAGTTAAATGAAGAAAACATGACTCACATGGTTCTTTCTTTAAACGAATAATGTGCTCATGACAGGTTAGAAATTCTGAACAAATTCTAATAATAATGGTAATGATAACAACAACAATAATAGCTATATAACTGTAAGGTGGAGTAAAATCTTTCCAAAGCCTCTATTCAAAAAACTGCTCCCTGGACAGCCATCTCTCTAGCTCCCACCAGGTCCACTTCCTTTTACACAACTCCGTCCTTTGAGATCACAGCAGCAGATAGTTGTCAGTAATGGTACTCATATAATGGTACTCATATCTCATCAGTACCCTCAGTTTTCTGTGCCCCTCTAATCAGAGTACTTGAGTGGAGTAATAGAGAATTCTGTCTTATGTCTCTGTTTTAAGAGTGCTCCCAGGTCATCCATCCATCTAGCCATCTATAAATCCACCTATCTATCTATCTATCTATCTATCTATCTATCTATCATCTACCTATCTATCCATATATCTATCCATCTATATATCCAACCATCCACCCATCCACCCATCCATCTATCATCTGTCTACCCGTCCACCCATCCATCCGTCTGTCTGTCTGTCTGTCTGTCTGTCTGTCTGTCTGTCTATCTATCTATCTATTACACATATCACCCACGTGTTACATATAGCATATTACCCATGTCTAATAATTGACATCAATATGTTATGTGTATTATTAAAAGTGGATTACTCCATCAATCATGTTATTTATATTTTTAGTAAGTGTCAAGTGCCTCAAGTCAGATTTGCTCTCAGGTTCTCCTGACTCCAGAGCTGGTGCTCTATTCATTGTGCCACCTAGCTGCCCCAGAAATTTTTATTATTATTAATCAGTGGTACCCAAAGTACTCAAAATATTTTTACTACTAAATAAAGAAAAGACACTCTGAGTGCTGCTATAGGCCAGCATGCAACATTTTTGAACTACTGTCTATTTGTTTCATCATTATTCTTATGAATATGAAATGGAGAAAAGGAGAAATATTTCTGAGTTGGGTTTGGGAGAGTGAATTTTGTTGCTGAACTTCATTTTCCAGGCTACTCTAACTCATCCAGTACTTAAAATTTGTTGGCTTCCTTTTCTTTTTATTAAAACTTTCTTTGGGTTCAATATAGAAAGGATCTTTGCAAGTGGGGGGTAATAAGACTCCGCCCATAGGGCTTCCCAGTAGGCCTGAGGTTCTCAAATTTTTTGGTTTTAGGACCCTCCTTACAATCCTAAAAATTACCAAGGAACCCAGAGAACTTTTGTTATGTGGGCTATACTTATCAATGTTTACCATATTAGAAATTCAAATATTTTCTTGCAATACTTTTAAAACAAATTCTCTTTGAAAGCCCTAGAGGTTGCTTTATTATCAGGTAGCAGAGAGGGGAGTGAAGTAAAGAATGCTGGGCTTTTTTGCTTTTGGGAAACTGGGATTTGGGAATTCTAACAGGTAAGGAAAACTAGTGACAGATTGAAATCTAAAGAAGGGTCCAGGTCAGTTGTGATTCTAGCAACCTGGTGATAAAAATAAACATTTATGGGTAAGCTATATGGCACTGAGATCAGACTCAGTTATCTGCATCATTATCCATCTACTGCTCTTTGAAAAAAGGTACTTCCAGGGCTTTGGCCTGGACATTCTTGTCTTCTGTTTCTTCATTCTCTTCCATGGTAAGTTCATCAATTCCTGAAATTCAATTATCATCTTTACACAAATGACTCCCAAATCTATTTATCTCTCTTGAACTCCGGTCATACAATATGAATTTCCTGATGCATATTTTCCTCTGGATGTCTTATAGGCATATCAAGCTCAACTTACAAAAAAAACTTTATTATCTTCCTACTAAACCCATCCTTCCTCCAAACTTCCCTGCTTCTGATGATGGCACCAAGATCATCTTAATTACTTAACTATGTAGCCTGAATTATCCTTCATTGTTTCCCCTCTTTCACTCTCCCTATCTAGCAGTCTTATTGATTCTACTTTCATAAAATTTCTTATGTCTGTCCCGATCTCTTTGCTCAAAGTCATCACCCTAGTTCAGGTCCTTATTACTTTCCTCCTAGACTATTGTAATAGTTCCCTAATTGCTGTCTCCCTTCCCTAATCCATCTCCACACACTAGCCAAAGTCATTTTCTTAAGTTACAGCTTATCACTCCCTTACTAAAAAATATTCAGTGGATCCTTATTGCCTATGGAATAAAATACAAATTCCTCATCCTGCCATATAAAGTCCTCCACCACCTAGCTAATGTGTCTTTTCAATCTTGTTTCACAAAACTTCTCTTCAAAAAGCTTATATTCTATTCAAATTACCAGTCATTTCATAGCTCCCTCTTCAATTTTCCTTTTATGAAATTTATGTATGTATTAAACAGTAGTTTCTAAGCTCCTTGTTGAGGGTAGGGAGTTTTTTCTTTTTATCTTTGTATATCCAGTATCCTGCATAGTGCCTTGCCCATAGGACATGCTTAATAAAATATTGTTTTTTGAGTAATTGAGGCGGGGTCTTGTGTTTGTTATGTAGGCATACTATGGTCATTCACACATGCTAACTAGACCTATACTCCAAAGAATTTGAAGAAAGAGGGAAATGATTCATATGTACAAAAATATTCATAGAAGCTCTTTTTATAGTGGCAAAGAACTGAAAAGTTAAGGGGATGGTCATTTGTTGGGGAATGACTGAACAAATTATATGACTAAAATGGAATACTATTTTCCTATAGAAATAACAAAAGAGAAAGTTTCAGAGAAACCTGGGAAGATCTGTACAAATGGAGTAGCTTTCTTCAAATAACCCCCTTGAGTATTTCATTGCATGTGGTTTAGCTGTTGGACTTATGTGATTAAATTTCTGTCTACATACACTTGGATTTCTAACTAAAGGGGAAAAGTTCATAGCTAAAAGTATTTTGGCTTTTAAGAAATGATAGAGATAAATTATCTATTGCTTCCTTGTAGTATGGTACCCTCAACCCATGCCCAGGAGGGTTCTGACCGTTAGCTGAACTCAGTGCCTTTGAATTCTTTTTTGAGGCATTCACTGAACTCCATACCCCTCATTCGAGTCTATGTCAGATGTGAGTAAGTGAGCAATAGAGTTCTGTATATTTGCTGTATCATATAAAAGCAGAAGGATCAGCTAGATTAAAAAAAAATAGCAGAGTAATTCCTGCTCATTTTTTAAACCAGCAGTTTACTAACAATAGGACAAACCAAAGGCATCCATGAGCCTTAAAAATTATTCCTGCTTCTTAATTAGCTGCTAATTAATGAGACAATGAGAGAGAGGTTTTTCTCCAGTTAATATCAGTATGAAGTGGTGTTTGTCCAATTATCTGACACCAAAAATGTAAGTTCACCTCTATAGTATTAGGCCCAGGAATAAAGAATGTTCCTTGTGACCTGCAAATGAATCCTTGAAGAAAGAGTTTTCCTCCTGCTGATGTGAGGCATGGAAAGGGGTGCTCACCTACTGTTTTGTTTAGAGCATGCCTGTTAAAAGCCTGGGGACTTGTGTTATTTGAGCAAGATATGTGCAATTACAATTAAGAAATCTGTTTAAAGTGTCCTGGAAATGTACCTAATTGGTATGAAATTTGGATTGAATATTGAGAAGTAAATTGACCCAGCTGAGCTTTATAAGCAACTCATTTCTTTTAAAACAGGGAAGCAGGAATTAGTAAATTGTTTTTTTTTAAAATAAATTAAGCTGAAGTAAAAATGTCAAATGGGCTACCTTTCTGAGTTGAGCACACTTTAAAAAATCTCTTCTCAATTCAGTCTGAGAACTTGGCTGTCTGAAGATTTTTATCCAATGCTAAAGTGAGGTCAAAACAAAATGGAATAAAGTTCTTTTTCTTTAAGGAGTGATGAGATGGAAAGTTCTTTGAGTCAACATCGAAATGTTAATGGTCTAGTAAAAGAAATAGGGTAAACTTTAGAAGGCTAAAGAGATAGCAGAGAAACTCATTAGTGGTGGGAGGCCGTGTGCCTCCATCCAGAAGTGGACCAATCATTATTGGCAAGATTGATTAGGGACTTCAGAAAATGTGTAGTAGAGACTGTAAGAAGAAACCTCTTAGCTACTCAAATAAAGACAATTTGGAACTAGGCTAAGAAAGTGACTAAAATATCTGTAATTTTTGACCCATAGATCCCACCACTAAGTATGTAGCGCAAGGAGTTCAAAGATGATTTCCACATGCTCTGATTTATTTAAGCAACACTTTTTGTTGTAGCAAAAATAACAGCAGCAGCAACAATAACAACACTGGAAAAAAGCAGATTCTCATGGATTGGAGAATAACTAAAGAAATTGTGAACGTAATAGAATTTATAATATAGAATTATAAAAAATTATAGATATAAAGAACACAAAGAAGCATGGGAAGAATTAAGTGGACTGATACAAAGTGAAGTTAGCAGTTATGTAAAATGACTGCAATAATGAAAAGGAAAAATAGTAACAGAAAATTGGCACTAAACACTTATAATTTTAATCATCATGCTTGGCCCTGAAGAACAGACAAGAGAAATCACCTCTTTCTCTTCTTTGCAGAGATAGGAGGGTGGGGATGGGGAACGGATGTGGAATATTGTGTGTATTGTAAGACTTAGTTCATGTGTTGGTTAGTTTTATGAACTGCTCCTCCCTCCTTCCTTTTTAAAATTTTTTTTGTTAAAAAGGATGGCTCTCTGGAATGGGGAAATATTGGGAGATGAAGAGAAAATTGGGGAAAAAAAGATTTAAATAGAAAGTTAAGAAATATAGTAAAAAGATAAGGTAACAATAGCAGTCCATATTTGAATAATGCTTTAAGGTTTCCTCACAGTATCATTGTGAAATAGGCACTGACGATCTTATTATTTCTGTTTTTAAGACTCTCAGACTCTGCATTACTTGCTTATGGCCACGTACCTAGTAAGTGGTAGAGCTTGTATTTGTATCCATTTCTTTACATCTAACTATCTTCCAATTAGAGTATAATGTGTTTCTATGCTCTAAGAGAGAAGAGGTATGAGTAATACCAAAGAAAGGGTGATGCTAAATTGTTATTTTGTTTAAGAAGTTACCATGACTTTTTTGGGATAGATTTGCTTTCATAACTGTATTTTTCTCAAGATAACATTAAATTAGTTATCATTTCCTAAATACAGCCTAGGCAATATGTGTAGGTAGGAGGAGGTGACCCTAACATATACAAGAGGGAAGCTGGCTGGAGAATTCAACTTTGGCTTGGATAATCTTCAAAGTAGAAGATCCAAATGAAGACAAGAGTGAGGTTACCATATTTAGTTAAAATCCCATTACATTTCAAACTATTATTTTAAGAACGTTCTATCATATTACAATCATTTCTGTATCCATGCAGACGATTCATCCATACAGTATTTTGGGGGGATATAGTTATAGTGAATTCTGTCCAATATATACAAATGAACATTCCCCTCACTGCTTGTCAGTATAATAGTCATTTAATGAGAAAATTAAAAAAAACAACAACCCCCTCTCCTGTCCCTTCCCACCTTAATTTTGTGAGCATACTTTGAAGTTGGGGAGAGAGACAAGATTGAATTGTAGCTAAGCTCCGTATTTCTTATTGTAATATTACCTCCTCTGTATTTCTTCTTGTTTCATGAATTCTAACCACATAAATCACTTTGGAGATAATATTTTCCTAAAACAAAAGCAATATACCATAGATGCTAGAATCTAAGGTGGGAAAATGGTAGAGATAATGACACATCCCTCTCTTGAGAAATCAAGGCACTTGATAACTCAAAGCAGAGAGACTATCCTAGCGACCGGGGATGTGTGCCAAGATTTTGGCTTCTTATGTTGTACTTCATTCAGGATGCACTCTCTCTACCAGCACTCTTAAAAAAAAATGGCTATAGAATAGCATTTTTTGTCACATGACAAGTTTTTAGTTTTTACTTTTCCAAACTCTTTGGGTATTTATATCCTGTGTTCCTGCTTTTGTATTTTATCTCATTCTGTCTATTTCTCTTGTTATCTGACCTCTGAGAGCTTATTTGACTTAGCGAATAGTAAATTGGTCTTGGGTTTTGGAAGGCCTGGGTTCAAGTCTCACCTCTGACACATATTGTGTGATATGTTTGTGTGATCCTGGGAACATCACTTAACTGCTCAATAGCCTGGGAAATTCTCTAAGATTTTATAAATCGGGGAGAAGAAGTTACTGATATCACCAAAATCATAGGTCCAATTCCTATTTATATCTTGCCTTGATCAATAACGTTTGTTTGTCCGGCTCTTTTGGATTTGATGTTCGAAGACAGGTTGCAGTACATGATGTCAGAGGTGTCTCTCTCTACTCGGAGATTCTAGCAAATTAACATTGCTATGGCTTAATTTCTAGCAATGCATTCATCGTAGCAAAATTTCATTACAAAAATGTAATAATTGAGTTTGTTATCATAGTACTCATTATTTAGGGGTTATATTTATTTTATAGACAGGATTTAGAAGCAGGTATTCTGTGTTATCAAGCAAAGCAGAGGCAACTGGCTCACGAATTTCTCTCTAGCCCTTGGTTTCTGATGCCCAGGTGACACTGGTGATTTCTGGGTGGATAGAACTCCTAACAAACTCAGGAGCTGAAGTGGTGGACAATCTCTAATAAACTGGTTGTTTGGATTGGTGGTGAGTGGTTGGGAAATCCAATTTAGGAGAGGTCAGAAAATGAATAAAATTGGTCCACCAAATACAGTATTCTAAGGGAAGAATAAAGCAAAGCAAAGGTATATCCCAAAAGCAAAGGTGGTTCCATGGCCCCAAATTTGGATTTAGCAATCTTAAGTTTCCAAGTACTTTGGGGTGAATTAAGTAGAAACTAATGTTGAGAGGCAGATATTTTTTTGTCCAGAAAAAATTCATAAATTAAGTTACATATAATGCACATAGGGTCAGCATGGCAAAATGGATGGATAACTGTCCTGGGAACCACCAAGACCTGGGTTCAAGTTCCACCTCTGACACATAGTGGTTGTGTGACCCTGAGCAAGTAATTTAACCTCTTAGGCAACTCTTTAAGACAATAAATTTCAAAGAAGGTGTCAACCTACATCAGTAGAGGAAGTTTTCTCATCTTGAGTTATGACTGATCTCTACTATTATTTGCCAATGGATGAGAATCACTGTCTTGCTTCTGTTATAATAAATGGTAGCTAAATTTTTAATTTACTTTGGACTGTATCTACATTATTCCATGCTATTATCTTGCTATATGATTTTTTCTTATTCTTTCTAATCTTAGGTTTATCATGTCTTAGTTACCCTGTGTTTGAAAAAATGTTTTCATCATTACATCAAAAAACACTTACTAAGCAACAATGACTTGCAAGACACCATACTAAGTTCTGGGAATGTGAAGAAAGAGAAAATATAGTCCATATTCTCAAGGAACTATAACCATAGATGTGGAACTGGAAATGACCACAGAGTCTAGCCTCTCGTTTTACATGTGAGATCTAGAAAAGTGAATGGATTTTTGCAATGTGACATGGTTGCTAGTGGCAGAGTTGGCATTCAGACTCAGGTCATCTCACTCCAAATTTGGCAGTCTTTCCATACTGCTGGGGAGATACTACTGATTATTAATATCAGAAACCAAACAGCTATATTCTTTCCTTTCAAATGTCCAGGAAAAAAAATTCCCCAATCATTCCAGGAGTATATTCTAATGTTTTAAAGTTATTAAAATGTTCTTTATGATGTCAGATATGTCTCCAGCTATAGTTGAGTTAATGTCTGTAAAATACTTGAAACTCATTAGACTAAAGCATGCTGTATGGGTACTGACCGTTGCTATTCCCTGTGACAGTTATGAGTTTTGGATTTAGGTCAGCATTTTCCCCATCCTATCAATTCTCTCTTTCTTCTTATAATAGTATTGTATATATTATCACCTTAGGTCAAATCATTTGACCTTTTCAGTAAGTCTAAATTAATTTTAACTCTTTTGAAGTGTTAAGAATAAAGGAGTAATCATGATATGAATATATATATATATATATATATATATATATACTGAGAGAGAGAGAGAGAGAGAGAGAGAGAGAGAGAGAGAGAGAGAGAGAGAGAGAGAAGATTGGGACTATATAAAATTGGAGGGATAAACAATCTTATTTATAGACTTTTTTTCTGCATGAAATATTAATACACAGAGTAAACAAATTTATTTTAAATGTGTGTATATGAAATCTCAGATACCTTATAAGGTTTTAGAAGTGTATGTTAGGCTCCTTTGTGATTTGAGACTAAGTGTACATCTGTTTTTTCTCTGTATTCAAGAGGCAACTCATAAAAATGCACTTTCAACAGATGGTTGTAAATGAAAGCAAAACTACCTTATTTGGAGTAATATACTTTCATAAAGTATGTGATTTTTCTATCAAATTAAGTGTTCCACATAAATATCCTCAATAGGCTGGTATATGTGATTCTATAAACTATTATAAAGATTAGGTAAGGCCTAATCAGTAGTCAGCACATTTTCCTCCCAGTTTTCTTATCCCCCAATCATATCCTCTTACTATCCAGGCCTCATCTCATCCACATCTTTGCCCAAAGATGACTTTGCAGCACCGACAGGATTCTGTAACAAGAGATTTAAATGTTAATTTGTCTTCTTAAGTGCTGGAAAAATTGAATCACACTACTGACACATTCAGGTATATAAAAGACACAGTCCAAGTGACTATTTTTAGAAAAGGTGCTTTTTTGGTAGGAGGGTGTTATGGGAAAAACCTTTATTTAAACTATTCATTTTCTTTTTTTGTGTCATTGAAATCTTAATAACCATGATAATAGCTGACATTCATGAGGTTCCTTATGGTTAGCAAAGTATTTTATTTGTATTTTTATTTGGTCCTCCTCATAGGCCTTTGAGATAGTTACTATGAGTGTCATCCTGGTTTTATAGCTAAGGAAAGTGAAGTTCAGGGAGGTTAAGTTTCTCCCCATAATCACACAACTGGTCATTGTCAGATGTAAGATCTGAATTTGACTTTCTCCTGAATCCAAGTTTATCACTCTTTCCATTATTTCTCACTATCCTCACTAGATGAGGAATGGCTTAGCTCCTTGTTGTACCTCTTTTCTGAACTTTCCATCTTCAGTTTTGTTATGTAACAGCTATTTATGTGTATATATCTTACATACTTTACTAGATAGTCAGTCCCTTGAGGTAGAGGGTAAATCTCATTCTAAGGTTTAAATTCCCCACAGAGTTTAATGCAATGCCTTGGGAATCCTCCAATACTACAATGAAGCTGTGCTCTTATTGTTATGGGTCTTTTGAGAGTATCAAAATTTATGCCTGCCTGCCCATCTCACACAGTTCTCATTTGTTTCCTCTCACAAATTTGGCATGGGGTAGGGGTGAGGCAGACAATGTGCTGGGAACATATCTTGCATTCTCTTGACATCCCAATAAAGTAGACAGTCTATTAGTTGTCTCTTGCTGTCATTACATGAATGATCTATAATTTTTTCTATGTCTACTGAAAAATTCCTTATTTTCAATGTATTAAAATCTGTCTATATTCCTCCAGTGCCCTTGGTTGACCCATAATTTCATTTCTTTCGAGATTATAGTATTCTATGACCCATAACTATACAATGTAACTGAAAGGATATTGATGTTAAAAATATATACCATTGATTAGAGAGATACTTGAGGTCAGTAAGAGCACTGGATAATTTGCCAAGAGTAATCCTGTCAATTCTTTTTTTTCCCCTCTGTTTAATTCTGTGACCAGTTTGTCAACTCTCTCCTGCATTATTTTAGATATATAATAAATTCTCTAAGTTGTCCAGACAATTGTCTACTATAGTCTGAACAGAAGGTATTTTTCATCCACTTGGTTTTTAAACTTTTGAATTATTATAGACTTATTTAGGAGGTTTTTCAATATTATAGCTCTTGATGCTATTTAGAGTAAGAATTTTGTGAAGATGATTGATTGTTTTGTAAATGGTAGATGGATAATATATTTACTGAAGCCATAATAATGGAGGGAACCCTGGACAAGGAGTCAAAAGACCTGAATCTGAGTTTATGCTCTGCTACTATTTAGCTCTGTGATCTTGGGTAAATCACTTCCATTTAGATCTCAGTTTTCTCATCTTTAAGATAAAGCAGTTGTATTAAATTATCTCTAAGGCCCCTTTCAGCTCTAACAATCTACAAGAATAGATTCTGACATAGGAAGCCATGATGCCCTGCCGCCTTTGGGTTAATTGCTCTTTCATCCATATTGAACTGATTTTAGAGAAGGGAGAAGTCAATGCTATTTGCTGGGTAGATGAAGAAGAGATTAAAATGTGCTACTTAAAATTATTCAGTATGGTTTTGTAAATAACAACTCCAAACTTATTACACTTTTATCTTTTATTAGCCTATCTTCCCTCTCCTCAAGGAGGCCTACTGTTAGTAAAATGGAAGTAGAAGTTCATAGAAGTTATAGCTAAATGGGCTCTTAGAACCAACTACTTTAGTCTCCTTATTTCACAGATGAAGAAACTGAGGACTAACTTGTGAAAGATCACAAAGCCAGTAATCAATGTCAAGTTTATTTTCATTGCTACTTGTCTGGAACAAATGATTTGCCTACTCCCTAACAACAGAGATTTTGAAGTTGTATTCTTTATACAAAAGGACTTAAATACATATTCTGGAGTAGATCAGATAAACGATTCTCTAAGCAATTAGCCTCTAAAATCTCACAGGAAATTAAGGTGTGTCAAAATGCTTGAGCATTGGTCTTTGTGATTTCTTTAAACCTCCATTAAAATCAAAGGACCAGAGTTATTGAATTACCTTGGGGTTTAAATGACAGAGATGATGTCTTTGAAAAAGAGCTGTCACAATACTGTGACTTGCACTAGCTTCAGAATCCTATTAGCAACTCATCCAGGATGATCAAATTCAAGAATTCAACAAACATTTATTAAACATTTATTATTCTTTTGTGCTGCAAAGTAGTGCTAGGTGCTAGAAAGACTTTGAAGAAAAAATACATTTCCTTCCTTGAAGGAGATTATGACCTGGTAGGGGACAATGAAACCTGCATACAATCAAATATACAGGAATATAAATTAGAATGTGATTAAGTGCATAGGAAAGATTAGAGTGGCATGATAGAATCAAGGGAGAAGAGATTATGCCAAGTTGAACATCAGGGAAGGCTTCATGGACCTGAAGATACATGAACTGGGCCTTGAAGGCAGAGAAGGATACTATCAAGTTGACCTGTAGAAGTATACATTTTGGATAAAGGGGATGATACATGGGAATACCTAGAATTGGTAGAGAGTACATTGGGATGTTGGAATGGCAAACAATTCAGTGTGGTTGGAGCATAGAATTAAGGAAGGGGAAGATTAAGATAATTTGATTTAATTAAAAAAAAGTCATGGTTGAATAGTTAGGTCACAGCCAAATTGTAGAGGCCTTCTAGGCTTTAAGATGGTTCATATGTTTTTTTTAGTAGGCAACAGGGAGCCACTAAAAGGTTTTGTTCAAGAATGATATAATCAGACAGGCACATCACCACTACCGCCACCATCACCATCACTGCCACCACCACCGCTACCACTACCACCACCACCATCATCGTCATCATATCACTTATCTAGTATGTTAAGATTTATAATATATTTATATATATTATATCATTTAATCCTTATAAAAACCCTGTGAAGTAAGTGTTATTATTATCCCCATCTTAGAGAAGGGGAAACAGGCTGGCAGAGGTTAAGTGACTTGCTTAGAACCAGAGCTTGTAAGTGCCTGAATATTCTAATTCAGATCATCCTGTTCAGTCCTCTATCCACTATCCCACCTAGCTTACTACATCAACAATATTACATGGACAACAGATTGAAATATGAAGTATATACTGGGGGCAAGACCCCGAAGACAGGATACCAGTTTGGATATAACTATATGGTTTTGTTTCCTTTTTGTCATTGCCAGTGGGAGATAATGTCAGAAGTAGGTAGTAGAAAGGAACGTTATGGCTAATAAAAAGCTAAATCATTTCAAAACAAGGGAATTTAGTAAGCTTAGGGGGTAATTTGGAGCATCAAAGACATGGAAAAGTGTAACCATAGCTAGCACTTATAGAAACTGACTGATAGAAGGAATTTATTCCTCAAATTGTTGTTATGAATAACCTTCAAACTGTTTTAGTAGTGGCTTAGGGGATACTCTTACAATGCATAGAATATCAGGGAAAATGCAAGGTGTGTAACTTTAGTATCAGAGGCTTTCCCAGTAACAACATAGGTTCAGGCACACTTTGGACAAAAATATAACTGAATGATCTATAATTATAATGACCAAACAGCCTCAGAGAAAGTCAAGAAAATGTACCTCTTTCCTTTATTTTTTTAAAGCAATCAGGATTAAGTAACTTGCTCAAAGTAACACGGCCAGTTATTTTTGTGTGGGTGCTAAGTATCTGAGGCCGGAACTGATCCCAGGTCTCCTGACGCTGGGGCTGGCACTCTTACTCACTGCACCACCTGCCCGCCCTACCTCTTTCCTTTCTTTAAAAAAGTAGGGGACCATGGGTATAAAATGTTGCATATATTGGTAGACATCAATGATTTGTTTACTGGTTTTGTCAATCTGTTTTTCAAAATCTTTAAAAATACCCTTTATTACAAGGAATGGCAGAGAAATAGTGATTAAATATACATTTGAAAAATAAAGATTATATTAAAGCAAAAGATATCAATAAAAATAATGTGGTTATTTTTTATAGAGGCTAGCAACCCTTGCCTTATTTGATGAATATACAAAGAAACAAATAAACCATAAGACTGGGAACAGAATGGCTTTCACAATCTTCATCGATAAAAATATTAATCACTTTTGAGCATCAGCTGGGCCACTGGGTTTTAGCTACCACGTGTAGAGGACTATCTATATAAAATAGGGAATATTAATTAATTAATAGTAATTAATGATAAGAATAATCAAACATTTATGATCTCATTGATTTGTAAATCCCTTTAATAATGCAGATCTCAATCCATCTATGCATGCCCTTCCTATGTGACTTATCCATATCCTCCCATAACTCTGACATGGGCATCAATCCAACATGCGAGTGACTTTGCTTGCTTTCTCCTGACTTTGTGAGGACTCCAGTGGAGCATCCAGACTGGCCACCTGACATAGCAATTCTTTCCACATGACTGTTCTATCTTCTCTTATAATCAATAAATTCCTTGATGACATCTATTATTGTTGCTCTGCCTTGAAATTCCTTACTCGTTTTATATTACGGTTTGCTCACATTCACTATGTGTCTTTCCACTGCCCTTTATGTGATAGTCATGTTTAATTCTTCGAGGCAGTTGTATTCCATACTGCATTGCCATATAGCAAACCTAGTATAATCATTAAAAGGCAATACCATGGAAGTTGATGATGGGAATTGAATATTTTTGCTGAGTTTTCTCAACCCAACTCTCTAACATCTTTTAAAAGTACCTGAAATCAAACTCTGAGCAGATAACCATAAGAAGTCACAGAATCTCATCTTCCAGCCCAAGATAGCTTCAGAAGACCAAAGAAAGGCCTTCATATGCACAATGTAGGGGGTGGGGAGGTGGGGGCTGGGGAAGGAAGAAACTGGAAGTAGGGTAGAGGAAATAGCAATTGGTATGGGACCTGAAGATGGCAGTAGCAGCAGTGTTGGCACCAAAAGTAGTAAGAAAACTAAACATTTGGTTAAAAAGATACTACAGAGGACCATGGTGCTAGCACTGGGTGCTGGACTGGGTTCCATTTGGCATATTCTTCACCAATTACCTGGCTCTGTGTCACAGTTTCAGAGAAGAGAGAAACACTTAGAGTGTGCAGCTGAGAAGAATCAGAGGCCCTACCTGGGCAAAGAGCAGAATACAGATCAGAAAGATAATGACCAAAACTTTCCCCAGACCACAACACCTTAGAAGCACCAAAAAAACTGTAGAGTCCCAGATCTAGTCACAGAAGCTCAGGCTAATCATTCTACCTGCCCTAACCCCCCCTGCGACCCCTGGAGATGAATAGAACCCACCTCTAATCTAAGGTCCAAAGTAAAGAAATAAACTGAAAATGAGCAAACAACAACAAAGGAACACAAGCTTTTAAAAACTTCTATTGAGACAGGAGAGCTCAAGACAGAAACTTAATATTTGAAAATATCTACAAGCAAAGCCTCAAAGGAAAAAAAAGTGTATTGGACACAAGCCTAACAAGAATTCCAAGAGCTGAAGAAAGAAATACAGAAAAGCAAAAAAAAAAAAAAAAAAGAGACTTTAAAAATCAGGCTGGTCAAGAAAAAATTAGGAAAAGAAACGAGTGAAATGGAAAAAAATTATAAAAAAAAGAATCAATAACTTAATAAAAGAGGCATAAAATCTCACTAAAAAATAACTTAAAATTTAGAATTGATCAAGTTCTGTGAGATATCAAGAAGATAAATAAAGTCAAAAGAATGAAAAAATAGAAGAATATATGAAATATTTCATCACAAAAATAATTGACCTAAAATAGATTGAGGAGTGATAATTTATTGGACTAGATATTATATTTAAAGAAATCATAAAGGAAAACTGTTCTGATATCGTAGATACAGAGGGTAAAATAGAAATGGAAATAATTCACCAATCATCTCCTGAAAGAGATCCCAAAATGAAAACTCCCAGGAATATCATAGCCAAATCCCAGAGCTCCTGATCAAAGAGAAAATGCTGAAAGCAGTTATAAAGAAATAGAGCCAGTCAGGCACACAAGGTTTAGTATTTACCACTATAAAGAAGAGGAGAACTTGGAATATGATATTCCAGAAGGCAAAGGAGCTGGAATACAACTAAGCATAACCTACCCAGCAAAACTGAGTGTAATCCTATAGTGGAAAAATGAATATTTGATGAAATAAAGGGCTTTCAAGTGTTCATGATTAAAAAACAACAACCTAGAGTTGAATAGAAAATTTGATTTTCAAACACGAAACTCAAGAGAAGCATAAAAAGGTAAATATGGGAGAGAAATAGTGAAAGACTTAATAAAGTTAAACTACTTACATTTATACATTGGAAGATGATACCTGTAACTCCTAAAAACTTTATTAGGGTAATTTGAAAAAATCTATATAGACAGAGGGCATGGGTACTAGTCTATTATGTTGAAATAATCTCAAAAAAAAGAATGTAAGAGTGAGAAAGAGGGATGTACCAGGGTAAGGGAGAAGGGAGAAGGGAGAAGAATAATGGGGAAAATAATTTCAAATAAAAGGAGTAGAAAAGGAAGAGTTTCTATAATGGGGGAGAGTGGAAGGAGGGGAACAGACAATGCTTGAACCTTACTGCCATCTGCACTGGTTCAAAGAGGGAAGCACACACACACACACACACACACACACACACACACACACACAGAGTTGGGTATGGAAATTTGTCTTTCCCAACAGAGAAGTAGGAGGGGAAGGAGCTGGGAGAAAAGGGTAGATTAAGGGAGGAAGTGATCAAAAGTTAAACAGATTTTTAAGGAGGGGACAAGGTTAAAAAAGAAAAGGTTAAGTAGAAGAAAATAGGTTGAAGGGAAATATGCAGAACAATCATAATTATAAATGGGATGAACTCACATGTAAAATGGAGGTGGATAGCAGAATGGATAAGAAACCAGAATCCAACAACATGGTGTTTCTAAGAGACACACTTGAAACACAAAGAAACACATGGAATTTAAATAAGGGGTTGGGACAGAATCATTATGTTTTAGCTGAAGCAAACATGGCAGGGGTAACAATCATCATCTCAGACAAAGCAAAAGCAATAATAAACCTTCTTAAAAGAGTTATTCAGGGCAACCACATTTTGCTAAAAGGTACCATAGACAATCAAGTAATATCAATACTGAACATATATGCACCAAATGGCATAGCATCCAAATTCTTGAAGAAAAACTTAAATGAATTATAGAAAGAAATAGACAATAAAACTATACTAGAATATCAATTTACCTCTCTCAGATCTATATAAATCTATCCATAAACTAGATAAGAAAGAAGTCAAGGAGATGAATAGAATAAAAAAAAGTTAGATATATAATAGATTTCTGGATAAAATCAAACGGGAATAGAAATGAATTTTCCTTTTTCTCAACTGTATATGGAACTTTCCCAAAAACTGACCATGCATTAGGGCATTAAAAATCTCACAAACCAAAGCAAAACAGCAGAAATATTAATTGTACCCTTTTTGGACCAAAATGAAATAAAATTATATTCAATGCAGGACTTTTGAAGCATGGATTAAAAATTAATTGGAAACTAAATAAGCTAATTCTAAAGAATGTGAATCAAAGAACTAATCATAGAAATGATCAATTATTACATTAAAAATAATGACAATAATGAGACACCATCAGTTTGTGGGATGAAGACAAAACAATACTTAGGGAAAATATATATCTAAAAAAGCTTACATCAAAAAAGAGAAAGAGTAGATCAGCAAACTGGGCATGTAAATAGAAAAAAAAACCTAGAAAAAGAACAAATTAAAAATATCCAATTAAACACCAAAATAGAAATTTGAAAAAATCAAAGGAGAGATTAGCAAAATCAAAAGTAAGAAAAGAAATCATTGAACTAATGAATAAAACTAGGAGCTGGTTTCATGTAAAAGTCAATAAAATGGATAAACCTTGGCTAACTTGAATAAAAAAAAAAGAAAGAAGAAAATCAAATTAACAGTGTCAAGAATGAAAAGGTGTAATATACTACTAATGATGGTAAAATTATAGTAATTATTAGGAGCTATTTTGCATAATTAAACTGACAACTTAAAATGAAATTGATAAATATTTGCAAAGATATAATTTGCCCAGATTAATAGAATAGGAAATAGAATATTTAAACAATCCTATCTTAGAAAAAGAAATTGAACAAGTCATAAATGATCTCTCTAAGAAAAATCATCCCAGAACCAGATAGATCTGTAAGCAAATTATATCAAATATTTAAAGAATAATTAATTCTAATTTTATACAAACTGTTTGGAAAAAGGTAAAGAAGGAAGCTATCAATTTACTTCTATGACACAAATATAGTTTTGATACATAGACCAGAAAGAACAAAAATAGAAGAAACTATTGATCAATTTCGGCAGTGATTATCAAAGCAAAAATTGATCCAAATGTTTTTAAAAATGAAATATTATAAAAGATAAACAAGGATCATACACTCTGTCCAAGTGGGAGTTATATGAGGAATGCAGGGTTGGTTCAATAGTGGGAAAACTTTAAGCATAATTGACTGTATTAATATATCAACAGATGCAGAGACAGCTCTTGACAAAATATAAGTCATTCCTATTAAAAACACTAGAAAACATAGGAATCAATGGAGCTTTTCTTAAAATGTTAAATTGTTTCTATCTAAAACCAAGAACAAACATTATCTATAATGGGAATAAATGAGAAGGCTTTCCAATAAGATTAGGACTTAAGCAAGGATGTCTATTATTGCCATTACTATGCAATATTGTACTAGAGATGCTAGCTATCACAATGTGACAAGAAAAAGAAATTGAAAGGATAGGCATAGGCAATAAGGAAATTTACAGATGGTACTATGGTATTCTTAGGGAATCCTAGAGAGTCTACTAAAAAACTGGTTGAAATAATTAACAACTTTAACAAAGTTGCAGGATATCAAATACACCCACAGAAAGCACCATTATTTCTACATATTACCAGCAAAACTCTTCAGGAAAATATAGAAAGAGAAATTCCACTTAAAATAACTGCAGACAATACAAATTCCTTGGAAGACACCAAGGAACTATATGAACATAATTATAAAACACTTTTCACACAAATAAAGACAATTAAACAATTGGAGATACAGTGTAACATTATATTGTATAGCATAGTATAGTGTAGTATAGTATAGTTTAGTGCAGTATAGCATACTATAGTGTAGTATAGTATAGAATGCGAAATTTATAGATGGATGAAGTGATTTTATATGTAAAGTAATTCAGAAATGCATTCAAATGAATTGATGTTATTTGACTGGCAAATATTTTTTATGTTTTAAAAATCCATAATTTTGCTTATGCGGTTGTTACACTTCATTCTTGTATTGTGTTTTTGAAAAATCATTGTATTAAAAATGCTGTGAATTTGGAAGATATCTAGAGAGTAACCTAATTGTCACTTAAAAAAATTAACTTTTTAATTTGGATGTTTGATTATCAATTGATATTTTAGAGAATCTGAGAACAATGTTTAAAAACTGTTAGATATTTATTGCATATATTTTGCTTCAGAATGGATAATAACAATAACTTACTGTGGGAAAAGTACCGCAGACTTTTTTTTTTTAATCTGTGCACTTCTTTGGGAACTTACCAGGCTCTCGGACACTTCTATTCATCAGGTACATAAAACCTTATTGGCCTTGCTGACAGTATGCTGTGAAACTCTAAAGTAATTTAGTGAGAAACTAACACTTCTCATGGGTGAAGTAAGGGAGCTTACAAGTTTGATATAAAGATTTTATCTAATAAGTTGTTTGACCACTGCTTATGAAAATTATAAAATTATACGTGGAATAGTATATATTGAAGTTAAATCTTTAAATCAACAGACCCCAGATGTAAAGATTTTATTTTTTCTCTTAGGGATTAATATGTAATGCCTTAAGATACACATATCTGTTAGCATGAGCTTAAATTAGCCAGTGGGTTTTTGAATTTTGACTAAACTATAATGTATTCACTGTTTGTGTGTAATTACAGTCTGTGATTATTTTTTAAATTTCTAACGTTTGATTACTGCTCCAGAATGGATTTATATTGGAAAGAATGAATAATATAAGAACTTGCATGTGCTTATTAACTATTATTGCAACAGCATTAAAAAAATAATAACTGAACCTCATCCTAAGCTGTGATTAGTGAAAATTTCTGTTTGAGATAAAATCTCTTGGGACTTTATTTTGATATTGCTCTGAGATTTGCTTTAATAACTGCTACAGGTAGATATCTGTGCCTGGGAAGGTTGAAAGGATGACTTTGTAGATATGATGGTAGGATCCTCTTAATTTATTTCCTCATTGTATTATTTCCTTTCTGGATTGGAAATTTTTCCAACTAGTAAATTATGAGCCTGGCTATAATACTCTATATAATATGGACCTTTTCTGAATGACTGGCTTTGCCAAAAAGTTAACTGTGCTTCTTACCTGGGATCAAACAAAGCTAGGGAAGCTTTATCCTGTTATGTTTATGTGAGGTCAGTCTGTGCCTTGCAAGGACAATCTTGATAATGTTATGAATATATCCCTGCATCTTTCTTTCATAGCACATTTCTATAACTAGGGTGGATGAATTGTAAAAAAAAATTATATGATGAATTTTATTGTTGTAATACTCAGACATACCTGAGTTATTATAGTAAGACACAAGTATGAAAGACCTTGATATTTTTAATTTTACTTTTCTGAATTTGTATTCACTATTTGTTTCAACTTTCTAACCTAAGCTACTAGGTAAATAAATTCTTGGGAAGCAGATCTACTAGATGGAAAACCTCTCTAGAACTACCCTGGAAATGAGGCCTCTTCTAGAATTTACAAGGGAAAATATTTCCAAAGATCAGACAGCTACTTGTGACAAGACCCAAGATAAACTGATTAAATGGACATTTGGAGTGGGTTACTAGGAACAATCTGGACCCAGGAGACTTTATGTTATTCAATATTACTTTTTGGTTGCTGTTGTATCTCATGTTTTTCAATATTTGTAAAGGCCTGCAGGAATGTCTGCATAAATCCAGTTGAAAATGTGCCCGGGGTATAGAATTTAGAAGACATTGCAGGACTGAAGCATACTATTTTCTCTCTCTTTTTTTCTTTCTTGTGCTTTTCCCTCCTTTTGTTCTGATTCTTCTTTCACAACGTGACTAATGTGGAAATATGTTTAATATGATTGTACATGTATATCCTATATCAGATTGAATGCCATCTTGGGGAGGATGGAGAGAGGAGAGGGGGAAAATTTAGAACTTAGAATCTTATAAAGTGAATGTTGAAAACTAAAAATAAATAAATTTTATTTTATTTATTTTTTGCTTTTTTGGAGGGGAGAAGGTAGGGCAATTGGGGTTAAGTGACTTGTCCAAGGTCACAGGTCTAGTTTTGTGTTAAGTCTCTGAGGTTGGATTTGAACTTTCCTGACTCCAGAACCAGTGCTCTATTTACTCCACCACCTAGCCACCCCCAAAATAAATAAATTTAAAAAATCAAATAAATCATTAATAAATTAAAAAAGAAGATATTTCAGACCTTTTTATGATCAAAATGAGAGATTCTTATGGGGATTTTGATTTTCTTTTATTTGTATTATTCAGGGCTCAGGGCTGTTCTTCCTGCAACTTTTGGTAAACTAAAAGTCAGTCTTCTCTCAATATTAACCTGATCCGACAAAAACCTAACTTATAGAATAACAGTATCAGGGGAAGACTGTTTGACATTTTTCCAATAAAAGCCAAATGGGAATTTAAGCTCCACAAAGTGATAGTATTTTCCTGATGCCAGTTTTTCTTGGCTCTCTTGATGACATGCAAATCTTCTTTTTCAGTTAGCTTATTGGAGAAGTTTTGAATGCTGTGGATAAGTTCACTTACCTTGTGTGCTTTCCAGGGATTTTCCTCCTCCATTGATAAGGAGATTGACACATGCCTTGCCACAGTTAGCTCCGTGTTTGGGAGGCTCTGAAGGAAAGTATGGGAGAAAAGAGGTATTAGGCTGATTACCAAACTGAAGAATCATTGTGCTGACTTCATTGTGGTATACCTGTGAAACCTGGACAGTCTAGCAGCGCCATGCCAGGAAACTTAATCACTTTCATTTGAATTGCCTCAGGAAGATTCTGAAGATCACCTGGTAGGATAAGGTACCAGACACTGAGGTCCTTACTCTGACTAACCTGCTTTCAAACTCTACTTTAGAGAGCACAACTCTGATGGGCTGGCCACGTTGTTAAAATACAAAATGTCTGCTTTCCGAAAAGACTATTTTATGTAGAACTCACACAGAGCAAGCATTCACATGGTGGTCAGAAGAAGCAATACAAAGACACTCTCAAAGTCTCTCTCAAGAACCTTGGAATTGATTGTGTGACAGGGGAGATGCTGGCACAGGACCGCTCATGGTGTGCCCACATCAGAAAAGGTGCTGTGCTCTATGAGCAAAGCAGAATCGAAACAACTCAAAGGAAACACAGGATGTGCAGATTTAGAGTATACACCCTTAATGTTCACACAGACTATTTATGCCCGACCTGTGGTTGAGCATTCAGAACTTGTATTGGTCTGATCAGTCACAGTTGGACACGATGAAACTTGACTTTAGCATAGTAATGTCATTTTGGTTCCAAAGGAAAACAACCAACTAACCAACCAACCATTGTGAACCCTTTAAATGTAATTTAATCTGTAACCTGGCTTAGTTTATCTGAGTCTAGAGTCTGGTTAAATAGATTTTTTTTTCTTTAGGGCAACATATAAGATTATGACTTTGATTAACAAAGTTTGTTCAACTTTTATGACATTGAAGGAATTGTAGGATTATGAATCTGTCTTTTCTTCAACTTTTATGGCTTAAGCTAAACGTACAAGATTGAAATAGGTAAAAGAATTATTTATCTGTCACATTGATGTAATTTTGTTTAGAAGAGGTTTTGTTAGAATCTTAATCTTGGTTTAGGTCTATTTCTTAGCCTGAGATTTATATTTAACTATAATAAAACCTAGGTTTTTACCTCTATAATTTCTGTGTTGTGGTAGATATGTTTTGTTGATAGTTACCTACCACATGAAATCAGTAAGGAGATATTTCTCCCATAACAGTCTCAATTCTATCTTTAAAAAATATTAAGACTAGGTTTCCATATCTTGTCCAAGCTGTAAATAATGCAGAGGATACTCAGGTGTGGGGAGCCTGTGACCTTGAGGCCATATGTGGCCCTCCAGGTCCTCACGTGCAGCCTTTGAATACAAACTTCACAGAACAAATCCCCTTAATAAAAGACTTTGTTCTATAAACTTCAATTCAGTCAAAAGACACCCATCTCCCTCCCAATGAACTAGAAGGCCACATGTGGCCTCAAAACCACACTCTAGAGCTAAGAAAGGCCCCTCTACTGAAGAGAAGAACTCATTTAAAAGCAGAATTGGCCAAATGGAAAA
>NW_027187419.1:76821969-76844721 GCF_028583685.1 Petaurus breviceps papuanus
TTTTTTTTGAACTAATGAAAGCTTCTATACTGAGGAATTAGAGAATATTGGAGAGAAGGCATGGGAGAAGGTCCTGTTTCAATTTTACTCCAAGGGTCAGTCAGTCAGTCAACAAGTATATATTAAGTGCAGTTCTAGGTGTCAAGCTTTATGCAAAGTAGCAGGGAAACAAATAAAAGCAAAAACATGGTCCCTGCTGAGAAGTAGCTCACATTCTGAGGGTGGAGACCATGTGAAATAACGGTACTCTGCCTTCTTTGTCTTCTCTCCCCTATCTTTCTCTTTCTCTTCTCCTTCTCTTTCTCTTCCTCCTCTTCCTCCTTTTCTTTCTCCTTCTTCTCCTTCTCCTCCTCCTGCTTCTGCTTCCCTTTCTCCTCCTCCTTCTCCATCTCCCCCTCCCCCCTCTTCTTCTTTTTCCTCTTCCTCCTTCTTTTTCATAGAGCACATGGAGAAAGTAAAATTTTTTTTTAACATTTAAACAATGAGTTCCATTCAATTATACAACAAAATTTTTATTTAAAAAAAACTTTTTAATTTATGGAAAGCATTTTCATAACATAGTACAATAAAAAATCAAATGTACATGAAACTGCAAATCTACTATGCACAATTTGCTTTTTCTTTCAAATATACAACAAAATTATCATGTAAATTTTTTACCTTTTTTTCTTCCCTCTATCTCTCCCCACATCTTACCCTAGAGATGGCTACCATTGGACACAAATAGGTATATAGATGTAAAATTATTCTATATTGTCTTATATTCTATATAGATTTGGTTACATATATAGATATATTCTATATTCTAATTATTCTATTTATCAGAAGCAGATAGCATTTTTCTTCATATGTCCCTTATAGTTAATTTGGGTATTTATAAGAGACAAAATAACTTATTCACTCAAAGTCTTTCTTAAAACAATACTGCTGTTACTGTATACAATGTTCTCTTGCTTCTGCTCATTTCTCTCTTTGAGCAAGTCTTTCCATGTTTTTCTAAAATCATTGAGTTAATCATTTCTTATAGTTCAGTAGTATTCCAGCACAATCATATATGACAGCTTATTTAGCCCTTCCCCAATTGAGTTCCAAATTATCTCCCTCCCTCCTTCCTTCACCACACCATTCCTAAGATGGAAAGCAATTTGATATACACTATATATGTACAATCATATAAAACATATTTTCATATTACATATCTTTGTGAAAGAAAATCTATAACTATAGATAGCTTTGATCTCTTCGCCTGAAAATTGATTTTTTTATATCCTTTGATTACTTATCAAATGGGAAATGGCTTGTATTCTTATAAATATCACTTAGTTCTCTATATATTTGAGAAATGAGGCCTTTATCAAAGATACTTGCTGTAAAGACTTTATCCTAGCTTTCTGCTTTCCTTTAAATATTTCTTGCATTGGTTTTATTTGTGCAAAATCTTTTCAATTTAATGTAATCAAAATGATCCATTTGACAGCTCATAATGCTCTGAATTTCATAAATTCTTCCCTTCTCTATAAATCTGACAAGTAAACTATCCCTTGCTAATTTGCTTATGGCATCACCTTTTATATCTAAATCATGTACCCATTTGGACCTTATCTTGGTATATGGTATAAGATGTTGGTCTATATCTAGTTTCTGCCATCCTGTTTTGTACTTTTCCCATTGGTTTTTGTCAAATAGTAAGTTCTTATCCCAGAAATTGGGGTCTTAGGGTTTATCAAACACTAGGTTATTATAACCATTTACTACTGTGTCTTGAGTTCCTGATCTATTCCACTGAACCATTGCTCCATTTCTCAGCCAGTACCAGATAGTTTTGATGGTTACCACTTTATAATATAGTTTGAAATCTGGTATAGCTAGGCCACCTTACTTTGTATTTTTTCCCCATTAATTCCCTTGATACTCTTGACTATTCTTCCAGATGAGTTTTGTGGTTATTTTTTCTAGGTCTATAAAATAATTTTTGGCAGTTTGATTGATATAGCACTAAATAAGTAAATTGATTTAAGCAGAATTGTCATTTTTATCACATTGGTGCAGCCTACTCATTAACAATTCATATTTTTCTAATTATTTAGATCAGATTTTATTTGTGTGAAAAGTGTTTTGTAATTATGTTCATGTAGTTCCTGGGTTTGTCTAGGCAGGTAGGTTCCCAAGTATTTTATATTGTCTATAGCTATTTTAATGGATTTTCTCTTTCTATCTCTTACTGCTGGGCTTTTGTGGTAATATATAGAAATGATGATTTGTGTGGGTTTATTTTATATACTATAACTTTGTTAAAGTTGTTCATTGTTTCAATCAGTTTTCTAGTTCATCCTCTAAGATTCTTTAGGTATGCTATTATATCATCTGCGAAGAGGGATAGTTTTGTTTCCTTGCTGTCTATTTTAATTCTTTCAATTTCTCTTTCTTCTTTTATTGCTATGCATAGCATTTCTAGTACAATACTGAATACCATTGGTGATAATGGACATCCTTGCTTCACTTCTAATCTTATTGGGAAGGTTTCTAGTTCATCCCCATTATAGAAAATGCTTGTGATAGTTTTAGATAGATATTACTTAAAATTTTAGGGGAACCTTCATTGATTCCTATGCTCTCTAGTGTTTTTAATAGGAATGAATGCTGTATTTTGTCAAGAGTTTTTTCTGCATATATTGAGATAATTTAATTTGGGGGGGGGCTTGTTATTGATATTGTCAATTATAGTGATAGTTTTTTTTTCTGATATTGAACCAACCCTGCATTCCAGGTATAAATCTCACCTGGTCATAGTATATGGTTTATGTGATATATTACTGTAATCTCCTTTCTAGTATTTTATTTAACCTTTTCACATCTATTCATTAGGGAATTTCATCTATAGTTCTCTTTCTTTGTTTTAGCTCTTCTTGAACTAGGTACCAACACCATATTTTTGCCATAAAAGGAATTTTCCAGGACTCTTTCTTCATCTATTTTCCCAAATAGTTTATGTAGTACTGGAATGAATTGTTCTTTAAATGTTTGGCAGAATTCACTTGTAAATCCATCTGACTTTGTGGATATTTTCTTAGGGAGTTCATTGATGACTTGTTCAATTTATTTTTCTAAAATGATACTATTTAGGTGTTCTATTTTCTCTATATTCTGTTTAATCTGAGCAATTTATATTTTTGTAAATGTTCATCTATTTCACTTATATTGTAAGTTTAATGGGCATACAGTTGGGGAAAATAGTTCCTAATTATTCCTTTAATTTCCTTCTCATTGGTGGTGAATTCAACCTTTTCATTTTTGATACTGGTTATTTGATTTTTTTCTTTCTTTTTAAAAATCAAATTAACTAGCAGTTTATATATCATGTTGTTTTTTTTCATAAAACCAGCTTCTAGTTTTATTTATTAGCTCAACAGTTTTCTTACTTTCAGTTTTATTACTCTAACTTTTGGTTTTCAGGATTTCAAATCTGGTGCTCAATTGGAGATTTTTAATTTGTTCTTTTTCTAGTTTTTTTAGTTGCATGTCCAATTGATCTTCTCTTTCTTTATTTTGTTGACGTAAGAATTTAGAGAAATAAAATTTTCCCTGAGCATTGCTTTGACTGAATCCCATAAATTTCAGTATGTTGTATCATTTTTGTCATTGTGATTTGTTCTGTGACCCACTTGTTCTTTAGGATTAGATTATTTAGCTTCCAATTAATTTTTTATCTATCTTTCCACTTTTATTGAATACAATTTTTATTGCATCATGGTCTAGAAAAGATGCATTTAGTATTTCTACCTTTGATTTTGAGTTTTTTATGTTCAAATACACAATCAATTTTTGTGTAGGTGCCATATACTACTGAGAAAAAGATATATTCTTTTCTCTCCTCATTCAGTTTTCTCCAGAGGTTTGTCATATCTTACTTTTCCAAAATTCTGTTCACCTCTTTAACTTCTTTCTTGTTCATTTTGAGGTTAAATTTACCTAGTTTTGAGAGGGGAAAGTTGAGATACCCCACTAATATAGTTTTTCTGTCTGTTTTCTCCTAAAATTCACTTAACTTTGCCTTTAGAAATTTGGATGTTCTACTTCTTGGAACATATATGCTTAGTATTGATAATGCTTCATTGTCTGTTACCTTTTAGCAAGATGTAGTTTCCTTCCTTATCTCTTTTAATCATATTTATTTTTGCTTCTGTTTTGTCTGAGATCATGATTGTTATCCCTTCTTTTTTTTTTAACTTCCACTGAGGCATATGTCTCTGCTTCAAGTGTGTTTCTTGTAAACAACATATTGTAGGATTCTAGTTTTTAATTCACTCTCCTATCTGCTTCTATTTTAAGGATAGTTAATACCATTCACATTCATAGTTATGACTATTGTCTGTATATTTCCCTCCATCCCATTTTTCCTCCTTTTTATCTTTGTCTCTTTCCCTCCTCATCAGTGTTTGGCTTCTGACCATCCCCACCTCTAATCTGCCCTCCCTTTGGTCAGTCCCCCCACTTTTTACTTCCCTGTAGGGTAAGGTAGATTCCTATGCCCAATTGATTGTGTACGTTATTCCCTCTGAACTGGTTCTAATAAGAGTGCAATTCAAGCAATGCCCACTGCCTACCCTTCCACCTTCCCCTCCACTGTAATAGGTCTTTTGTTACTTTGTGTGAGATAATTTACCCTATTCTACCTCTCCCTTCCTTTTGCTTCTTGTGTAATTCTCTTTTCCACCCCTTAACTTGCCCTCAAAGTCACCTTATACTCTTACACTCTGTCTATGTATACTCTAACAGTTCTTAAGAATTACAGTATCATCTTCCCATTTAGGGAAGTAAGCAGTTTAGTCTCATTGAATCCCTTATGTTTTCTCTTTCCTCTTTACCTTTTCATACTTCTCTTGAGTCTTGAAATTGAAAATCAAATTTTTTGTTCAGCTCTTGTCTTTTCATCATGAAAGCTTGAAAGCCTTCACTTTTCATTGAATAACCATTTGCCCTCTTTAAGAATTATGCTCAGTTTCACTGGGTAGGTGATCCTTGGTTGTAGTTCTAGCTCCTTTGTCTTCTAGAATATTATATTCCAAGTCCATCAGTCCTTTAATATTGAAGCTACTAAATTCTGTGTAATCTTTATTGTGACTCCCCAGTATTTGATTTTTTTCTTTGTAACTGCTTGAAATATTTTCTCCTTGATTTGGGAGTTCTGAAATTTGGCTATAATGTTTCTAGGAGTTTTTGTTTTGGTAACTCTTTCCAGAGGTGATCTGTGGATTCTTTTTCAATTTCTATTTTACCCTCTAGTTCTAGGATATCAGGGCAATTTTCTTTGATAATTTCTTTTGACTTTTTTTTTTTTAAGCAATTGGGGTTAAGTAACTTGCTCAAGGTTACACAGCCAGTTATTTCTGGGTGTGGTGCTAAGTATCTGAGCCTGGATTCAGTCCTCCAGGTTATCCCAACACTGGGGCCAGTGCTCTTACTTGCTGAGCCACCTGGCCACCCCAAACAATTTCTTTGATAATTTCTTGAAGTGGGATGCCCAAGTCCTTTTTCGGTCGTGGCTTTCAGGTGGCTCAATGATTCTTAAAAATCTCTCCTGAATCTAATTTCCAGGTTAATTGTTTTTTCAATGAGGTGTTTTATATTTTCTTCTTTTTTCATTCTCTTGGTTTTGTTTGATTGATTCTTGATATCTCATAGAGCCAATAAGATCCATTTGCCCAATTCTAATTTTTAAGGAGTTATTTTCTCCAGTTAGCCTTTTATAACCTCCTTTTCCACTTGGTAATTTCTACTTTTTAGAAAACTGTTTTCTTTAGTAAGTTTGGGTACATTTAGTTCCATTTTTTTGTACTTCCTTTATCAAGCTGTTGCCTTTCCCCCCATGATTCTTCTACATTACTCTCATTTCTTTCCCCAATTTTTTCCTATTTCTCTTATTTGATTTTTAAACTTGGTTTTGAGCTCTTCCGGGAATTCTTTTGGGGCTTAAGACCAATTAGCCTTTATCTTTGAAGTTTTGCATGTATGTGTTTTGACATTGTTGTCTTCCTTTGAGTTTGTTTTAACCTTGCCTGTCACCGTAACTTTCTATAGTAAGGTTCTTTTTTTTTACTCATCTTTTCTAGTCAATTTTGTTGCTTTTCAAGTTGTTTTATTCCTGGGGTGAAAAGGGCACTGTCCCAAGATTCTTGTTCCAGGGACTACAAGCCCTGATTGTTTATCAATGCTGTGCTGGTGTTTGTTGCCCTGAGGCACACAGGGGACTTTTGTGTCACTCCAGTCCTCCAGGAGTCTTTCAACTCATCTGATTCTGTGCTAAAGTAGAGCAGGAAGCAAGTAGGAGAATGGCTGGTACTGTGAGATGACATAAGGGTCTGGCAGTTTACCTTGTGCTTCACTAAGGCATATAACTGGGGGATGGGGTGGGGTGGGGCTGGTGCTAGTGTCTGCCTATTCTTCTAGTGTTGTACTGGGGCTCAGGGCTTCCCACTAGCTAACTGAAGAAGGGACTACTGGCTTGCTGGGATGCTCCTTGCCCTAGATTGCACTCTTGTTTTACCTGAGTGAGACATACCTTTCCTTCTGATCTTTCCAGTTGTTTTGGGTGAGAAAATTGTTTCACCCTATCTTTTTCTTGGTTCTGCCATCTCAAAATTCATTTTGGGACACTATTTTGTAGTTGTTTGGAGGTGAATATGGGAGAATTCACATGATTTTCTGCTTACTTTGTCATCTTGGCTCCTGGAAGTTGCAAGGGGAATAAAATGTAAAAGGACTGAAAAAACATGAAGGTGCCAGATGGTCAAGGGACTTTAAATGTCATGCAGAAGATTTTATATTTGATCCTAGAAGAAATCTGGGGGACTGTTGGAATAAGTTAAGAGATGGGAGGGGATGACATATTAGAACTATGCTTTAGGAAAATCACTTTGAAAGATGAGTGGAGGACAGAGTGGAGGGAATTGAGAAAAAAAAAACCAACCATAAAATTATGGAAATAGTCCAGGTGAAATTGACAAATGGTCAAAGGATAGAAATCAGAACTATCTATAGTCATATGAAAAAATGCTCTAAATCACTATTGATTAGAGAAATGCAAATTAAAATAACTCCAAGGTACCATCTCACCCTCTATAGATTGATCAATATGACAGAAAAGGAAAATGATAAATGTTGGAGGGGATGTGGGAAAACTGGGACACTAATGCACTATTGGTGGAATTGTATACTGATCCAACTGTTCTGGAGAGCAATTTGGCATTATGCCCAAAAGGCAACTAAACTGTTTATATCCTTTGATCCATCAATATCATTATTAGATCTGTATTCCAAAGAGATTTCCTTTAAGGGAAAAGGAACTATTTGTTTATATTTATAGCTACTTTTTGTGGTAACCAAGAACTGGGAACAGAGGATCAATTTGTCAATGGCTGGACAAGTTGTGTTAAATGATTGTAATGGAATATTATTATGCTATAAGAAATGATGGACAGGATGATTTCAGAAAAACCTGGAAAGACTTACATGAACTGATGCAGAGTGAAGTGAGTAGAATCAGAAGAACATTGTACACAGTAGCAGCAATATTTTATGATGAACAATTATGAATGACTTAGCTATTATTAGCAATACAATAATGCAAGACAGTCCCAAAGGGCTCATGATGAAAAATGCTATCTTCCTCCAGAGAAAGAACTTACGGTGTCTGAATACAGATCAAAGAATACTAATTCTCTCTCTCTCTCTCTCTCTCTCTCTCTCTCTCTCTCTCTCTTCCACAAAGTGACTAATACAGAAATGTTTTTTTTTATCATTGCATATGTATAGCCTATATAAGATTGTTTGCTATCTCAGGGGAAAGAGGGAGGGATAGAATTTAAAGCTCAAAACTTTAAAAAACCATAATGAATTTGTTAAAAATTTTTTTTACACATAATTGTGAAAAAATAAAATACTATTTTTTAAAAAGAAATAGTCCAGGTGAGAGGTATACCTATGTAATTCGTCCATTCTAAATCCTTGAATATAGGTCATCACCTTCCCTGAAACTCAGTTTTTAGAGCACTATGAGGTTGTGACATACCCAAGTTCACTCAGTCAATCAAAGGTGGAATTTGAACCCAGGTGTTCCTGGTTAGAAGACTGGCTCTATCTACCATGCTGCCTTTTTAGTGCCATTGCACTGAAAAGACAGAATAAAAATGGTTAACAGGATTGATATTCAATAAAACTCAGGAAATAATAAGAAATTATCTAGCTGTTCATGATGAATTCAAGTCCCATGACTTTCATTATCCCTGGATAATGAAAGAACTAGAAGATATGATGGCTGAGCAATATCTGGGGAGAACCTAGAGAGGGAGCTATGGATTTGCACATCAGTTTCATGGAAATGATAATTAAATCCATGTGAACTGATGAAGTAACTGCATGAAAGTACAGAAAAAAGAGAGAAGAGGATGAGGTATAAAGTCTTTGGCTACATCCACAGTTAGGCATAGCAAAGATTAAGATCCAGCAAAGGAGATTGAGAAGGAGTGGCCATACAGATATGAGAGTGGAGAGAACAATGTCACAAAAACCCAGAGGGCAGAGAGTATATAGGAAAATGAAGAGTGTCAACAGTTTCAAAAGCATTAGAGAAGTGAAGAAGGAAAAAGACTGGGAAAAGGTCATTATGTTTTTCAATTAAAAGACCAATACCAATTTTGGAGAGAGTATTTCAGTTGAGAGATAAGATCAGATGCCACATTACAAATGGTTTAGAAGAAGGAAAATCAAAGAAGTTCAGACAAAAAAACCATGGACTTTTTCTAGAAATTTGGCTGAGAAAGGGAGTAGAGATGAAGGACAAAATCTTGGGAGATAGTAAGATCTAGTAAAGAATTTTTTTTAAGATTGGAGGGACTTTGTTATGTTGTAGGCAGGTAGAAAGTAGTACATAAAAGAGGCTGAAGATAAGAGAGTGAGATAGGGGATAATATTGTGGGGACAATCTGTCAGAGAAAATGGGAGGAAATAGGATCAAGGGTACACATACAGGAGTTGAACTTGGTGAGAAGGTCCACATATTTATAAGAGAGAAAAATAAAAGAGGAAACAATAGAGGAAGACAGCAAGGGTTGCCAGATGGAGATGAGGGAAGGAGATTTGCTTAGCCAAATGACTTTGATTGTTAGAGCTGTATAAAAGGGAAATGAGTTCTCTCTCATTGGAGATCTTCAAGTAGAGTTTGGATGACAGTTAAGACTCTTTTTGAGCATGCCTTAGAGATTATGGCTGCTGAACTCCTTTCTAACTGAAATTCTATGATTTGAAAAGCTTATTTGAAGTCTCCCAGAAATTACTTGATCCAAAGTTTGAGTTCAGATTGGACTCCCAACAAACACAAATTGAACATTTATCAAAAGTCACCTAACATAGTCTCTGGGCCAGGCACTAGAGATACAAAAATAAAATACAAACAATCACTCCTCTCAGAGAGCTCATGTTCTTCTAGAGGGATATAACATGTAAACAGATAAGAATGATTTACTTATGCAAGTTTATATGACATGTATAATTGAAGTAATGAAAGGTTTCATAGGAGAGGATGCACCTAAACTTTTTTTTAAGGAAAACTGTCCTGATATTCTAGAATCAGAAATTCTAAACAGACATTGAAAAAAAGCCTCACAGATCACACAGAGGTAAACAAGAATTTTTATAGTGGAGGGGGAAATGGAGGGTAGAGGGTGGTAGGCAATGCTTAAACTTCACTCTTATTGGGATTGGTTCAAAGAGAGAAGAATGTATATATACACACACATACAAGCAAACATATATGCAGAGATACATATATATATATATATATATATAGACATATATACATACACATATACACACATACACACTCAGTTTTATATATAGAAATCTATCTTGTCCAATGGGGAAATAGGAGGGGAAAGGGATAAGAGATAAAGGGGTGTGTGTGTGTGTGATAAAAGAGAGGGCAGATTAAGGGAGGCAGTGGTCAGAAGCAAAATAGACTTATGAGGGGGGACAGGATGAAAAAGAGAAAGAGAAGCATAAACAGAAGAAAATAGGATAGAGAGAAATAAACAGTCATCATAACTGTAAATGTCAATGGGATGAGCTAACCCATAAAATGAAATTGATAGAAGAATGAAGTAGAAATCAGAATTCAGCAATATGTTGTGTATAAGATACCCTTGAAGCAGAAAGATACACATGGAGTTAAAATCAGTGGGTGGAAAAAATCTAATAAGCTTCAGTTGAAGTAAAAAAGGTAGGGGAAGCAATCTCGATTGCAAACAAAGCAAAAGAAAAAAATAGAACTAATTAAAAGATAGAGAAACTACATTTTGCTAAAAGGTACTATAGACAATGACATGATATAATTTTCTTTTTTTACAGTAAGTTTCTGTGATCAAGACCTCATTTCTCAAATATATAGGGGACTGAATCAATTTTTATAAAAATAAGAGCCATTCCACAATTGATAAATGGTTAAAGGACATGAACAGATAGTTTTCAGAAGACATTGAATCTATGTGTAGTCATATGAAAAATGCTCTAAATCACTATTGAATAGAGAAAGGCAAATTAAAATCTCATACCTATCAGAAATGATTAATACTGGAGGGAATGAAGGAAAACAAGTACATGAATGTATTGTTGGTGGAATAGTGAACTGGTCCAACCATCCTGGAGAATAATCTAGAAGTATGCCCAAAGGCCTATAAACCATGCATACCCTTTGGTTGAACAATACCACTGCTAGGTCTATACACCAAAGTGATCAAAGAAAGAGGAAAAGGTCATATATAAGCAAAAATATTTATAGCAATCTTTTTCTGGTGGCAAAAAATTAGAAATTGAGATGTTCATCAACTGGGTAATATCTGAACAAGCTGTGGCATATGATTATGATAGAATACTATTGTGCTATAAGAAATGATGAGGGGGTTAGTTTCAGAAAAACATGACAAAACCTCTATACACTCATGCAAAGTGAAGTGAGAAGAGCTGGGAGATCACTGAAAACAGTAATGGCAATGTTGGAATGCTGATCAACTGTGAAAGACTTGGCTACCCTGATCAATACAATGATTCAAGACAATTCCAAAAGGCTCATAATGAAAAAGTGCTATCTGCCTCCAAAGTAAGGAATGATGAACTTTGAGTGCAAAATGAAGTAAATTTTCTCCCTCTATTGTTATTATTGTCGTTACTGCTTTGTTTTGTGATATTGCTAATATGGAAATATGTTTTGCATGATTTCACATGTATTACTGATATTATATTATTTCTCAGTGGGTGGGGGAGGGAAAATCAGAAACTCCAAATTTTAAAAAGGAATGTAAAAAATAAAGAAAACATTTAAAATAACTTTTTTTAAAAAAAGAAAAGATGTTTAGAGCTAGATTGTGATTTGTCTTAAATTTTGTTTAATTTGTCTTAAGGACTGAGGCAACTGGAAGCATGTTGAAGGATTTTGAACAGGGTAATAACATAGACATCTATGCCTTAGGAAGATTACTTTGGCAGCTATGTGGAAGATGGATTAGAGAGGGAAGACAGTGGAGGCAGGGAGATCAAATAGGAGGCTAATAGATAATCTATATATATAATATAATATATAATATTGGGGCATCTAGATGGCACAATAGATAGAGCCCTGGCCCTGGAGTCAGGAGGACCTAAGTTCAAATCTGACCATAGGCACTTGACACTTACCAGCTGTGTGACCTTGGGCAAATCACTTAACCCAATTGCCTTGACCCCCCCTCCAAAAAAATGTAACCCATGTTACACAGATAGTAATTGTCAGAATCATACTTTGGACTCAAGTTCTCAGAATCTAAACCCAATAAATTTTCTTTTGTACCCAGCAAAGGGGTATGCTGACTTCTTCCTTTTGGCCAAGCATCTTGGGGTTCTGAGTGAAGGAGGGACTATCCTCTCTCCTCCCCCTTAGAGGGTACCTCTAGGCTCAATTTAGCTTCTGGAGGTTGTCTGAATCAGGACTAGATTGGACTTCTTGAGGTCTTTTTCAGATGAAATTTATCTATGAACCTTCTGCAATCTATCTCTCACAATTGCAAACTAGTCTTTCCAGAATGGAGAATCAGTTGTGATTTGTCAAGGTATTCTCAGCAAATGCTTCTTTCAGTGGTTTCAGACTTTAACCTGACTGTGAAGTCTTTGCATATCCCTAAAACTCCAGTAATGTTGGAGTTTATTCCCTTGAATAGCTTGTTTACAGAATAACTTGACTTCTTCATCTGATGTGTTTTTGGGTTGTGACCTTGCCAGGCAGAAATTTGAGGCACAATAATGCTGAAAAACCCAGAGGGCACAGAAATGGCATGTCTTTAAATTATGCTAAATTCTCCTATTATATTTGTAAGATTTGTTATCTGGTAGAATCCTCTTTCACATGGTTTTCGAAGTTAAGGACAATGCTCATGCTATCAACTTTCTGTACTATATGGAAGGAAATGCGTTACACATACCTTATCTGTAGCGACTTGATCTGTAGTTGTAACAATATCCATGATGCAATGACATACCAGGGTTTTGCTTTTGTGCAAAGTATTTCTTATAAAGCAAAATTATTCTCTTGGTCTCAAAAGTCAGATTTATTTATGTCAACTTATATTTGGAAGCCTTTAATGATATTTTTGAGTGAGAAGGGGTTGGTTACAGCTTACATTTGTAAATGTCCTTTCTGGGTAAGCAAACAGTTTCTTTTCATGTTCTCTAGTAAAGGCTTTTATTTGAGCTAAATTTTAGCTGTCAAACTCTCAGTACAGACCATGGATTGACAGAGACTGACACCTTGTCTCCTATCTTAACAGAAGCTGTTTTGCATGGGTTATATTCATTTCCCATTATGGGTTATGACAAAAGTTGTGAATAATGTGTAAGTGCTAATACTTTAAAGGGAACAAAACAGCAAGTCCTTAGGACATGAAGTTAAATGTAAGGTTAGAACATATTTGACAGAATTTAATTTTGTTCCAGTAATCAGGAAGATGGGGTATAGTGGAGAGAGGGAGAGTTAGCTTCAGAGCAAGGAAGAGCTGGATTCAAGCCCTACCCTTGGCATATACTGTCTGTGAAACCATGAACAAGTCACTGAAACTCTCAATGAGACTCTCTAAGAATAATAGTTATAGAGGATATGCCAACATTCACTGGTAAAAGAAATTTCCTAATCTAGGAGTTCTGTATTATGTCTGTATACATACAGGTTCAGGGTCTATCCTATTTAGTAACCAAGGTGTAAACAAATAGAAGATTAAAATTATTTTTTATTTTTAATGAAACATTTTTTACCACGTGTCTCTTACTTTTTAAAACAAACTGAAAATTCATTTTGAATTTAAATATGTAAAGAAAAAAATAACATTTGTATGTACACAGCACAACCTAAAAAGGGAATTCACTATAAAACCATGAATTTATATTTCATACCATTTACTTTTTTTTGAAAAACTTTATAAGAAGTACTACTTATCATTTTTTTTTTGCTTTTTGGCGGGCAATTGGGGTTAAGTGACTTGCCCAAGGTCACATGGCTAGTTTTTGTGTTAAGTGTCTGAGGCCAGATTTGAACTGAAGTCCTCCTTAGCCACCCTCCTTATCATTTTCAAAGCTACTCTGCTTTCTGTGCTTCTTTCTACTTTTTCTTCTTTTCTTTTATTTTCTGCTGTGACTTCTTATATTTTTTCCCTTTCCCTCACCCTAGAAATGGCTACCCTTAGAAACAAATCTGTGTGTGTGTAAAGCCATACTCATACTCTCTCTCTCTCTCTTTCTCTCTCTCTCTCTCTCTCTCTCTCTCTCTCTCTCTCTCTCTCTCTCTCTCTCTCTCTTTCTCTCTCTCTGTCTCTCTCTGTCTCTCTCTGTCTCTGTCTCTGTCTCTCTGTCTCTCTGTCTCTGTCTCTGTCTCTCTCTCTCTCTGTCTCTCTCTGTCTCTGTCTCTGTCTCTGTCTCTCTGTCTCTCTCTCTCTCTCTTTCTCTCTCTATTTCTCTTTCTCTCTCTCCATACACACACACACACACACACATACACAAAAATTTCACATTTCGGTTTATCAGTTCTTTCTCTGGAGGCCGATAGCATCTTTCTTCATAGGTCGATTGTAGTTAATTTGGGTATTGATAATACTCAAAATGACTCAGTCACTTGAAGTTGTCCTTTATTTCTTCTTTTTGGAAGAATATTCTTAGTGGATAGGGAGTCACAGTAGTAATGTAAGAAAATTGTGGTAGGATGAATGTTCCAATTGTCTGTGTGCATGAGGGGTATTCAATTTCTGTTTACATGCAGCCATAATCCTTTTGTTAAATACTGTTTATCCCCATTTAGGTCAGGCTTATAAATGTTCTGAATGTCTCTAAGTACCTTAAAGCTGCCATTAAGTCCCTAATGAGGTAGTAGGGGGAGCAAGTGGAAAGTGCTTGAATCATGTATATTAGATTCCTGTGTTTTTTTTTCTCTGAAAGTTAAATGGTAATGAAAAGAAAAAAAGGCAAAAAAAATCCATATAGTGAAAAACCCATCAACCTTGACCAGCCAAAAAACCTTCCTTAAAGCTTGGCAATAGAATGCCAAAGACATTAAATAAAAATATGTTGGGTTGAAAACTACTTGCCTTGACCCCAAATTTTTCATACAGCAAAGTAGATGGGATGAATTCATTTTTCTTTTCTTTTCTTTTTTAAACAATCAGGGTTGGGGCGGCCAGGTAGCACAGCGAGTAAGAGCACCGGCTCCAGTGTTGAGAGGACCTGGAGATCGAATCCCGGGCTCAGACACTTAGCACCCACCCAGAAACACCTGGCGGTGTAACCTTGAGGAAGTTACTTAACCCCGACCGATTGCTTTAAAAAAAAGGATGAAAACAATCGGGGTCGCAAGGTTACACGGCCAGTTATTTCTGGGTGTGGTGCTGTGTATCTGAGCCAGGATTTGATTCAGGTTATCTCAACACTGGAGCCAGTCCGCTTACTCGCTGAGCCACCTGGTCGCCCCTAAGCAATTGGGGTTAAGTAACTTGCTCAAGGTTACACAGCCAGGTGTTTCTGGGTGGGTGCTAAGTGTCTGAGCGCGGGATTCGATCTCCAGGTATTCTCAACACTGGAGCCGGTGCTCTTATTCGCTGTGTGCTACCTGCCCCCCGCCCCCCCCCCATGAATTCATTTTTCTACTGTTTAATTTTGTACCAGGTGATCAAAGTTCCTCCCCAGTACTGAATCCATGCCATTTGAGGAAATGTGATTTGGTTTGGGGGTTGGCTATCGTTGGAAGCAGTGGACAAGATCAAGATCTGTAATTGGGAAAGTCTAGTCAGAGCAGTAGACATTTACCAGCTAATGAGGTTTATATATATGGTATCTTTGTAGTTATTTGTGTCAGTTGGTTTCATTAAAAGCACCAACGTTGACTGATTTGCACATGTACTTCTTTTTGTAATACAGATTGGTGCATGATTGCTCTCTTTCCTTTTCTGATCATACATTTGTTGGATTTTTTTTTTTTTTGTATACAATTTGGGGAATGAGAAAAGGGAAAAAAAACTGTAGAGTGAATGAAATGGCACTTTGGGTACAATGTCCTATTTTATTATGAGATTAAAAAATATTCCATCCATGGGACACAGAAGAAGACAACAAGCATCTTTCCACACATCCAGGGAACATTGTGCATCTCTCCATTGGCCTTTGAGTCATTGCAATTTTCATTCAAAAAACATTGTCTTGCCCTAAGTGTGAGCCTAATGCATGTTTCTTGAACTGAGCTGATTGTATTGTTACATAATTTTCAATCATATAACATCACTAAATGAAAAGGTCATGATGCTGAGGACTTTGGATTTTGTTGGTGTGGGAACTCTCTTGATCAATGCAGACCAGATCTTTTCTATAATTTAGTAGACATATATTAAAAAGTTTTCTGAGGTTCAAGGAGGTTAAGTGACTTACCTGTGGTCACATAGCAAGGAATAATTGGAAGCAAGATTTGAATTTATGTCTTGCTGACTCTGGGTCCAGCACTTTGTCCACTACATCATGCTGATTTTCAAGAGGATATTGTTGTACAAACAATGTTTTTGTGAGTGTGAGGAGACATCTTGGGATACAAAACTTAAGTGCTACACTAATAATTACAAAATTTTAGAGAGATATACAGACTGATAAACATCAATCAGTAAACATTTATTGAGTACATACTATGTATCTGTACTAAGCACTGGGAATACTATAAAGTGCAAAAGATAGTCCCTGCCCTCAAGTAGCTCATAAACTAATAGGGGGAGACAACATGCAAACAAATATATACAAAAATGCTTATGTAGGATAAATACAAAATAATTAACAAAAGGAAGGCATTGGAATTAAGAAGAGTTGGAAAAGGCTCCTTGAAGAAGATGGAATTTTAGTTGGAACTTAAAGGAAGCCAGGCAAGTCTGTAGGTAGAGAAGAGGAGAGAAAACATTCTAGAAAAAATGGGGGCAGTCAGAGAGAATGCCTAGTGTCAAGAGGTAGATGATAGATAAATAGATAGAGATAGATAGATAGAGAGATGGACAGACAGATGGATGGATCGATGGATGGATAGATTCTTCCGTCTTTCAAAGAGAAATTTGTTGTAATGTCAAAAAACAATGTGGTGGGGGGTGGGGGTGGCCAGGTGGCAAAGTGAGTGAGAGCGCTGGCCCCAGTGTTGGGAGACCTGGGATCGGTTCAGGCCTCAGATACTTAACACCCACACAAAATAACTGGCTGTGTAACCTTGAGCAAGTTACTTAACCCCGATTGCTTTAAAAAAAAAAGACAAAAACAATGTGGGAATAAGTTCTTTGTCTTCACTGCAAATTTCCTAAAGAACAATGTGGTACCATGGGAAGAACAGTGGATTCAAGATCCAGTACTATACCCATTAAACCTCTCTGGTTCTCAGTTTTTGCATCCACAAAATTATATTAGGTGTTCTCTAAGGTCTCTTCCAGTTCTAAATAGACAATTTAATTGGCCTTCAGATAAAGCACAAATTGTCAAATAAAAATACTGACTCTTCTAAAATGTCTTCAAATCCTTGGATGCAAAACACTGGGCATGTAGTGATATTTGTGGTGCCTCTTGCACATTCTATGGCTACCATCTCTATCCCATAGCTGGAACAATTCTGATTAAGTAATCAAAAAAGGGTATTTGTGCATCTAAAGTAGCATTTCATTCCAAAGTTCTGTTCTTATTTGTTCTAGATTTTCTACATCACAACATTATTAAGTGGAAAATGAAGCATGGCTTTCTTTAAGCCTTCTTTCTTGTTCCAGTATCTCTCAGTAGCAGTTTACCCTCTAGGAAAAACAAAACAAAACAAAACAAACTACCTAAGCAAATTCACCAAGTCGGTTAATGAAAATCATTCTCTTGCTCCCTTGATTTTTTATTTTAAATCCGTTCTCAGGAGCAGCTAGGTGGCACAATGAATAGAGCACTGGCCCTGGAGTCAGGAGGACCTGACTTCAAATCTGGCCTCAGATACTTAACACAAAAACTAATTGCCCTACCTTAGCCCCTCCAAACAAACTAACAAACAAAAAGAAATCCTTTCTCAGTGGGTTGAGATGACTTTCAGTTTGATGTCACTGAGCTAAAGCCATGTTCATCCATTCAGATGCCATCGATTCCACACTGTAATCAATTAGCCTTGACTTTTCAGGCCATTCAGTTCAAGAATGGAAACAACCACCACCCCATGGTTTTTAAAATCTAATGTTCTTTGACCCATTAGTTTATGAAGTTGTATCTCATTGTCTAAAATGGGAATTTATGTAAATGCCATAATCCAAAAATAGATTTGAATAGCAGGTTTGTTCCCAGTTATTTAATTGTCATGTTTGTTGAAATAAAACCAATTTAATTAGATAGAGTGGATAATTATAGCTGTAACTAATTTGTAGAAGCCAATCAGATTCACATTGGAAATTTTAAAGAAGATGGTGAATAGAGGCTAAAAGTTTAATGGAGTACATTGTTAGACAACACCATTATAACAAGGTTAATCAAGATCTTCATAGTAAAAATAAAGTTCTGGGTCTGGAATCAGAGGACCTGAGTTATAATACTAGCTTATCGACTTTTTACTCATGTGGTTGTATAACCTCCCTGTATATCAATTTCCTCGTGTGTAAAACAAAAAATCTTATTCATATATATATATATATATATATACACACATACATATATATATATATATATATAAACCTAGAATTTTTGTTGTATTTTAATTAACTGATTAACTAGTTAATTTATACATTCCAGTTTCCAAAACATATGGTTTGTTGTTGTGACTGGAATTCTGGACTTGGAATCAGTAAGACCTGGGTTCAAATCACTCCTTTAACACTTACTGGACTTGTAACTCTGGGCAGGTCACTTAAGCTGTATGTGTTCTACACAATTCCCTAAGACCCACCTATTTACCTCAGTCATAGATAGTTGCTCAGTGGAAGAGCTCTCTTGGAGAATCTTGGACTTTTGCACAATGCCTAGTACATAGTAAAATTTTTAATAAATGTTTGTTGATTGATAGACTGATTAAAAATAATTTGAGGTGATTTTTGGACAATTAAATTCAACACCAAATAATGAAACATAAGTATAGAATACAATTTAAAAGGAACAAATAAATAGATGTTACTAGGTATCTGGGATGAGGGAATCACTAGCTGAGCACTGATTCAGCCTGGCCATAACAGGCCCCTTTGCCAAGAGGAGGTGGGGCATGTGGATAAATTGTTTCTTTTTTGTCTCTGGATCCCCAATGGCTGGCACAAACCCTGGCATATAGTTGGCACTTAATACATGTTGGGTGAATAGAGTAGCTAGAATGACTGATGAATTCTCATGAGTGAGGCCCCCACTCTAAGGTAATTCTGCCAACCCCTATGCTTAGCCTTATTTGCTCATCCCAAGGTAAATTGCATTTGTAAGAGGAGCCCGTTCCATTTTTTTTTAAATGCCAGAATAGAAAATAAAATTGCTACCAGCGCTACTACTACTACTAGCATTTATATCGTGCTTTAAGGCTCGCAAACCATTTTGTACATGCTCATTCACTTCATCCTCACAACCCTCTGAGGTAAGTACTGCCATCATTCATATTTTACAGATGAAGAAACTGATGCTGAGAGAGGTTAAGGGACGTGTTCAGGGTCATGCAATTCTCTAATGGGGAATTTGAACTCTAGGCTTTCTTGACTTTATGGCCAACACTTTTTCCTAGCTGCCCACAGCCCTTAACATGTGTGGGTTATCCAGAACCAGTCAGCTGCCCAGATTGAACTTATTTCACTTTCTTGGGATTCAATGTCCTGTATCTTCATAGTAAAAATAAAGTAAAAAGTAAAGTAAAGGCCATTGTCTGGGCCTTCATAGTAAAAAGCAAAGTAGGGACTCTGGGGATGTTAGGGATATAGAGCAAATACATATAATGACTAGCGTTTATATAAACTTTTACTTTAAGGTTTGCAAAGCACTTTATATGTTAACTCATTTGCTCCTTGTGACAACCTTGTAAAATACCATTATTATGCCCATTTTACAGATGAGTAAAGTGAGATACAGAGAGGTTATCTGACTTGTCTAAGTGTTTGAAATGGGAATCAAACTCAGGTTTTAGGTTTTCCTAATTCTAAGTCCTGTACTCTAACCAATGTGCCAACTAGTTGCTTCAGATAAAACTATATATTTAACACATTCTCCTTTTTGGTATAAGTATGCTCGTGAAACTGATTTGCATAATATCAATAAGCCCTATAGTCAAAGGATTTACTATGGTATTTTGTTTATATTCCTTGAAATCTTCATACTTGATTATCACTAACATTGAATTTAATTTATAGCAGAGGTTCTTAACCTGGAGCTGATGAACTTTTTCTGAAGAATGTATTTCAATAACTATATTTCAGCATAATTGGTTCCCTTCATACTCCTATTTTTAAATTTTATTTTATGAGTCTAAAACCGTGATTCTGAGAGAGTCCCTGGGTTTCCTGAGACTGCTGAATGGGTCCATGACATAAAAAGTGCCATAAACCACTGTTCAAGAATTCAGGCAGGCATTTATTTGTTAAAGATTTCAGAGATTGATACCATGGAAGGGAAATAGCTTGAAAAATTTTACGGGCAGATGTTACAAATTGAGTGTGTTGACCATATGAGAATACATTAATGCAGTCCCAATAGACTTTCTGATTTCAAGTCATATTGTATCTCCAAATGGGACAGTGAGGGTAAGCTCACGTCAAAAGGGACCTCCAGGTAATTGATTCAACTAACCTCTTAGATGAGATTATTTAGTGTTGTTCATATAAATGTTAGAGGATATTTGGTTAGTACAAAAATTTTACTTTTATTATAGTGGAGGCCATAAAGGTGATATGCTATATTGGATACTGTGCTAGGCTTGAAGTTAGAAAGAAAAGAGCTTTAAATCCTATCTTTGACACCAGTTATGGGATCTTGCATATCTTAGACAACACCCTAGGATTCATTTAACAAGTCTTATATGGGTTGTGATCTGCTTTAATGGATAGAGTGCCCTACACAGAAAGTTCCCTCCACTGAGGAAATTACAGATGTTTGCAAGTAACTGTATAATTGAGGCTAAGCTGTGCTTTCAAGCAATAATTAATGAGTAGGTCCAGCTGCTTTTAAAGTCTGTTTCTTGTTTAATTAATGAAAATCTTGTCCTCTATCATGATGTTAGTCACTTTCCATTTTTCTAAGACTGGCAGGCATGCATTCACTGTATCCTAAAGCTATGCCACATTGTTTAAAAATAAAGGGCACTAGCATACAGCCATGTGTTAACAGGCCCATGTTAGACCTTGACCTAAGGCCACTTCTAGTAGTGGTTTGCATGGCAAGGGAAGATCCCTCATTGTCTGGGCCATCTCCTATGCCACATGCCAGGTAATATGACCCACCTCCCAACTCCATGGCAATCTGCCTCAGGACCATCTGCAGAGCCGGGTTATGCCCTCTGAAGACAGGACCTCTTCCATTTCCTGTCTCCTCTCTAGTTCTTAGTACATAGTAGGTATTTGATAAATAGCCTGCCAATGTTTATTGCACTGACTTGTTCCCTACCAATTCTTAGAAAAGCTTCCAAAGGCAGAATAATTGTTGTTTTTAAACTTTTAAAGTTGTTTTTAATCTGAAAAGGGACATGTTTGACTATAAAAGGGGTAAAACACACAAATACATATGACAGGCCTTTAATAGATGACTGTTGATTGATTTGATATGGCTCTCTATCATTGAAGCCCATTGGAGAGGGGCCAGTCACCAAACTATTTCTTCCCTTCTTCATGATATAGTAGAAAGAGTGGGGGACTGGGAGCCAGAAGATTTCAGTTTGAGGTTTATCTGCTATTAATTAGCTACATGACTGGAACAAGGAAGCAACCTCCAGGGAGAAAAATGTACACATGACACACATTTAAATTTCGTATGCGTTAGTATCATTTTCTCCATCTCTCTTAAGTCTAGACAATAAAAAAAGAAACAGTTAATCAGGTCCTTATTTGCCTCAGGAGGTACTATTTTCTTCTCCATCAATGGAGATCTCCAAGAGGAGGCTGCATGGTCACTTCTTGTTCTTGGTTCTTGTAAAGCAGATTCTTGTAAAGGGTGGGTGCGATTGCTGAATAGATTTTGCCTACACTTTTTGGGAGTATGTACTTATATATGTGCATGTTATGCATGTTGTTTCCCTTTTTAGAATGTAATTCCTTTAAGGGAAAAATTCTTTCATATTTGTCTTTGCATCACCAGTATGAAACACAGTGCCTGGAACGTAGGACACTTTCTAATCTACTGAGTGATGGATAACTGCTGAGGCTCCTTCCAGGCCAGAGATTCTGTAACTCAAACAGAGATTAGATGGCAACTTTTCAGAAATGCCTATTGGGGAGTCATTCTTTTTTTTTTTTTTATAAAGCAATCGGGGTTAAGTAACTTGCTCAAGGTTACACGGCCAGTTATTTCTGGGTGTGGTGCTAAGTATCCGAGCCCGGATTTGATCCCCAGGTCATCCTGACACTGGAGCCGGTGCTCTTACTCACTGAGCCACCTGGCTGCCCCAGGGGAGTCATTCTTTAGGAAGAGACTAAAGTATAGTTCCCTTCCCACTTCCTGCCTCTATTGATCTGATTCAACTTCATTCAGTACACATTTATGAAACAGAGATTCTGTGAGGAGTTTTGTGCTCTGTGATGAGATACAATACAAGGCTCAGATAAGATATGGTCCTTGCCTTCATGGAGTTTATAATCTGGCAAGAAATTGATGCATATACACATTCCCAAATAGCTATATTTCAAAATAATGCATAAATATCAAGGAGGATGGAAGCAACATGCTGTTTGAGGTCTGAGAAGAAGAAAGTCTTTACAGATTGGAGACAATAATTATATAGCATCATATCAGGCAAAAATGTAAATGTCCCAAATGAAAAAAAAAATCCTCTTTAGTAAAGTTCTTTTGTCTTTAAAGAAAATGAAGCACAACCTGGCTTCCTCTTCCAGTAAGGAACGGATCCAACTATCTACTGTTGTTTGTGCTGAGATATCTTTTTCTCTTATTTTGATTGACTGTATTACTGGAGCTAGAATGAGCACATGCCGTGTGTGTATGTGTGTGTGTGTGTGTGTGTGTGTGTGTGTGTGTGTGTGTGTGTGT
>NW_027187419.1:76844731-76874145 GCF_028583685.1 Petaurus breviceps papuanus
TGTGTGTGTGTGTGTGTGTGTGTGTGTGTGTGTGTGTGTGTGTGTGTGTATTTTATGTATACTTATGCTATTATTGATCTGGGTCTGAGGCAGAAATGCCCGTGAGGCTAAAATAAAATTTCAGATCAATAACTTCAGCATTTTAGATTGTAAATAAAAGGTTTGCCTGGGGTTGGGGAGGAAGGAGCAGAAGTGGGTAGATGAGAAGAACAGGAGAGGGACAGAAACATTTGTGTGAATCATTGGAAGCATATGGGAAGAACATCTGTTTCTTTGCTAGCTAATGCAAAGTTCTGCCTCCCTCTAATGCCCTTCTTCTGAGCTAAACCTAGTGTCTTGGGTAAATTCACCCTCGTGACTTGTTTTTGCCCCTTTGCTTCAACCTCTCCCCCCCCCCACCCCAGGTTTGGCTCGGCCATCAATTGACACATTGCTTTCTCCCTCATCTGGTCTCTTCAGATATATTCATATCTACATCTATATATCTATATCTATATCAGTGATCTTCAAATTGGGAGCAGCTCTAGCTTGTTCCCCTACTCTCCACCAAGGGGTGTGTGATCAACCAATGGGGCTAGGTGGGAAGATAGGCTGCATCCCACCTTCTCTCAATAGCCAATTATGGAGTTTCTCTCTAAACTAACAACACCTGCCCTTCACCATTTTCCGTATTGAGTCTTTTGGAATAGTCTTAGATCATTGTGTTGTTGAGAAGATCTAAGTTTATCAAAGTTAATTATTGCACAATGTTGCTCTTAGCATGTACAATGTTCTTCTGATTCTGCTCACTTCACTCAGCATCAGTTCATGCAAGTCTTTCCAGATTTTTCTGAAATCAGTCTGTTCATCATTTCTTATGGAATAATAGTATTCCATTACACCTGTATATTACAACTTATTCAGTTATTCCCCAGTTGATGGGCATCCTCTTAGTTTTCAATTCTTTAACACCACAAAAAGAGCTGCTACAATATTTTTGTACATGTGGGTTCTTTTTCCTTTTTTAGGATCTCTTTGGGATACAGACCTAGAAGTGGTATAGCAGGGTTAAAGGGTAATGCATAGTTTTAATTTATAACACACATGCATAAGAGGTTACTCTCAGAAGAAAGGTGCTAGCTAGGAAGGACCTGGGAAGTTCTCCTTATGAAGGCCAAATTTGAACTGGAGGCCAGTCAAACATAAAAGCAGAAGTGAAGGAGAAGAACATTCTAGAGATGGGGGGGGCAACGACTGGTGAAAAAGCACATTGTCAAGAAGTGGGGTGTTCTGTGGGAAGAACACCACATAGTCTGGCATCACTTGATTGTAGAGTGGGTATGTTTAAGAAGCCTAGAGAGGTGAGGACCAGCAAAAAGCAAGTGTCATTGGATTCAGTAGCTATACCTAATTTCAAACAAGTACCTACAGCCACAGCTGTACAGTGATATTTGGAAAGTTGCATACTCCACCCAATACTTATAAGTAAAAATATACCTTTAGAATATACAATGAAATGGAATTTGAAGACCTTTGCTCTATAGACCAGGATCTAGTTCTTATAGTTGAACATACTGAGATCGATCAATCAATCAATCAATCAACACATTAAGTACCTACTAGTCTCAGGCACTGTGCTAAATTTTATGGAAAAGAAGAGGCAAAAGACAGTTCCTGCACCCAAGGAGCTTAGGGACAAGGGTATGTGGGGTGGGGGTGGGGGTGTGCAAATAAAGATATACAAAGCAAGCTATATACAGGACAAATAGGAAATAATTAAAAAAGGGAAAGCACTGGAATTTAGAGGAGCTAGGGAAGGTTACCTGAGGAAGGTGGGATTTTAGTTGGGAGTTAAAGGAAGTCAGCTATGTGGCTTAGTGGACTGGAGTCAGGAAGACCTGAGTTTGGTTTGGCCTTAGATGCTTTCCAGATGTGTGATCCTGGCTAAGTCACTTAACCAACCCTGTTTGTTTCGCTTTCTTCATTTATAAAATGAACTGGAGAAGGAAATGGCAAGTCACTCCAGTATCTTTACTTAAGAAAACTCCAAATGGGGTTTTGAACAGTCTTAACTTGATTGAAAAACAATTGAACAACAACAAAGGAAGCCAGGAAGGTCAGAAATCAGAGCAGAGGAGGGAGAGCAGTTCAGGAATGGCAGACAACCATAGGAAATGCTCAGAGCTGAGGGATGGAGTGTCTTGTTTGTGGAACAGTTGGGAGTGCAATGTCACTGGGTCAAAGAGTATATATTGGGGAGTAAGGTGTAAGAGAATAGAGAGGTAATAGTGGTCTAGGTTATGAAGGGCTTTGAATGCCAGATAGAGCATTTTGTATTTACCCATTGAGGGATAGGAAGTCCCTGGATTTTATGGGGGGGGGGGCAAGAAATTGGGATGGAAAATCACTTTAGTGGCTGAATGGAGAAAAGATTGGGGTGGGAAGAAACTTGAGACAGGCTGACTCATCAGCATCCTATTGCAGTAATCAAGGCATGGCATGAAAAGGGCTCTTACAGCAGAGTGGTGTCAGTGTCAGAGGAGAGAAGGATAAGTATTTGAGAAATGTTACAAAGGTGAAATTGTCAGACCTTGGTAACAGCTTGAATACAGGAATCCATAGAAATGCTAACAAGTGGAAAGCTACAGATCACAACAATCTTTTGAGGATTATACAGAGAATAATCTATTTCCTACAATTATTTCCCCTGAAGTCTCCTTGATTTAGCAACACTGCAGTTTAGAAAGTATAATCTAGTATTGGATCTACATTTCTTCTCTCTTGGAGGTTGGATTTTGCCCCTGCAGAGCTTTAGAAAAGAGACTCTGGGAACTGTGGACTGGAGAAGTCAGTTTGGTGACTCTTGATTGGGTGAATTTGCTGGTGTTGAGCACATTCAGAATTATCTCAAATACATATTTCCAGTGGAATGAATGAACTGATGTGCAGATTAGGTATAGATGATCCCCAATTCTGAGCAGTCTGCTTAAGACAAAGGACCAGCAGAAGTATGTTTTTTGGATTATAAACTCCTCGAAGGAAGGGATTATGCTTTATTTATCTATATATTCCCCATGATGACTAGCACAGTGCCTTGGACATAGCAGGTGCTCAATAAATATTTATTAAATACATTAAAAAAGAAAAAAGGTAAAATAACAAGCCTCCCCTCTTTTTGTTGTTAGCTAGACTCCTCTTGTTCTGAGCACTCAAATTTAAAAGTCAGAAGAATCTTTGCTTCTTTCCTTTTCCTCACTTTTGTCCTGTCTAATCAATTGCTGGTTTGTTGATTTTATCATAATGAGATCTCCTAAATGTATGAATCTCACCACTCCTCTATAATCATAATGCCATGGACCTTGTTCATATTCTCATCTTTGTCCACTTAAGTCAATATACTAGCCTACAACTGGACTTCAGCCGCTCTCTTATTTAGGAGATCCTTCACCCTGAAGCCATGATGACTATCTTAACTCACAACTCTGATCATGCCAAAAATCTCTAGTAGCTACATCCCTAGTGCTTTTAGATACTTAAAGCATTTATTAAATACTTATTATATACCCAAGGCATTAAAAAATTGAGATAAAGTTACAAGCAAACCACAACTTTGGTCTCAAAGAGCTTGCATTCTTATGGAGGAAAGATAACATTTTAAAATTTATTTAGTATTTAATTTTTCCCCAGTTAAATGTAGTAAAAACAATTTTTAATATTTATTTTTAGAACGTTGAGTTCTAAATTTTCTCCTTTTGTCCCCATTCCCCCCATTGAAAAGACAAGCAATTCCATATAGGTTATATATGTGTAATCATGTAAAAAAATATCCATAATATTCAAGTTGTGAAAAGAAAACATAGGAAAAAGCTTTAAGAAAAATAAAATGTTAAGCAACTCCCAAAGTTGCTTCAATCTGTATTTAGACACCACCAGTTCTTTCTCTGGGAATCGATATCATTTTTCATCCTAAGTCCTTCAGGGTTGTCATGGATCATTGTATTGCTGAGTGTAATTAAGTCATTCATAGCTGATCATCTTACAATATTTCTGTTGCTTTGTACCTAGTACATTTCACTTTGTATCAACCCACGTAAATCTAGGTTTTTCTGAGAGCATCCTGCTCATCATTTCTTATAGTATAGTAGTATTTTATGACAACTATATGCCACAACTTATTCAGTCATTCCTTAATTGATGAGCATCCCCTCAATTTCCAATTATTTGTCCCTAGAAAAGAGTTGTCATAAATATATTTGTGCATATAGATCCTTTTACTATTTGTTTTTTCTCTCTTTTGGGATACAGATCTAGTAGTGGTATTACTGTGTCAAAAGGTATGCATGGTTCCACAGCCTTTTGGGCATAGTTCCAAATTTTTTTTATAGAATGGTTTAATCAATCCACAACTCCAACAACAGAACATTAATGCCTCCTTTTCCCCACATCCCCTCCAAAATTTGTCATTTATGTTTTCTGTACTATTATCTAATCTAATACATATAAGGTAGTACCTCACAATTGTTTTAATTTGCATTTTTCTACGTTAGAAAATTTTTCATGTGCCTATAGATAGCTTTAATTACTTCATCTGAAAACTGATTATATCTTTTGATCATTTATCAGTTGGGGAATGGCTCTTATTTTTATAAATTTGACACAGTTCTCTACATGTTAGAAAATGAGGCCTTTATCATAGAAACTTGGTGCAAAAGGTTTTTTTCAGAGTTACTATCGCTGACTATTCCCTCCATCCTATTTACCCTACACCCGTTTATTCTATTCTTTTACCATGTCCCTCCTCAAAAGTGTTTTGCTTCTGATTACTCCTTCCCTCAATCTTTCCTCTCTTTTATTACCCCTTTCACCTTCTTTTGTCCCCTTCTCTTTCTATTTTCCTGTAGGATAAGATAGATTTCTATACCCCATTGCCTGTGTATCTTATTTTCCAGTTATATGTAAGATTTTGAGTTCCAAATTCTCTCCCTTCCTCCCTCTACACCACCCTCATTGACAAGGCAAGTAATTCAATATAGGTTATATATGTGTAGTCACAAAAATCATTTACATAATAGTCATGTTGTGAAAGACTATTTCCCTCCATCCTATCTCATCCCCCATTTATTCTGTTCTCTCCTTTTACCGTCTCTCCTCAAAAGTGTTTGCTTCTGAATACTGCCTCCCCTAATCTGCCTTCCCTTCTATCACACTCCTTTTACCATTATGTCTCCTTCACACAGTATCATTTCCATATGTAGAATAGATTACCTCCTAATTCTCTCCAACTTCCTTACCTCTATTTTTTGTTCGGCTTTCTTGTCTTGTTTGAAGTTGCCATCTTGCCATCAACATTTCTGTGGTTATGATCTTCTTTTATCTTCCTTTCTTCATTAATACAATCAAGCTTAGATTCAATAGAATGCATCGGGCAGAGATTGTCTCATTTTTGTAGTAATTATAGTGAGTAAATGAAAGCTTCAGGTTTTCAAAGGCTATCAACCTTCATATCAACTCCCTTCTCTCCCTTTACATCATCATAGAGCCATTCAACCATCATTACTACTTTTCATCCCTGGGCAAATGTTATGTTGACTATCAGTAGAAAGATAAGAGATGGATGAACAGTCTTTCAATGTAACACCTTTTTTTTTGCTACAAAAATACTCAGACCTCAGCAATGTTACTTGTGGCAACCAAGAAAACAAACACTTTGTTGAATCACATTTTCTTTAAATAAAATCTCGATGTTGCATCCTAGCACTCTCTATAAAATACATATTTCAATTCCCTTCCTCCTTCCATACATGCCATGACAAAATTAGAAATTTGTGCAAATATTGGAAGCTTGGGTTAGAATATGGTACCAATGAGACCAAGGTTGGAATTTGATCATTAAATAGTAAGCTTTACATAGGCAAATTAAATGGCATGACTGGTTCAGGTGAGGTTTTTAGCTTTTTAGAGAAAAACTATTTTATTGCCATTTGTGGAGCATTGGCATAAGGGCAACAAAATACTATTTTTTGACATGCCCAATGCTGCTACTAATGCATAAGCACAGTAAGTGCATGTCTTTGATTAGGAAAAAAGGAAAGATTTATTTCCTTTTGTAACTGGAAGATAAAATGACTGTATCTAAAATATATAATTTGTGTGTTTGGGGGATCTTCCTTCCCCTGACTAAATGTTCTTCTTTAATAAATACCTGTATTCTCTAAACTAATGGCATATTAGAATAATACATTTGGGATTCAGTGTAGGGACAGTAGCTATTGAATTCTTTTTTTTTCTGAAGATGGTATTTTAGGGGGCTTTTCCCCCCTTTAGAAATGATTCAGTTATCCTTCTTTAATAATGTGCTAATAGGAAATTCCAAAAATCAATACATACTTTCTTTGTTTTCATCTACAGAAAATACAGGGAATGATTTCAGTTGGTATGGTTCTCTTCAAATGAGCAAATATTGACTTCTTCCTCCTCCTCCCCCTACCCTTTTCTTCATTACTGCTGAGTACACTGAGCTTTTCAATGGACTTTCTCCTTAGACACCATCAATTTCATCCCTTGGGTCTAATCCAGCCACCAAGGAGAAAGTTGATTGTCTGCTTTGGGGAGGTATATGTGTGAATAAAATCTTTTAGTTCACTTAGACTTCAATTAGTAAATTACTTTTTATAGTTTTCTATATGTGGTTCCCAAAATGCCCCCAAAGAATTAATATTGTCTTTTCCAAGTCAAGCAATTTCTGCCCTCCCTTCTTTTCTTTGCAGGATCAGGGGCACCTTGTTAACACAGTTCTGGGAAGGGGCTATTTGACAAAATGTACTTTCACTAACTTCCTGACTGGATTTATGGCTTGAGTAAAATATTCCAAAGTGATGCCTTGAAAAGAAGTATTAAAAGAAGCATTAACAATTGGCAGGACATTACATAATTATATCCTTTGATTTGTTGATCCCAACCCTTTTAGGTCAATTTAATTTCTTTGTGAGAACCTTAGGGGAGTCCTTTCTGAGTCTCAGATTCTACATCTGTAAAATGAGTAAATGGGACTAGATGTTCCCTAATATCCCTTTCTATCCTCCAGTCCCATGATTCCGTAAGCCTACCTTCAGTTTATAAGTCAGAACACTAATTTTTCATAGCCACTGGCAAAGAAAATGTTAAGTAACTTACACACCCTGCCTGTATGATGTCATGGAAAGAGCATTAGTTTTGGAATATGAGGATTTCATTTCAATCCTCAGATTTGATTCTTGCTAGCTACTTATGTCTTTGGGTTTTCCCCTTTCTTCATCTTTACAATGGCTCAATCATTCAGAAATCTATGTTTTCCCCCTTTTAGTTTCCACCCATTGGGTAAAGAGAGAAAAACAAAATCTTGTAACAAGTATGCAGAGCCAAGTGAAACAAATACCTGCATTGATCTTGCCCCACCAAATATGTCTCATTCTGTACCCTGAGTCTATCACCTCTCTGTCAGGAGGTGGGTTGCACACTTCATTATCAATCTTCTTGAACCATGTTATTGCATTGTTTCTTAGCTTTTACAGCTTTCAGAGTTACTTGTTTATTCGGGAAACTTCAAATTTGACTTCAGTCACTTACTAGTTATTTGACCTGGGGTATTACTTAACCAACTGGGGGAGCTAGGTGGCAGAGGATGGAGGGCTGGGTTTGAATTCTGCAAGATTCTTCTTTCTGAGTTCAAATCTGACCTTAGATATTTATTACCTATATAGCCTTGGGCAAGTCACTTAACCCTGTTTGCCTCAGTTTCTCATCTGTAAAATGAGCTGAAGAAGGAAATAGCAAACCACTCCAGTATTTCTGCCCAGAAAACCCCAAAGGGGGTTGGTCACCACTGATACAATTGAACAAAAATAATCACTTACCCCCTGTTTGTCTCAGTTTCTTGATCTGTAAAATGGGGATGATAATAGCAGCTACTATCCAGGGTTATTTTGAAGATCAAATAAGACAAAAATTGTAAAGGCATAGCATAGTACCTGGGACACAGTAAGCATTATATAAATGTTAGCACTATATAAATGTTCTCTTTCTTCTCATTTAATTCTTCACTAGCTCAAACAAGTCTTCAAAATCATTCATTTTTGTGAACGCTGATGTTATAATATAAATTGTTTGGTTCCTCTCACTTCACTTTGTGTCAGTTCATATAAGTTTTTCCATGTCTCTCTGAAATAATCTTTTTTTCTCTTTTCTTATAGCATATGCTATCTCATTTATTTATCCTGATTTGTTCATCCATTCACCAGTTCAGATTAGTCAAAGATCTTAGGAGAAAGCAAGATGGTGTAGTATTGGATAGATCATAGGACTTGAATTCACGAAGACCTGAATTTAATCTTGCCTCAGATGCTTTGTGACTGAGCAAGGCATTTAATCTCTCTGTGCTTCAGTTTCCTCATTTTAAAAATGGGAATAACAATAACACCTATTACATAGGGTCATTGTGGTGATCAAATGAGTTAATATATATGAACACTTTGCAAATGTTAAAGTACTATATAAATGCTAGCCATTATTACAGAGGAAAAGGTTCCACATGTACAAAATATCTTTATAGAAGCTCTTTTTGTGGTGGCAAAAAATGGAAACTAAAGGAACATCCTACCAATTATTCAACCTTTGACCAACATTTATTAAATACTAATTATGTGCTTGGCAAGACAGAGAATTGTATTGGTCCATATGCTAAACTGTCAGTCTGATAAACTTAGGCTTACTACTTACTACCTATGTCACCATGAGCAAGTCCTTCACTTTTATGAGGTTCTCAAAACTTTGTTACTTATAAATGAGTTGCTAACTCCATAGACGGAGGGAGTTCTCGCACCTATTAAATGACATCTCTTTGATGTATTTGTCATATGTGTGTAATGGGAATCTGAAGATCTTCTCTGCTCCTTGGCCCCTTGATAGGCTTAAGTCAATCTGAGAACCTTCCCTGATTTGAAAATATACTCTGTCCCAAAATAGGCTGAATGTGGTCACATGGAGCCTGTGGTGGGAGGCTTGTTTTTCAGGAATGGACACACCTTGTTACTTTGTGATTGGGCAGTGGGCCAAGAGGGTTGTGACATTCTCTGACTCAGGACAAGGCTATATATACTTTGATGTGAGATTTTGCTTTGGGGCTCACTTTGGGAAGAGTTGTGTGATTTGACCAGATGAGACTCTGGGCAGCTGTTGGGCCCTGTGACTTTGAAAACCCAGTTGTTGGTGCTTCCCTCTCTGATAACTAACTAGGTATGGATGTAATGTTCAGACAGCTGGAAGCCCTGTCTGCTGAACTGTGTTATTTTCTGTTGTAACGTCTGTTTGTGGTCTCTGAAGTCCAGAGTGCTGACTTTTCCCCCTGAACTACGTAAATGATATATGTTTGATTGATTAAAGTAAGATTGTTAACCCATTTTGAGTTGATTTCCTTTAGAAGAGCAGATCTAAGAACTTGTGCTAGCAGCCATCCTGGGTATGCTGGGGTTCTTGCTGCTATAATGTGCCAGGCACCATGCTAGACAATATAGGAGTGACAATTAAGTGAAGTTCCGGTCCTATCTTCTAGGAGCTGACAGCCAAGTCTAGATATGCCCATAACTATGTCATAAACTCAAAATATTATTATTGTATATGAGAAGTTCTGACAGATCACAAGAATTCAGATGAGGAGGAAATCTCTAGAAACTGGAGGAACATCATGGAATCAATTGATCAATCAATAACCATTCATTAAATAACTATAATATGCCAGATACTCGTTAAGGGCTGGGGTATAAAAACAAAAGTGAAACAGGCCCTGCCCTCAAGGAACTTGTACTTAACTTGAGTAACAACATGAGCTTTCTCCAAGTAGTATTTTTCCTTTTCCCACATGAGTAGTTTAGGCTCAGATTGTGCCTGGGTTCATTTAGTCTGGTTTCAGGTGATCTTTTTCTCTGCTATTAGAGAATTGTATAATATGGGTTGATAATATCCCCTTCTATCCAATCATGAGTCTCTGTTTTGCCAGAAAATGCTTTCCAATTTTAATTAAAGAGAACATTGGGGAACCTAAGGTCACATTGTAATATTTAGATGCTACAGGTCACTAACAAAGTGGGACAAGCTTCTTTTGTTGGGATTCTTTATCCCAGTTCATTGTGGAGCCAGAGAAATGGGTCTGTGAATTTAAATTGTAATATAACAGCAGTTTAATGAGGGTCATCTTTGTGGGAACTTGTTTTCCTAATGTTGAGTGATAAGTGTAACCAAAGAACTCATTAGAAATGAGATTACACAGGGTAAAGACAATTGATATCTGTAAGGAAGAAAAAAAAAGGCTGAGACTCTTCAGACCTTTAAATGTTTGATGTATTATGATGAAAAATAGTGATGTGATGGTCACAGGCAGCTAAAACAGAGTCCACTAATGTACTTTGTGAAGCAATGCTTTTATCATGCAGTCCATATACTTGTTAGCACTATTTTTTGAAGATTTTTAAGCAATCAGAAATGAATAACATCTCTAATAATCTCCGTAAAAATTGGTATAGTCATCTTGAAGAATTTGAATAACTAGCAAGAAAAAAAATCAAGATTAGCACATGTCTCAGTCATTTGGATGTGTGCATTTGACTGTATCCTGAAGCTTAAAGTACCCCCAAAAAGAGTTTTCTATGAAAAGCATGTCTATCTCATTCTATCTATACCTAAAAAATCCATAGGTAGAGAGGAAAACAAGGATTGTATGTATCGAATCCAGAAGTAGAAATTTGGTAATTTCAATATTAACTTCAAGTATATAGAGAGCCAGACTCTATAATCAAAGCCAAAAAACCTGATTCTGGGGCCTTAATTAACCATAGAATGGAATCTAACAAATTAATTGCTTTATTTTTTACTTTGTAATCAGTAGATATATCTCTATGTAGACATAACAAGAGAGAAAAATAGACATTGCCCAGGCATACCTGCCTTGTACAGTGGTTCACCACATGGAAATTTATAATAAACAATGGAACAAGAAAAGTAGGGAAGAAATTTGGTATGTGGTTCTGGAATACACTATAGGAGGAAGGATTCTAGGACCATGATAACAAAATGTGCTTCCTTTTTAAAAAAAAATAAATTTATATATTTATTATTAGTTTTCAACATTTACTTTTAAAAGATTTTGAGTTCTAAATTCCCCCCTCCTTCCCTTTCCCTCTCCCCAAGACAGCATATAATCTGATATGGGCTATACATGTACAATCATATTAAACATATTTCTACATTAGTTACATTGTGAAAGAAGAATCAGAACAAAAGGGAAAAACATGAGAAAGAAAAAAACAACAAAAAAAGAGAAAATTGTATGTTTCTATCTACATTCAGACTCCATAGTTCTTTTCTGGATGTGGATGGCATTTTCCATCATGAGTCACAAAACTACATTATCTCATAACAGTCCCACTAGGCTGATAAATAATTTTCTTCCCTGTCTTCTTTGAGCATTGAATGTTAACTGACATTTCCATAACACTTTAAAATTTGTAACGCATGTCACATGCCTTCTCAGTTGAGGCTCAATTTTGTAAGGTATATATCATTATAACTATTTTACAAATGAGGAATCTTGGGGAGGTTGAATATTTAGTTTATGGTCACACAACTAGTGTGTGTGACACAACAACTATGGTCACACAAATTGACACCAATTGAGTGTCAATTACAGATTACAGAAGGAGAGATAGAAAAGAACTTTGAAATCATGTACTCCAACTCCTGAATTTAAGAATTGAGGAAACTGAGGCCAAGAGAGGTTACATAACTTGCCCAAGGTCACATAGTTAGTAAGTGGCAGAACCAGCATTTGAATCCAGGTTCTCTGGCTCTAAATCTAATACTCTTTTCCCCTACACCACATCCATATCCAATTTTCTATCCACTTAGCCATACTGCCTCTGTATGAAGAAGAAAGAACAAGTGATCAAAAGCTCAATAGTCTACATAGTTATGACTTGCATCTACTGCTTCCCTTTCTTCATAAGGTGCTGGGTCACCATTCAATAGAATGGGTGCAGAGAGGAAGAGAACAAGAAGATCCAGGAGCAGGAATGGTTGCCATGATGGAGTATTGCAAACAACAGCTGTTGCCATCTCTAGTTACTCTACTCTTTGTCATCAGAGGCAAACAGCAGTCATGGGAAATGGAAAAAAAAATCTACCTGCCAAGGGCTGGTTGTCACAGCTCTGATCAGCTTCTATTTTTCTCTTGGCATATATAATCAGCACTGAGTTGACTAACTCCCATTTTACAGTGAGAATCAATAGGAAACTAGACTTAATTGTACAGAAATCTGTTTCATGACTAATATTACAGAAATCTATCTATTCCGCAGAATAAGGTACACTTAATTGGTACCCAGCCTTCCCTCTTCCTCCATTACTGGCAAATCACATATTTAAAAGTGCACCAGGTACTCACAAACTTGTCTGGGTTTAGCAGGCCTGCTTCCTTCTGTCTTGACAAACACAACCCTTCTTATTCCTATTTGTGTTACTGGGCTGCATAAACATGTATAAATATCTGAAGACCAAAGATAACCTAGAAAGGAAAGAAAGATCTTATTAGACATTTTAAGAGTGTTTGCCTTGAAGCCTGTCTTAGTTCCATTTTAGGTTGACCTCCTCTTCTCAGGGTCTTTAAACCATCTATAGCACAGTATGCTCTGCCTATAGCCTGCATTTAATTATTACATTCATCAATTAAGCCAAAGGAATTTAAAGCATAGAGGCCACTAATTTAGGAACAATGTCTGAGAGCAAACAGAAGTACACTGGATGATTAATTCTTGCTGGCATTTGTAGCATAAACTCTCAGAAAAAAAATGTCAGGTTACTTGTGACTCAGAGGCTGATGTTCTGATCTTTGCCAGGAGAATAATCACCTTTTCATGAAGAAAATGTATTGGAAGCAATGGTGGCAGAAAACTTGTTTTTATGGAATAAGGCCTACGTAGCTATCTTTTCATAATGGAAGGGATAAAAATGAAAGATTCAATCAGTTTTGTACAGTGGGATTCAAGGACTTCTCTCATTAATCTGATAACCATAATTAGTTTAAGCAGAAGTCTGGCTGCTCAGTATGGAAAATGGATGTAGTCATGTAAAGTATTTATCATTCTGTAAATTGCTCCTTGGTGTTGCAAAAGATGCATGTGTGGGGCGGTCATGTTGTCCAGGGCAATTGGATTGTCTAATGTTCCATTAGTGTTCCTAAGAACTGGAAGATCCAGATGAGTAGAATGTTTTCTTAGTCTAATATTCTGGCTATTAAAAAGTTAGCATCCATCACCAACTTTCAGCACATTAGAATATCATACCATAAGCACTTAAAAAGTCAATGCTTCAATATATCTCAGTACTTCGAGGATCTCTAATATAAGAAGTCAGGTAGGTACTTACTGGTATGTAACAACTAATATTTATTTTATCTTATTTTGTGTCTAGATTTGTGATTTTCTCTGTGTGGGGAACTCCCTATATGAAAACTCCTTATATAGATAGAACATTTGCTAACCACTTACTGTGTAAAGGATATTGTGTTAAATGATGAGGATCTAGATGCAAGCAAAGAAAAAAAAAGATCAACCCCTGCCCTCAAGGAGCTTATATTCAAATGGCTGAAGATAATGAACAAAAGGGAACTGGAAAGGGAGTGGGGTGGGGGAAAGGACAATGCAGCAGGTCAAGTTAAAAATGGGATGTCTTGGAGAAAGAATCCAGGCTTGAGGATTGTTTCCTAATATTCTGGTTCTGGGGAATAAATCATTAATTGGGAGATGAGGATTTCAGGGAGAAAGTTTTTTTTTTCCAGGGTGGCAATGCCTGATGTAGCACTGATGGAGTGTTGTCTTTCATCTGCAACTTAGAGTCTTAGAGGATTGCATGGGACATTGAGAGGTTAAGTAACTTGTCTGGATCTCACAGTCAAAATGTAGTAGAGGCAAGACTTGAAGCTAGAACTCCAAGTCTAGCAGTTGATCAACTATAATCACTCTGATTCCATCCATAGACAGCACTTTGATACATGAAGTGGGACATAAAACAATAGTGATGATAACTAAAATAAATTAAAACAATAGTAATAATAGCCAAGGGCAGCCAAGTGGCACAGTAATTGGGTCTGGAGTTAGGAAGAATCATCTTCATGAGTTCAAATCTGACCTCAGACACTTACTAGCTATATGACCTTGGGCAAGTCACTTAACCCTGTTTGCCTCAATTTCCTCATCTATAAAATGAGCTGGAGAAGGAAATGGCAAACTTTTGCAGTATCTCTGTCAAGAAAAGTTCAAATGTAGTCACAAAGAGTTGGACATGGCTGAAAATGACTATATAACAACAATAATAGCTAAAACTTTCATGTTGTAAAATGCCTTATAAATATTATCTCATTTTATCTTTACAACAACCATGGGGGGGTAGATGCTATTATGATCTCCATTTTATAGATGAGGAAATATAGGTTAAATGACTTGGTCAGTATCATATAACTAGTAAGAGGCTGAGGAAAGATTTGAATTCAAGTCTTCTTGATTCCAGGTCCAGCACTCTATCCTCTATGCAACCCAGTTGGCATAACAGCTATATAATTAAAGACATGGTTCTTGTCTTCAAGGAGTTGGTAGTCTTGTTATATATACACATTGTCCCTTATAACTAAACAGTCCTCTCTTTTCACCTGTGTCTCTTAGAATCCTTAGCTTCATCAAAGGCTCAGATCAACTCTTAAACCACCTCTTCCTCTATATGGAGCCTCTTTAGATTTCCCCAATTTTTAGTGTCTTTTCCTCCTCAAGTTACTTTGGGTTTATTCTTCTGGGTTGTATTTTCCCCTTAGACTAAGTTCCTTGAGGACAGAGACTGTTTCATTTTTGTCTTTGTTTCGTCTCTAGTTCCTACCACGGCATCTTATACGTGATAGGCAGTTATTAATGTTTGTTGAATTAAATTACATGTCGTGGGGGATAAGATCTACTTACTTGTAACAACCAGAGGACAATAGGAGACATTGTACTGAGTCAGTCTTTGCTGGTAGAGGATCTCACCATGGTGCTGGGTTATTCGCTTCAATTTCCACATATGTCGACATCATGATTTGTGAAAAGTACTTCTCGTACATTTTGAGTTGTTGCTCACAATGACCAAATTTGGTTGATATCATGAGCATATCCCCATTTTACAGATGAAGAAACTGAAACACAGGGAGGTTAAATGGTTTTCCTGGAGTCACAGAGTTACAGTCATAGAATCATTGACCTAGATTTATTTTTTTTTCCATTTAATAGTATTTTATTTTTTTTCCAGTTACATGAAAAGATAGTTTTCAATGTTCACTTTTATAAGATTTTGAATTCCAAATTTTTCTACCTCCTTCCCCTTCCCCCCCACCAAGATGGCAAGCAATATGATATAGGCTATATATGTATATAATCATATTAAACTCATTTGCACATTAGCATTGACCTAGCTCTAGAAGGGACCACAGAGGCCATCTGGTTGAATCCCCTCATTTTATGGAAGAGGAAATTGAGGTCCAGAGAAGTTAATCATGTATAAAGTGTCTGAGATGAGGTCTTCTTGACTCCAAGACTAGTACTTTCTCCAATATAGAATGCGAATATTTTTACATGCTTTCTGATATATAACAAAAGACTTGCATCAATCTATAAAACAGGAGCAGAATTTGTCTCAGGAGAGATTCTGTGGTAGTATGAAGCACCTCACAATGTGGTTTTGGCCATCTTTGTTTTTTCTATGACCTGTGGAAATGGGAGAGACCAGGAACGAACACACACGCACACACACACATACATACACATACACAAAATCAAACTGGGAGTGGAAGACCCTCAGGGTTCCTGGCCAAAAGAGAAACAGATTTCACTCAAAGCGAGAACCTGAAAAACCTCAGCCTAAAAGGGCCAAGGTCTCCCATTGCTTCCTGCGCCATCTCTAATCATCCTGATGAATATTTGGCCACTGGACCCAGATGGCTCTGGAGGAGAAAGTACAACTGGTGACTTTGCACAGTCCTCCCTCCCTCAAATCAATGTCAACTGCAAGTCATCATATCATCATCTCCCTGATGTCGTGGTCCTCTTTGAGAATGAAGGACAAACACAACACAACAATAACCCTTAGCATTAGCAAGGTCCCAGATGTAGTGGGCTGTGGTAGAACAAGCAACAAAGAGTCCATCCCATTCTGGTTAGGAGAGTATAGCATTCTCTTTACCAAGAGAAAAAGTCCAGATGATGTGTGACACCCATCAAACATGGCCCTAAAAAGGTACCTTCCCCATGACTGGAAGTGGAAAAGACAGTTTGCTGGGAGGTGATATTAAACTAGAAATATCATCCTCATAGCTGCTGTGGCACAAATTCAGTCACTCTCCTCTAAAATCAATTGTTCTGGGAAATAACACTGCATGGCACTAACACATAGAAGCACTTTGTCACAAATAATTATAATATGCTACATTAAACGGCCTTGTAATCTATTGCTGGTATAGGGAGCTGGACGCAGCAACGTACTTCTAAAAATAGCATAGTAATGAAGTGTTTTTGTAAACAGAGCTTCATAATTTCATTCCAGGCTTTTAGAAGCCCAGTGTGAACAGAGCCACAAGTGATTTCATATTTAGAAATAGATAATAAGATGAGGGAAAACATAAATCTTATAATTTAACATATGAAAAAATGTCTTCAGAACTCTTTGAATGACTGCTTTCTAAAGAATTATAGGAAAGGTAGTGTTTGAGTAATCGATTTAAGAAGGATTGACATGATTAGATTTATGGTATATGCAGTTTTATCACAGAATGATGCTGATCCCCAAACTCATTAGTATAGAACTCTTTATTGGTGGAGATCTATGTCCATAGAGTGCACCTCATCTCCCACACCTCATGCATTTGTATCTCCCACTTCTTGGAGGTGTATGGTGGAAAGAGCCAGAGAACCTGATTTCAAATTCTATGTCTGTGACTTATTACTTGAATGAGATTGGACAATTCACTTAATGCCCCTTAACCTTGATTTCTTTACTTGTAAAATGAATAAGTTCAACTATTTGGCCTCTAAGGGTCCTCTGACTGTCATAGTGGTAATAAATAGAACTGGAACCAGGTTCCAAATCAATTTCCTGTTACATCACAAAGAAGTTTATTCTTGCAACAAATCAAGGATGGATCAGATATAGGTAGAGAGTAGAAGTGGAAAGCTAGGTGACACAGTGAATAGAATACCAGGCTTCAAGTCAGGAAGACCTGAGTTCAAATACAGCCCCAAACAATTACCAACAGTGTGACTCTGGGCAAATTGCTTAACCCTGTTTGCCTCAGTTTCCTTATCTGTATATGAGCTGGAGAAAGAAATGATAAAGCCACTCTAGTATCTTTGCCAAGGAAATTCCAAACAGGGTCACAAAGAACCAAACATGACTAAACAACAGAGGTGGAAAGACCCATTTATTTTTTATCTTATTTTTAATTTTTTGCTTTTTGGAGAGCAATTGGGGTTAAGTGACTTGCCCAAAGTCATACAACTAGTTTTTGTGTTGTGTCTGAGGTCAGATTTGAACTCAGGTCCTCCTGACTCCAGGGCCAGTGCTCAAGACCCATTTTTAAAAGGAGATTATTAGGAAAGAAGTTGGGTGATAATGAGGCTCTCTACTTAAATGGGGAATGAGAGCAGAGGAGTATACAAGAGATAGTGTGGCATTATAATAGTTATGACTTTGTAATCAGCTGGACATGAGGGGTGAAAGGGAGTGACTTACCCAAGACAACAACAAGGTTTGATTATGGGAAACAATAAATCATTGTGCTGCTGACATAAATAGAGAAGTAAGGAGAATAATCTGTTTTGGGGAGAAAGAAAACTAGATACTTCACATGTTAAGTTTGAAGTATTGGTCTGACAGCATGATGTTTGGATGTGAAAGCAGAGGACCTTGGCTTCAACCCAGCTCTACCTATTACCTTTATGGAACTCTAAATCCATCTAACTTCCCCATCTAAATGATGTTCTTGGTGACATTTTCTAGTCTTTTTATCTCCAGGTATAGTTATCTATCTATACATATAGATACATGTTCATATTTATATATATGTGCATATATGTGTTTGTGATCTATATAGAGATAATAAACATATGGTAGCTGATGAAGTCAGTAAGTGAAAAGGTATAGAGATGGAAAAGAAGAAAACCTAGGAAAGAGACTGAGATTATAGCTAAAGGTGCAATTTGGCTGATAAGACAACAAAGGAGACTGAGAGTGATCAGGTAGGCAAGAGGATAACCAACAGAAATTAGTCACAAAAATATGAAGGAGAGATGATGAATATGACTTTATGCCAATCATGCTATTTTCCCTGGGTGTTCTTAAGCTTATTAATACTCTTCTTAAAGCGTGGCATCTATGTTTTGGTACACAATATTTTGGTTAGATTTTGATGATGCTTACCAAGGAGTTTAATGCAATAATAAAAGAAGATGGATAGGAAGTTCAAAACTTTGGACATAGTGCTATTAGGTGGTACAATGCATACAGTATTGGACCTAAAGTTAAAAAAAAAACATAACTTTACTAATTGTATGACCTTGGGTCAGTCATTTAATCTGTGCCTCTCTCAATTTTATTACCTGTAAAATGGGAGTAATAATAACACCTACCTCCCAGGGTTGTTGTGATGATGAAAAGAGATAATATTTGTGAAGTACTTTGTAAATTTTAAAGTATTATATCAATATTAGTTTGTGGTTGCTGCTGGTGGTTGTGGTGGCTGTTGTTTTTGCTGTGCTGGCTGATGGTGTTGAAATGGTGAGGACAGTGGAGTGGTAGAAGTTGAGAAATGGTGTGATCAAGATTTTAGCAAGCTTGTGAATAGGCTAAGGGTTATGATATAGGATCAGTGGGAGAATAGGACAACAAAAGGGCTGACAAAATAATTTAGGAGGTGGGAGAGTAACTTGGGGGTCAGTAGATGATAGCCATGAGGATTGGGAGAACCTGGCCAGCATGAAAAGAACAGTCATATATTTATAGATCTTTGCAGTGCATTGCATGGATTTACAAGGATATTGAGGAATGGAGATACAGTAGAGGTACCCTCTATATAGGATGGTAGTAGAGAATAAAAATTATACTAACCCTTTCCCATGTCCCTATAAGTCAGGGAAATATAAGCAAGTGTAGTCTCTAGTGGAAAAGATTGCAAAGAGAGACTGAGTTTTCAGTTAAAGCAAACTGGATGTTTAAAACAAAAGAAAGTGTTAATTGGTTCAAGAATGTAATGGAACATCATTATTATATGTTTACATATGTATACTCAGTACACATTTCAGTCCTAGAATATGAGAATTGGAAAAGACTTTACTGATTATCAAGTTCAAAGACTTTCCTTTCTAGATGAGGGAATAGACCCAGAAAGGTTAAGGATGGCAATATAGCTTCCTGAAAATTCTCAATAGCAGTTAATATTTTAGCCAGACTGGAAGTTAGATCTTTGGATTCCTAGTCCAATGCTCTTTTCAATGAAATTTGCATGTTATATTTTCAGTGACAATTGAGAATGCTGCCTCATATTGTATTGAAAGACTTGTGAAGTTGGTAAACGAAGATGCATATTCCAGTACATGCAGGCTTCAAGGTGAAAATGAGGGAGATGGTGATAGGTCCTAAGACTTGGGTACAACATTAAAGTTGTGTGTGTATGTATGTATGTATATGTATATACATATATCTATGCATATGTATACACACATACATTAATTTTTATTATTGATGATTCTTTATTTGTGAAGATGCTTTCTTTCTTGTAGATTATAAGTTAAATGAGAGCCATAGCCATACTCTATTTTCATGTACCTTCTTGTACCCCACCTTGAACTATCTGGATCCTCAATCAATGCATTGCTTGAAGGATTCAGTAACAATTTCATGACTGACATACACAAATAGAAGAGTCGCACTTTTAAGTGGGCTGTAATTGTTTTCTTTCCTTATAGGATTGATATGAGGAAAGGGCTTTGTAAAATGTTATATACTGGGAGCTAGAATTCCATGCTGACCATATAAATGTAACTTAGGCTTCTAAGTAACCAGATAAAAAGGACATTTTTTTTGTCTTAAGTATTTGCCTAGGGATTCTTTGTGAAAAGCATACTGGAATCTGAGATTTCCAATACCTTTTTGAAGAGTTATTTTCAGCAGAATGTAAGCTCCTTGAGGGCAAGGATAGTTTGATTACTGTCTTTGTATTTCCAGTATGTTAGGTAGTATCTTGCACATAGCAGGTACTTAAGTGCTTATTTAATTGAATTGAATTTTGTTCTGAGAAAATGGTGTCTGTGTGAACTGAATCTGCTGTAATATGTTGTTAGGAAAGTACAAAATCTTAATGAAACCTAGGCAAGAGCAATTCTTATATCAATCTAGCTCTATGAAAGTCAACCCAGCGTAGTAGACAGCAAACTGGTCTCAGAGTCTAGGAGACCTGGGTTCAAGACCTGCCTCTGACATCTGCTGGTTGTGGAATTTGACACCAGTTTCTTAACCTCTCATTGACACTAGATAATTATAAGCTGCAAGCAGGTACTAATCTACTTTGGTTGATGGAGTTTATCCCCACAGTCCTGCCTGTCACTCTCCCCTCCAAAAAATCCCTCTAGCATTTGAAGTCCAGACCACGTTTCTCTTTCAGTTTCAGACAAATCTATAAATCATTTATTCACTGTATCCAGGGTATTATAATACCCAACACACTGAAATCGACCACTGATTTAATCCTTTGTGTCCCACAAGAACAGCCATCTCAAGGATTTTAGGATTGTCTTTCAGCAGCGTAGGTGATTTCAGTGCTAATGCTAAGCAAAGGAAATGCTGATTTTCCAATTTCATGTGTGCTTCAAACCATTTTGCTGTTTTACTTTGTAAGGTCAAGTTAAGTGGCTAAAATCTCACCTTTATCTTTGAAATTGTGCAGTTTAGAATTAGGACAAAGTATACTGGAACAGCTTATTATTTCAACATGCCTGCTTGTCAGTCTCACTCCCTCTCACTTGGAAAGGAGAAGCTGGATTACCAGTGGGCTTTGAAGCATCATATCATGGTTATGACAAAAAAAAATCTGTCTTCTGGTTAGTCACTTATAACTGAGAAACTGCAGCATCTGAAAAGCTAGTATGCCCTACCTTCTTCATAAGGGAATAAGAACTATCAACAATAAACCTTTGTCCAAAGTGGGCATGGAATGAGAAATCCAAAACACCTCTAGGAATCAATCCTCTGTGTAGACACCAAAAAATAATGATCTTAGCATGTGCAGTGATGAGAGTGCCTTAATTGGCACATGGAACTAGAATGGAAGGGAAGATGTCAGTATGGCCTAAATGAAGAGAAAATAATGGCATGTCTGTCACCTTCAAGCTCTCAGGGAATGTCAACTCCTCTTCTCTCCACTCTGTGAAATGTTGTATGTCAACGCAAAGTCAGCTAAGTTCAGACCTAGCCAAATGCTTGAAAATATCTAGTAGGAAAGGTAGGACAGGTAATGGTTTAATGGATGAAGAATGTTTAAGGCTAACGGTTAACAGGAAAAGATTTATCACAGCACCGTACATGTCTTTGATGCTCAGTAAATCCTTGTTGATGGATGGATATGACAGTGTTATTCAGCAGACCCCACTGTATGTGTGCAAAATTTATCCTCATTGGCCAAAACCATTTGGAACTGGATTTTTTTGCAATGCTGCTCATTCTTGGTTCTTCTACTACCTTTTTGATGTCTCATCTGGTTGGTTCACCACCTGTATCCTGTACTTAACTGTGGTGTACCCCAAGTAAATGTTCAAAAGTGAGCTTATTTGTACATGACACTACTTGCCTTCATACTATCAGTTTCCCTGAAAATAATATATAGGTATTTTCAAAATGGGCAGAATTTGACCAAGAATTGTGTTGCCAGAAAATTTTGTTTTGTCATTGTCTCACTTTGTCTTTTCTGTTTTGAATAATCTAAAAATAATAAACAAAATCTCTTAAATTTGCAGAAGATGTACTTGGCCTGAATCATTGAACTTGGTCTCCTCTATACTTAGCAATCTCATAAAATATATACCTTAAACCTTCTTTTACTTGTCTCTAAACATTGCCAATCTCATCTTTCTTGTCTAAAAAGCTTTTGACACTCGTTCATCCTCTCTTCCTTGTTATTTTTTTCCTTTTTTCAGTTTTTGCAATGCTGTTCTTTCTTGATTCTTCTCCTACCTTCTTTCTCAAGCTCCCTTGCTAGATCATGATCTGTATCCTACCCCTAACTAATGAGTACACCCCAAGGCTCTGTTATGGGCCCTCTTTTCCATACTCTGTCTCTTAATGACCTCATAAACTCCCATAATTTCACTGAATATCTTTATATAGACGACCCCCCAAAATAATTTATCCAGATTTTGTCTCTTTCTTGAGCACTGGTCTTAAATACTAATTTCCTAATTGACATTTCCAAATAAATGTACCAGAGGCATATCAAATTCAACATGTCCAAAACAAAACTCATAATCTTTTCCCCTGAACTCATCTCTTTTTCCAGTTTCTCTCTGTGTAAGGCCACTGCCATCTTTCCAGCCACATAGGTTTGCCACCTAAGAATCATCCTAGATTAGTCTCTTTCTCTCATTTCATATATTCAGGTAATTGGCAAATATTGTAGATTCTATCTCTACAACATCTCTTCCATCTCTTGCTTTTCTCTACCACCCTGCCAGCCTCCCCTCCCCTCTCCTCCCCTCTCCTCCCCTCTCCTCTCCTCTCCTCTCCTCTCCTCTCCTCTCTTTCCTTTCTCCAATTCTTCCTCTTCTCAGCTGACAAAGGGACATGCCTAAAGCACATATCTGACTACGTCACTCTTCTGTTCTATAAACTCCAGTGGTTCTTTTCAGCAGCTAGAGATAATACTCTGGAATTTAAAAAAAACAAACATAAGCACATACTATGTGCCATGTTACTGTGCTAAGTCCTTTACAAATATTATCTCAGTTGATCATTACAGTAACCCTGGTAGGGAAATGCTATTATTATTATTTCCCATTTTGCAGATGAGGAAACTGAGGCAGACAGAAGTTAAATGACTTTCCCAGGATCACACAGCTAGTGAAGAAGACTGAATTTGAACTCAGGTCTTCCTGACTCCAGCCCAGCACTCTATCCACTGTAACCAGCCGCAAATTGTTTAGTATTAAAAGCCCTTCACAACCTTGCTCCAACATATCTTGCCAAGCTTATTATGGGAACTCCTCAAACCCACCAGACTGGCCTTCCTGTTGTTTCTCACAGAGGCTGTAGCCATTATACTTAGAGTACAATTATTACAATGTACACTCTCCTTACCTCTTCCCCTTAGAATGCTTAGCTTCTTTCAAAGCTCAACTCAAATGCTTCCTTGATGACTCAGGAAGAGAGAGTGAGACTGATGACTTGATGTAACTCTTTCTCACTTAAATTCAATTCATTCACAAGTTGACATATCACCCTGTGATGTCATTGATCCTCTTCCAAAAACAAAAGATGAACAGCAATAACAAAGCAGAAGGAGGTTAAGTGACTTGTCCAGGGTCACCCAGCTAGTAAGTGTCTGAGGACAGATTTGAACTCAGGTTTTCTAACTGGGTCCAACAGTTTAATCCACTGAACCATCTAACAACTTAGTAGGGGCTTAGTGCTTGCTGATTGTTTAGGAGAACCAAAGCAAATGCTTGACTCAATATACTTAGCACCGAAACAATGAAAAAAAATAGAATTTTTTTAAAAATTAGGGTTTGAAGATACTTTAGAAGTTGTTATTGGAGGATCTTATTGCAGATGAGAAAGCACGTTTATAGAGGTGAATCGTGTTGTCCAAGGTCACATAATAGCAAAGCCAGAACAACAATCAGGTTACTCAACTTCCAAGCCTGGGCTCTTTTTATTATGCTGTGCTGCCTCCAAGGTACTATGTGGCATGATGAAGAGAAACCTAGTCTTGGCTTTAAGAATGCTGGAAGCATATGACATATATGAGCATTGACAAGTAACTAAACTTCTCAGTGCCCTACACTATTTCTCTAATACTGTAACTTGCATCGAGAGAGAGAGACAGAGAGAGGCAGAGACAGAGAGACAGACAAAGACACACACACAGAGGGGTCTCTGTACTAGAAGTTTCCTTCACCATTGAAATCACAGCTCCCCTCTTTCCCCCCTCACCAAATATGCCTCTTTGTATAGGTACACATTGTGGATATGCCAAGATTGAACTCTTTTTTAGTCATGTTTTTGCTTGTATTTTGGCATTTGCTGACTATGCTTTCATTCACTCCTCACCGTTAATAAATTTATTTTTGAAATGTCCCAAATTTCCAGCCTCAATAAGTCTCTGTGAACTTTTGCCTCAAGGACCTTTGCAGAGGTTGATATGCTTTTTCTTATTTCTAAGACTTCAACTTATTTCCATGTCTTCTTGACTCATCTGAAATAGATTCTCCATTTGAAGCATTTCAAATTAATACATCACTACCTAGACTATGAACTAATTAATATGAGTTGTAGTAATGATGAGCTTTGGATTGAGACCATTAATTCATGTCTTTCTCGCTTTAGTCATAACTAATTGGAGTTGGATGTGGTCTGGGGGTGGGGGAAGGAGCATAAACTATAGTCTCTAGCAGTACTCTAGACCATTCAGAATGAGTATAGGGAATGTAGGCCTCTACCAAGACTTAGATACTAGAACAAAGGAAAAGCACAAAGGCATAATTGTAGTGAAAAGTGCATTCAACTGTCACTAATTACCGAAGTGTCCAAGGGCAAGTCATTATCTTAATTTCCTCCTATAAAATGAGGAGGGATTAAATAATCTTTTATTCTCCCTATTTTCTCTCTCTAACTTTGACCTCATCCATATTCTACCACTTTATGATTCCAAGTATGAAGAATCTTCTCATCCTAGTTAGCTATCCAGCCATATATATCTTCTTCCCACCTAGAAAAGCACTTAGAGACCAGATTGCTAGGAAAATATCCCCAGTCCCAAAGGATATTAGCTTTAGAACTCTAGTTCTGAATAGGGTTGTGTTGATGGGTGAGTAGGTGCGAACTCAATAGTCCCATTATATCTACCTATCCCCAAACCACCAGGTAGGACAGTGTTTCCCATCCCAGCCAGCAGTTCATCGGCTATCTGTCCTGAATGAACCTCTACACATTCTTCTAGCTCTTCCTCTAGGTTCAGCAATTAAATCAATGCTACCATAATGCTTTGACTCCAGAAGCTGCTGTGTCTGTTGAGTGCCCTATAGATTGATTGAGGCTCCATGTGGCTCTCCAGGCATTCCCTTCCCACTACTCCTATTCATGTATTATCTGAACCTATGAGAATATAAGCTACTTGACAAACTGTTAATTTTTCTATATTTATTCCCAGCTCTTACTGAAGGACCTAGAACATTATAAGCAATTAGTAAGTGTTTTTGTTAACTTATTTTATTTTTTAAAAGTATGAATTTGACAAACATCAACACAAATGAACATCTTTATACAAAAAGAACAGAAAGAAAAGATTATTCACGAAATGGTGAATTTCTTTTACAGCTAGGTGCACAGCAGATAGAACATTGAGCCTAGATTCTGACAGACTTAAATTAGAATTTGAACTCAGACACTCCCTAGCTATGTGACCTTGGGAAATTCATTTAACCTCTATTTGTCTTAGTTACCTCATCTGCAAAAAGAGGATAATAAAAACACCTGCCTTCCAGTGTTGTGAGACTCAAATGAGACAAAAATTGCAAAGCATTTTGAACAGTGCCTGGTACATTGTACTGTGTGTGTTAATTATCATCATCATCATCATCATCATCATCATCATCATCATCATCATCGTTACATAACAAGCTTATTTCTTACTTAAGTATATATTGCATTTAATGCAATGACATCAACATTGCCCTGTTTGCCTGTGTCCTTTTATGTTCCCTCTGTTCTCTTCCACGGGTTTTTAAAATGTTTCACAGATGCTCTTTTTTTTCCTTTTGCATCATTGTTACTATCTTGTCATTGAATCTTGCAATTCTTTCGCTGCCCCTCTACACTACTTCAAGTAACAGCTCTCTCTTGTAACAAACAAGTTTAATCACACGAAACAAATTCTTACACTGGTGGAATCTGAAAATATCTATCTCTTTTGGCAAGTATGGTCCAACACCTCTCTGACTAGAAGTGGCAGATATGCTCCAAAATTAGTTTTCTATAATCAATATTGGTTATATCACTGATCACGTTCTTGAGTCTTTCCAAAGTTATTTTCCTTTGTAATATTATAGTCACTATGTACACTGTCTTTTTGTTTCTGGGAGAGAGGTTGCTCTAGGACATCTTGTGCTGCCATCTAAGCCAGAAGTCTTTTTCTCTCATTTATTTATTCACTCATTAGCCACCCACCACCCTAGAATCTTCTGCTTCCCTGCCCTTCTGCTTCTCACTTCCTAAACTCCCCCTCCTCCCCTGCCCCACTCAATCTGATATCTCTGTACCTAGTCTGTGTATTACTGGAGAAAATCAGGAAATTAAATGGATTTCACCCCCTACAACAATTATGATGTTTAGTCTCAGCTAGATGTCATTCTTTGCAGTAATTCTTTGACTCAATACTTACGTACTTCTTACCTCACAGGGCAGCTAGGTGGTGCAGTGGATAGCGCACCACATCTAGAGTCAGGGGGACTCATCTTCCTGAGTTTAAATCTGGTCTCAGACACTTAATTTAGCTGTGTGACCCTGGACAAGTTATTGAAACCTGTTTGTCTTAGTTTTCTCATCTGGAAAATGAGCTAGAGAAGGAAATGGCAAAGCAGTCCAGTATCTTCACCAAGAAAAGTCCAAATAGGGTAACCAAGTCAGACGCGATTGAACAACATTCCCCAAAGCAGCTATTTTAAAACTCCTTTTTCCTTAAGCCCAAACCCTAATATAATTCTCACTTTTATAGGACATGACTTGGCAGAAGTGTTATTACTTCACTAAGAAAAGTGAGGTTTTATGAAGTGAATTCCCACTGCCTTGCTTCCTATACTTCTTAAAACATCTCAACATTATTGTAAGTACTCTATGTTTCCTGCTCTTAGAGGAAGAGATCTATCTGCTTCTTGTTAAGGTGAATACTCCTGTTTGTACCCTTGAGTTCATCTTTTCTCATCTTCAGGATTTTTCTCTACAATCATTCAACAAGCCTTTATTAAGTACCTGCAGTATACTAGGTACTATCCTAGGATCTGCATACAAATATAAAGCAGGAAACAATTCCTATTTTCAAGGATCTTGCATTCTAATGGAGGTGATGTAATCCCTTCTAACAGATTATTTTTTTAATTTAATTAATTTAGCTACTAGCTCTTTCCCATCTATTAATAAATGTAGTCAGGGTTCCACAGTGCTAAAAACAATTTCTTTAACCATTGTGATATATGTAGCCAATGTCCAATCTTTCCTCTTCCTTTCACTTCCAGACTTTCTGAAGAAGTTGCCTATGCCCAATGACTATACTTTGTGACCACTTATTACTTTGTCGTCTGACTTCTGTCCCCATAACCACACTGACACTGTTTGCTGAAAGGTCACCAAACTTACAATCACAGAATACAATGTCATTTTTCTTTCTAGATTCATCTTTCCTGAGCCTTTTCAAACTTCTGACACTCTTGATCACCATTTCCTTCTGCGTATTCTCTTCCTTTAGTTTCTCATCCTATCTCTCTAATTGTTCCTTCTCTGACTTCTTTGAATGTTGGTTCCTCTTTTTCTTCCCAACTCCTCATAGTGGCCTGAGGTTCTGTTTTTGATCCTTTTGGTTTTTTTTCTCTTTATACTTTCTCTCATGGGAATCTCATTTACTCCAATCAATTCGACTATACTACTTTGCTAATGACTTTCAGATATTTATTTCCAGGCCTGACCTCTCTTCTAATTTTTGGACCTACCTGTTATTATGCATGACATTGACATGCCTAAATGTCATTATCATCTGGATATTCTCATTGGTATATCAAATTCAACATTTCACAACAAAGTTTGTTATCTTTGACTTGAAACCTGTATCTTCTGACTTCACTATGTCTCTGATATTGCCAGTCACTCCATTTCCCATATTTGTTTGGATGTTTCCCTCTCTTTATACTGTTGATTCCATCTCCACAATCTTTTCATCTATTTTTTTCAATAAGCTCCTAATATTTTCCCACCTCCACTCTTCCCAGGACCTCTAACCCATTCTTCCTACTGTTGTCATTCAAATCTTACTTATCAGATTTCAGTTAAAAATTCATTTTAAAGTGTGGAAGGTACTGCATGAGTTGGCAGTATAAAGATAAGAATGAAATGGATCCTATTCTCAAGGAGCTTACATTCTACTGGAGAATACAACATGCCCAAAGGTAGGTTTGTACAAAGTAGATACAAGGTGATATCAGGAAGGAGAGAATGCTAACAGTGGGGTTAAAGTCCATTACCTAGAATTCAAGGCCCTCAATATGGTGTCACCCTTCCTTTCCAGTCTCATATCATACTCTATGTACATATACTGGTTTTTGCAATGCCTCCACCATGCTCATTAGAAACACAGACTTTTAAGAATTAGAGGAAGCTTTATAGTAATCCTGTAGTCTAATCCCTTCCACTTTACAAATAAGGAAACTGACATCCAGAGAGTTAAATGACTTGCCCCAAGGTCATGCTAGAGGTAAGTGATAGAGTTGACTTTCAAAATCAAGTGTTTTCACACTAAATCCAGTGGCCTTTCTATTTCAATAGCTTCTTTTTGGAAAGAGTTCTGGAAAGGGAAGATGCAGGTTCAAATCCCGTCTTTGTTACTTAACTAAGTGTAAGACGATTATCAGCACATTACAAACGCTTTGAGTCTGTTTCTTTATCTGTACAATTAGGACAATGATGACTAGCACTTACCTCACAGTGTCATTTTGAGGAGCACATGGGCTAATATACAGGGTGTCTGAAAAGTCTTAGTACAATTTAAAGCTGTTAAAGTTTGAGAATCACCTAACTAATCACCTGGCTTTTAAGCTTTAAAGTTTAAAATTACACTAAGAATTCTGGGCCACCCTATATAAGCTCCTCGCTAACCTTGAAGTGCTAAATATTTATATCTTGTTAGTATTGGTATTATTACTCTACTTCCAAAATTTCAGTAATCTCATGAACATCTACTCTGTGAAAATGCTGTGCTATGGGGGCGGCTAGGTGGCGCAGTGAGTAAAGCACCAGCTCCAGAGTCAGGAGGACCCGAGTTTGGTTCAGGCCTCAGACACTTAACACGCCCCCCCCCCCCCCCCCCCCCC
>NW_027187419.1:76874245-76950494 GCF_028583685.1 Petaurus breviceps papuanus
GGGGGGGGGGGGGGGGGGGGGGCGTGTTAAGTGTCTGAGGCCTGAACCAAACTCGGGTCCTCCTGACTCTGGAGCTGGTGCTTTACTCACTGCGCCACCTAGCCGCCCCCACACACACAAACTAGCCTTGTAACCTTGGGCAAGTTACTTAACCCCAATTGCCCTCCAAAAGGGAAAAAAAAATGCTGTGTTAGGCACTAAAGAGGCTAATCCTTCATCTCTCATCCATGTTTTGACTCAAAGGAAGCTGGAGTGATATTGCCTCTTTGAACTGAACAGTCTCCCTCTTCTTAGCTTTATATCAGAAAATGTCATCACTAGTTCGCATTTTTTTTCATCCAAAGCTTAAATCTATTAAATAAACAGCCAAACAGGTTTTAATATTGAAGTGTGTGACATTTGACTGGTCATTCCTCTCTGTTCTGAACAATACATTCACCCTCCATCCCTTAACCAAGCCCTAGTTTGCTATCAAACCAAGTATATTGTTCCCATTGCTGTATTTATTTCCCCTATGGGCAAGTTCTTTCTATGACATTTAATCAGGACCTTTTTCTAAAGTACAGATAGATCACATATCAGTTATCAGTGGCAATCAGTCACTGTTTTTCCCCCAATGTAAATCAATTAGGTTTCCTCTAAGTAAATTTTTTGGGTGAATAAATACCTACCCTTAATTATATAACCATTCTTTATTCTCCCCTTATCACGTCTGAAGAGTTTTTAAAAGTATATATATATATATATATATATATATACATATATATATGTATAAAATCTTTTCTGTTGGTGATAATAGCAGCATAGATAGCACTTGTTCAATGTAAGTTGTTCAGAAAATAATGCCTTCTAATTTCAAATTTCTGAATCAGTATTTGGAGACCAGATCTCTTTCTAAGTCTTTGAATCACTCATCTATTACTTAAGTTGCATTGAAATCCATGAGAAAGCCCTCAGAAACTGAGATGAAAACAATATAGATGTGTGGCTGAACTTTGATGTATAAGAGAATTACTAACCATAGCAGCAGTTGGGTAGAATGGTCCAGCTCTTCAACAGTCTCTGAACACTTCAGGGAACTGAGAGACACTGTTAAGGTCACTGTACGCTTCAGTTGTCAGAGAAAGTTAGAAAACCTTGTCTTTTCCACAGTCAGGTACATGATAGCAAGGCTTGTGGCTACTGCATGCACCTGTCAGGGTTAGCCGTCATCTGGCAGAGCTGCTCTGTTGCTTTTTATCTGCTAAAGATCACTGTAACTTGAGAGAAAGGGATGTAAAGTGAGATTCCAGAACTTCAGTGGGATTTGGGGAGGGCTCAATTTCTCATCCTGTATAGGATGAGAAAAATGAAGAACCCTCAGGCCAGAATCTCCCTATTTAGATCAGCAGCTCCTGATCAAAGCAACTCCATGGGCCTACCCTACCCAAAACTAAACCAAAACCAACACTCACCCATAAAACAACAACAAAAACAGCAATAACGCAACAAAACCCATGAGATTTTTAAGACTAGCAGTATTTTGATTTCTCATCAAATCAATTCATTAATGTCGATGAATGTCAAAAAGCCATCCACATTCTCTCACATCCCTCCTCTGGTGACAAACTGTATATATTTACAAAATAGCCATCTCTGAGCTAAGGGTGTAGTTTGTATCTGGGGAACAAGTTTTTCTCTCTGTGATGCTAATTGGCCAATTAGAAGCTTAAACCCACAATCTCAGCCTCATTAGTGCTGGTGGCAGGGAAGAGTTCTACATCTTCCTCCAGTGCTCTGGTGCCAGCCTCTCCTTGAAATCTTCCAATCCCCTGCTGTTGTAATGTTCTCTCCCTTTGCAAAATTTCCTGAAGCACTTTGGCTGTCTGTTTCCTCTGTTTAGTATTTTATATAATAATTCTGTGTACATGTTATATCTCCTCAGTAGACTATTTCATTTTCGTCTTTACACCTCCAGAACTTTGTATTTTGTTTGTGATCAGGTCTGCAATTTCATTCAGAACAGGCTAAGTGGTACAGTAGTTAGAGCACTGGGTCTGGTGTAAGGAAGGCCTGAGTGTAAATTGGGTCTCAAACACTAGCCAATGACTTGCCAAGTCATTTAAATTGTGTCTTAGTTTCTTTAATTGTAAAATGGGGATAATAATAGAACCTACCTTATTTCAGGGTTATTGTGAGGGTCAATTGAAATAATATTTATAAAGTGCTCTGCAAACCTTAACACATTATATCTACATATGTATATATATATATATATATATTCCATTTCTTACTGTTATTACTTGTAGTGGTATAGATTCAATTTCTGCTCTCTAATTCACAGTTGTAGAGGGTTGTCTGGAACACTGAAAGGTTAGGTGACAAGTCCAGAGTCATACAGCCAGTACTTGTGATAGACAGGACTTCAATCCTAAATCTTCCTGACTCTAAGGTCAATTCTCTATCAGATTTTCCAGAGTTGTAGGAACTTAGTCAATTTTTGAATATTCCTTCACACTGTGGTGTAGCTACTACCTTCTACCCAAGGTTTTTCTTCATCTCTCTCTTTCCCTCCCTCTCCAACACCTCATTACCTTGTACTTACTAACTGTTACATATGCTTTACCCTTCTGGAGAATGTGAACCCCTTTAGGGCAGAGGTTATTGGGACTTTTATGGCTTTGTATGTGTGCTAACTATTTGGTGCAGTGGATAGTGTGCTGGACCTACATCAGGAAGACTCCTCTTCCTGAGTTCACATCTGGTCTCAAATACTTACTAGCTGTGTGACTCTGGGCAAATCACTCAACCAGTTTGCCCCATTTTCCTCATCTGTAAAATGAGCTGGAGAAGAAAATGGCAAACTCCAGTATCTTTGTCAAGAAAACCTCAAATGGGGTCATGAAGAGTTGGACACAGCTGAACAATAAAACATGCTTAATGCACTTAAATGTTTGTTGAATTGAATTTCATACAACTAAGCCAAGTATAAACAGGTTTGCAGAAGAAAGGGGAATACATTTATAAACAGCCTACTATGTCAGACACCATGCTAAGTGCTTTACAGATATCTCATTTGATCCTCACAGCAAGCCTGTGGGGTAGGTGCTGTTATTATCTTTGTTTTACAGTTGAAGAAACTGTGGTCAACAGGTGAAGTGACTTGCCCAAGATCATATAGCTAGTAAGAATTTGTGGTTGGATTTTAATTCAGGTTTTCCTGAATCCAAGCCCAGCACTCTATCAGAAAATACACCTAGAATAAAGGATGAGCTGGCAAATGTTTAATAATTAGATTTCTGGAAAAATTCATGTATGGACAGACTTTTAATTTTGATCTACATTATTGACATTTTCTCCATTAGTTTCTTAAGTCTAGACAGTCAATGAAAAAACAAATCTGAATTGTAGTATTTGCTAATAATTTTCAAGTTATACAGTCTCATACTGAACTCATACTGAACTATTAAAGCTGACTTTCATACATCACTAAATTCTCCTTCTCTTCCAGAACCAGATTCACCTGGAAATCACAAGGGAGAAAACTGGAATGGAAAAAGGGTCTATTTTTCGGTAGACCTGATTTGTACTGGGCCAGAACAGAGACAAGGAGTAGGGAAGATAGGTGGCCATCTAGAGTACAACATGCAGGGGGTGTGAGCACATTAAATGGGGGGATGCTTTTAAATATTTACATATTTCAATATGTAAATGTTTACATATTTTAAAAATGTATATGTGTCAGAAAATCTATAGGTTTTAATTTGTAATAAATTAAATAATCTACATCTCAGTAAAGGCTCATGCATTCAGTCAAGAGATATTTATAAAACCTGTACTTTGTGCTAGTCTGATAGGTGCTGGGAATAGTAAGATAAAAATAAGGTCTCGCTTGGCTTCAAAGAGTTTAATTTCTATTCAGGGGGAAATATATCCATTGTAAGTATAGGAAAAGTAAAATAGAAATACAAAAGAATTTTTGGAGGGATACATTAGCAGCTAAGGTAATCCAGACATTCTTCACATACAAGATTATGTCTGAGCTGAAGTTTGAAGGAATTTAGGGCTTCTAAGGGGAGGGAGCTGTTTTAATAGAATTCTGTAGGTTTTTTCGGTCTGGACAGTCTATGTAAAAGTATTAAGATGGAGGAAATAGCAAAAGAGCCAATTTGGCTAGACTGTGGGGTACACAAAGGGAAATTCTATATGATGAGATTGTAAAGGTAGGCTAGAATCAGATCTGAAGATCTTTAAAATAGGAAGTTTGTATTTGATGCTAGGGGTATAAGGAGTCACTGGTGGACAGTGTTAATGTTTGCAGTTTTCAGTTTCTAACCCTTGGAAATTTCCAAACTTTGAATGATCAACAAATGCCTTACATCAAATTTTGCAATAGGCCCTCTAACTAATTTTCTTTAGACCTCAACTTATTTCTTTAGATTCAGACATGAGGGCCTATGGTGTTTTTCACTGTTGTCTAAGGACTGTGCTATTTTATTAAAATTTTCTTGGCCATTTCAATCATGACTTCCACCCCTTTTCCCCTTCTTCTACACTCTCATTCTTTGGAACAAACTGTAAGTTTCCTCTCTCAACTTCGGTTACTGTAGAATCTACTAAGCAATATAGTTATACAGTTCTGATGATACAGAAGTTGGAGCAATGCCAGCAGACACATTAGGTTTCTTCTATCCACCCCCAACCCATAGTCTCAACTTTTTGAAATTTGGACTCAGTTCAAAAATGACAGGCAAATGAGTCTTAGGGTATAGAGATTTCACATCCTCCTTGATAATTCACATCTGTTCATCTTAGAGAACAGTTTGAAAACAGCAAGAGTGTGTGACAGTGTGTGGACTATAATTCTCCATTGGAAGGTATCAAAGTCATGTCCTTTTAGGATCCTACTCTGTGTTTATCCCTTACTCTTGAGAAAGAAAGCAGTTTAATAATGGACTTTAGATGGAGTACATTTATTTTACAGTCAAAGTAGGCTGATACTAGGAGGCTTATACCAATTATAGAGCTATTAGGAAACAACTTGATAGAAGGAATCAGGACTAAATGAATATTCTGACAATGGCAAAATTGTCCTCCAGTTATCCAAAGGAACTTTATCAAATTATCCTATGAATACATGACATTCACTAGTGGTCTTCAGTTCAGCCCCTCTTTAAAAACTCTATTTCGAATCTGGTCTTTAGGATTCACAAAGAAGAAATAAGAATCAAGTGCTTTATTTTCCTTTATAAAGGGGAAGTTGGGAGTGGGAGTGGAAGTTAAATGAGCTAAAATTAACTATTTATTTGGGTTTTTTTTTTTTTTTTTGCTATTCTAGGACTCTAACTAACAATTTTGGTAAGGTCCCTGACAACAATAGAAAGTTAGGAAGAAGGAAAGTTTTGAGGAAAAGATGAGTTCACTTTTAAACCCATTGAGTAATTCCTTTTATGCTATTTCTGGCACGAAAATGATTCCTGATAATACGTTGCAAACTTCTGCCATTCACACACTTTCCCTTTGTTCCTTAGGTCATTTGTAACTCTAGCTCTTTAGAGGTCATTGTGTTTAATGGTCTGTAACCACGTAGTGCCACAGAGGAATACTGGTGTTAAAGAGATGGGCTTTCTGTATTGACGGGAGGTTTGGGATCTTTGAAAGCACTAGCAGTTTCCTGAATGCGATCTCGTTTAATCTCTGCCTCTCACTCCGTTTTGGACCCACCTGCTGTGCTTGTCTGAGATACTCATATGAATGTAACACTTTGATGAGCTGCCCATTCAGCTGCATTCATGATCTGGCCGACATGCATTTTTCATGCTTTGTTTTTCCAGTGATGATGGTTAGTTAGACTAGGCTCTTTTGCATTACTGTGGTTTTTTCTGAGGAGGCTTTTTTTTTTGTCTTTGGAGGCTTAATGTCATTAGCATGGTGTCCTCTACAGTTATTAGAATTCTCACTTAAAACAAACAAACAAACCTGGATCTATTGTTTCATTGGGATAGGAAGATCCTAGTGAGATACTTTCTTTATCAGTGCAGACCCAATCTTTCTTTGCTACTTACAGTCTTGCAAAGTTGCCTAGGGCACTGATAAGTGACATAGGTGTCAGGGGCATATGTACCTACATATATAATTAAACATGTACATGTGTGTGCTTCCTGTGTAGATTATGCACACACACGTTATCTAAATATGACTCCCAGGAGGCATTGGAAACTATCTCTAGAATCTTGTCCCTTCTTCTGGGAGAAGCTGTGATTCCTGCCTTGAGGGGCACAGGAGAAACCACCACTAGGCTATTCTTTTCTCCAGTCTCTGAGGGGGGATACTGGACAAGAAGTATATGTCTTATGCTTTTATATATTACTATTCTAGCAGCATGATTGGTTCAGGACAAAAAGCCACTTTCCCATCTCTCTCTTTGATGTGTTCTATTTTCACATTACATACACTTTCAGATAACTCCTATTTTGTGAGATGTCTCCTAATAAGGTAAAAACAAGTAAGTAAAATTAATAATACAATGATCTCATTTGAAAGGGCACACAATATTTCACATTTTGTAGCACCCTTATACTTAAAAAAAACAACTAAAAACTAAAACCAAAATAAAAAACATCTGTCTTTTCTCTTTCCTACCTTCTGCCCCATTAAAAAAAGAAATTACTTTTAATAAATATGCATAGTGAATCAAAGCAAATTTTCCTGTCTCTTAAGGGTGGAGGGTACCCCAAGATCATACCTACTAGCATCATCCTTTCTTGCCAAATACTGTTCACACAAAAGGCCACAGCTCTAGTCCAGGCCCTTACCACCTCTTGCCTGTACTTTTGCAATAGCTTCCTAATTGGACTCGTGGTTTCTGATCTTTTTTCTTTCCAATCCATCCTCTATGCAGTTGCCAGAATAACTTTCCTAAAAGAAAAATCTGACCATGTCACTGCACTGCTGATAAACCTTTAGTGACTTCATATTGTCTCAAGAATAAAATACAAACTCCTTTTGACATTTAAGCCCCCTGATGTTTGATTTCAGTCTCTTTTTCCAGGGCAATTTCGTATTTTTCCTTTTTACCCAATCTTAGCTCCAGATAAATAGTCATACTTATTCTCCCTGGACTCTCTTGCCCTTTTGCCCTGGCTGACACGGAATCCTCACCTTCATTATTTGGAACCTTCCTTCTAGGCTAAGCTCAGCTGCCATTTCCTACGGAAAGCCTTTCCTGATCCTCCTGGTTGTTGTTAGTGCTATCTTTGCCATATCAAAACGGAAGATGCGCACACGCACACATGCACACACACACGCACACACACACACACAGTTACGGATTGCATTCTTCCAGGAGAATATAAACACACAATAAATGCTTGTTGAATTAAATTGGACAAGATTAGAAGCTATTAGGTTATCTACAAAACTGAACTCCATCCTTGAGCTGATGTTTTAAGGTTTTTGTCCTCTTTTTTACCCCAATAGCTATCTTTTCTGTCTCTTGTCCCAGGGATAAAAATTGCTGTTTTTTTGCTCGGTGCTAATGTCTTTTCCTTTTTTTTTTTTTTTTTTTGGTAAAGTACCATTTATAATGTTTTTATTCTTTTAGGAATTTTCCCCATTTTGAGGTATTTTGAGAATTGGTTCCTAAGTGCCACAAAATAATTTCTCTTCCAAAAGATTGCTTTTGTTTATATATGTTCTAGTCCATCCACTTTTCTGTACTTGACTTTCTCAAGTATAATTTTTGGTATTTCATATAGTGCATTCTGTATTGAGGTGAAAGCATACCAAAGTGCTAGTTTATAGTATTGTTACCTATGAAAATCATTACCACAAAATTATGTTGAATTTTGCATCAGTTTTTTTTTCCAGTTGTATCTACCAATATTCTTTGTCAAATCAGGTTTAGCTATATCATATGCCAAGCTTTTGGCAGACTTTTTTGGCTCTTTCGAACTCCTCCTCGTTGTTAGTTTTGTATCAATAAACTTTCTCCAGGAAATGGTCAGAATCAGAATCATTGCCTTTACTTTTATCCATTTCCCATTTTTTCAGAATTGACAAATTATTTCAACTAGTTGGGTTAGAGCTGCTATAATCCTATGCAATGCCTTTCTTTTTTATCTTTATCTTTTCTTCTAATCTGGTATTTACTCTGGCATCTGTTCTAACCAGATGGTAGTCTGACTACAAATAGCTGATTCTGAAATGACTTCTTTGTAACTAGTTACTTCCCCTGTTTGTTCCATTTTTTAAATTTTATTTTTCAGTGTTTTGTCCAGAGCCTTCTTACTTTCTTCTTCAATAAAGTATATTATAATGAACACATCTGGGATGTTTCTGAGTTGTCTCTAGCCTTTGGTCTCTTTCATTCCTTCATCAAAAGCAATATTTTGCAACTTAATTTTTGCTGTCTTCCCCAGTACCCACTTTCATATTAACTTCACCAATGTTCAAATTATGTGTGAACAAGTTGGAGGATTTTTTCAACTTCGTCAAAGAATTTCTCCCACTACAGTGTGTAAATTGTGGTTATGTTTATCAGAGTCTGTTTGTTTACATTCATTTTGAGTACTAAAAGGGATGTGTTTTTGGTTTCTTTGGGGTACAAGATCATACCAATCCTTATTCTTCTCTACAAGGAAAATCTGTGATCTATTCATCCCTTTATCTGTAACTTCTTTACATTTTCTACTTTTATATATGGTGAGAATGTCACAATTAGTTTCTCTTAGAATTATGTTGACTCAATGGTCCTTGAATATTTATTGTACAAGAAGTTTCTAGTTGTTAAATACATATTTATAAAGATTTTAAAACTGTTATTTTTAGGCCTTTTTACTAGGGTTGCCTTTACTGCACATATATAGCTATATCAAATTGCTTGCTATCTCAGGGAGGGAGGGAATGAGGAAGAGAATTTTGAGCATAATTTTTTTAAATGTTAAAAACTGTGTTTACATGCAATTAGAAAAAATAAAATATCATTTAAAGGGGCTACTTAAGGCCAAGGGCCATTTTGTATTTTTGGGAAGTTTCATCAGTTGTGACACGCTTCCCTACCCCACGGAACATACATATATACATAAGTAGATATAGGTACCTATATCCATATATATATATGAATCTAGTGTACATCTTTGTACTAAATACCCTCTGAATTAGCCTTGTCTTTGGACAACAGACACATAATTTGTAACTATATCCAAATTTGAATGGTTTCTAGCCTGGTAAGACCTGCAAGAGTTTGGACTTCAATGGAATCACCTTTGAAAATTTGGGGCTCCTCAACTCTCACCAAGGTAAGAAATCTAAAAAGGACTTTATTTCAGAGAGTCTCATTATATGTCATCATATTTGCTAGGCAAGGAAGCAGAGGGAGCTTTACATCTTCTTCCTGAAGTCCCACAGGCAAAGAGCCATGTTGAATTTAGCAGTTAAATTAGACTGGTTTCAGTGGTAGTAATTGTGATTTTTGGAGGCCTAAGCCCTAGAGAAAACCTCCTCCTCTACAGATCTTGTGTGGATAGTGATTTCCATGATGCTGAGTGATGGTTTTCAACTACAGGAAAAAGAAATGCCAGATGTGCTGCCCCTTGTCAAAGCTCAGAAAGAATATCAGAATATCATTAACCTTTTACTCCAGCTTGAGTTGCTGGTTTAAAAATTAATTTCAAAACAACAGAAATGGCAACCATAATTTGCTGTGTTGGAGGAATTAATGGGTTTTAATAAAAAAATTTTGAGGTAAACACTCCCAGCCCAGATTATCCTCTTTTGAGGTCAATAACTCCATGCCTTCAATTCAGACCTGCATAAGGTAATCGAATCATGTGAAAATCATGAACTCTTTGATATAATTTGTTAAGCAAATTGAAGTCTACCCTGAGACATTATTACTTTCACTGGTCAAATGTCATTCCTTAGGCAAGAGTGACTGTTTACAATAGATTTTAGTTTGAGTTCTGACAGAAAATAATAAGGTAAGAGATTTAAAATCTGGAAAGAACCAGTTTCACAGGTCAATGGATCCAATCACTTCATTTTGCAATTGAGGAAAATGAGGCCCATAGAAATAAAGTGACTTGGCTAGCATCATAGCCAGTATATGTCTGAGGTGAGATTTAAACCCAGGTCTCCTGAACTCAAAGTCTACCATCAGGTGAAATTGTATATTTTGTGTGATATGGTTTGATTCCTATGAGAGTTTATGTGGTCTGAAATATGTGTGAGATATTAACTAGAATATCTCTCTATGGTGTCTGGTTAAGCCAGAGGAAAAAAGGAATTTCTAATTCTTTTTTGGAAATGGTACCAAATTATCAATGGTCTTGGTGCTCTAGCCTAAATTCAATCTCCCTTTAACCCTCTCTCACCCCTCAGTAACAGAGCATACTTTTGAATGGGAAAAAAGAGGGTCATTCAAAAATGGAACAAATAGTTAAACATCATGGTCAAATCCTTTCCAAGAGGTGAGAGTTCTATCTAAATGCAAGACTGGACAAATCTGCTTTGAATCTAGGTGCTAGGAAAATTTTCATCTTTCAAGGAAAGGAAAAAGGCTTCATGTTGATATATATCATTTGGAATCCAAATACAAATTAGAGGTATAGAGAATGCTTATAAAGGAAGGATTCCTTATTAAACCTTAAAAAGAGTTTAGTATGCACTGGCACAATACTTCATGATTATACATTCAGATAGAGATCCTGGTAATCAGCAAAGACTCCCACCAACCCTTACTCCATCTCTTTCTTTCCTGTGTCCCTAGCCTAGGCTGGAGTTAATGTAGCAGTGACTGAGAAGCCTGAGGAGCCCTCACGTATTTCTCCACTGCTCCTCATTACTCAGTGACACTTCACAATGCAGCAATGTTTCATGTTTAATTTTTAGGGATAATAAAACTTTGATGTGTATGAGCTGGAAAACCTAAGAGCACTTTTCTTCTTCAGGTAATATTGTGTTGATCTAGTTCCTAGGATTTGAATTCCTATATCAATGCTATCAATAGAGTACAACTTTGGACGCTCAACATTTGATTTGTTCCAAGTGTCCAATTCCTCTGAATTAGGTCCACCTCTAAATCTGACCTTTAGAAACCTATTTTTATTCATACCTATATTCAAGGCTGAGCTATTTTGTTCAACTCCCTTGTTAATTAGAAAAGTACTGTCCTTTGTGTCCTTTCTGTATAATCCTTGGTTATTTTGTGCTTGTTTTATTCATTTAGATTTCAAGTTGAAAGTCCTCTCCTTGAACCTTGAATGGATATCATCTTTGGACTTCATCCAAAGAATTACCCTTTTCTTTTTTTCCCTGGGCTAATAGATATATCTTTTGTTTTTCCATCATTTTCACTTCCTAACATATCCTCTCCATCCAAAGAACCATACCTTGCAACCAAAAATTAAAAAGGGGTGAAAAAATTCAGCAAATCTAATTAATCTCATTAACCATTTCTGATATTACATGCCATATTCCACATTCATAGTCTTCCATCTATGCAAAGAAGGGAAGGTGGTGCATTTTCATTTCTGTTCCTTGAGATAAAGTTTGGTTGCTATTAATTTCACATCATATAGTTTTGATTTTTTATGTTGATTATTTAGTGTATTGTTTTCTTTATTTTGCTTATTTCACTTTGCATAAATTTGTCTTCCCATGCTTTCTATATTTGTCATATTCACTAGTTGTTATAGTTTCACAAATAATATTCCATTATATTCATCTACCATATTTGATTTAGCCATTTCCCAATCCATTTCCCAGTCACTCAAAGATTCTTCATTCCTTTGGTTTCCCTCAAATTCTTTCACAGTCTTTCCCACAACACCTGAGTCACATACAGCCTGGGTAGCATGAGTTTTAAGTATATAGAAATGTCTTGAAATTATTTATACATCCCAAAATTGAAGGTATTCTTTTAAAATTTGCAGATGACACAAAGCAGAGTTGGAGAGCTATCACATTCATAGATGCAATCAGGTTCTCAGGGAATCTTTACAAGCTGAATTTAGTAAGATAAAATATAATAGGAATAAATGTAAAGTCCTACATTTGGGTTCAAAATTTCAGCTGTGAAAGTGGTCAGCACAGGGAAGAGAGGCAAAAGCCAGTTCCTGCTCTCAAGGGAGAAACCATGCAAACAATTATGAATAACCAAATTATACACAGGATAAACTGGGGTAGTCTCATAGGGAAGCCATTAAGATTAAGGAAAATTTAGAAAAGATTTCTTGCAGAAGGTGGGACTATAGGTGAGACTTGAAGGAAGCCAGGGAAGTGAAGAGGTGGAGATGAAGAGAATTGCAGCCATGGGAGATGGCAAGTGAATATATCTCAGGAGACAAGTACTGTGTGTGAGGAATGGCAAAGAGGCCATTGTTACTGGATTACAGGGTACATTGGAATGAGAATGGGGGGGGGGAAGATGTAAAATGTCTATAAAAGTAGGAATGGGTTGTTTTGATGTCTTTAAAAGTAATTATTAAGCACTCTCTATGTGTCAGGCACATAGCAATGCACTAGGGATACAAAGTAAGGCCAAAAAAAAAGAAGTTAAAAAAAAACACAGCCAATACTTTCAACGACCTTATACTCTTAACGGAAGTGCTGTGAAGAGGAATACTAGTTAGACAACAATGGACATCTTAGCCTTTATCAGTAGGGGAATAATATTAAAAATGAAGGAGATGATAGGGCCATAGTACTCTATTTTTGTTAGTCCATATATTGGGCATCATGTTGAATTCTGACTGTCACATTTTAGGAAAGACATTGACAAACTGAAATGCACCCCAAGGGAGCAACCAAACAGGTGAGGGGAATGGAAATCATCACACGAGAACTAAATGGGAATATTTGGTTCAAAGATTAGACTTAGATGGGGCATGAGAGTTGTCTTGAAGGGTTTAAAGTGCTATTCTATTTAAGAAGGATTAAACTTATTCTGGTTTGCCTCAGAGGTTAGATCTAGCAGCTGTGGTTAGAAGATGAAGAGAGGCATATTTTGACTCAGTAAAATGAAAAATGTCATCACAATTAGAGTTGTCCCAAAATGCAATGGTCTGCCTCAGGCAGCAGTGATTTCCCAACTACTGGAGATCTTTATCTGAAGGTTGGATGGCTATTTGTTGAAGATATTTTAGAGAGGGTTCCTATTCAGGCATAAGTTGGCCTGAATGATTTCTTTCTAAAGAAATTATATCTTTTATTTTCATACCATTTCCCAATACATCCCTCCTCATACTCAACCTGAGAGCAAGCCACTACAACAAGAAGGGAACAGCAGTCTTGTCTGTTTCTCTGCTGATCTTTGGTTTTGGGCTTCCTCTTCTGTGTTTGTTCTTTTTTTTTACCCCCCCCCCCCAATTTCTTATTTATTTATTTTTAGTTTTCAACATTCATTTCCACAAGATTTTGAGTTACATTTTTTCTCCCCATCTTTCCCCTACCTCCCACCCCAAAATAACAAGCCTACTGAATACCCCTTCCTCCAATCTATTCTCTCTAATATTCTCCTCCATCACCCTTCAACTTTCTAGTAGGGCAAGATGGATTTCTATATCCCAATATCTGTATATCTTATTTCCCAGTGGCATGTAAGAAACAATTTTTTTAAACATTTTTTTTTTAAACTTTGAGTTCCAGATCTTTTCCCTACTTCCCTTCTCACCCACCCCACTGGAAAGATAAGTAATTCAATATAGGTTGTACATGTGTAGTTACCCAAATCATTTCCATAGTAGTTATATTGTGAAAGACTAACTAGATTTCCCTCCATCCTATCATGCTCCCCACTTATTCTATTTTCTCCTTTGACCCTATCCCTTTTCAAATATGTTTGCTTCTAACTACCCTCTCCTCCAATCTGCCCTCCCTTCTTTCATTCCCCCTCTTATCCCCTACCCCCTTATTTTCCTGTAGTGTAAGATACCCAATTGAGTATGTATGTTATTCCTTCCTTAAGCCAAATTCAGTGAGAATAAGGTTATCCCATTCCCTTTCACCTTCCTGCTCTTCCCCTACATTGTAAGTTTTCTCTTGCCTCTTTTACATGAGATAATTTACCCTAATCTATCTCTCTCTTTCTCCTTCTCCCAAAAAATTCCTCTCTCAACTCTTAATTTTATTTTTTAGATATCATCCTTTCATATTTAACTCATTCTGTACCCACTTTCTATGTATACATGAACATACATTCACATATATATTGATATACACATACAGCCTCCTATACATACATATATATGATATACATACACATTATATACATTCTCTTTGACTATCCTCACACTGAGAAAAGTCTTATGAGTTACAATAATCATTTTTCCATGTAGGAATGTAAATAGTACAACTTTAATAAGTTCCTTATAATTTCTTTTTCCTGTTTACCTTCTCATGCTCCTTTTGCTTCTTGTATTTGAAAGTCAAATTTTCTGTTTAGCTCTGTTTTTTTCATCAAGAATGATTGAAAATCCTCTATTTCATTGAATGACCATATTTTCCCCCGAAGCATTATACTCAGTTTTTTTTTTTTTAAGCAATCGGGGTTAAGTAACTTGCTCAAGGTTACATAGCCAGTTATTTCTGGGTGTGGTGCTGAGTATCTGAGGCTGGGATTCGATCTCCAGGTCATCCTGACACTGGAGCCGGTGCTCTTACTTGCTGAGCCACCTGGCTACCCCTAAGCAATTGGGTTTAAGTAACTTGCTCAAGGTTACACGGCCAGGTGTTTCTGGGTGGGTGCTAAGTGTCTGAGCCTGGGATTAGATCTCCAGGTCTTTTCAACACTGGAGCCGGTGCTCTTACTTGCTGTGCTACCTGGCCGCCCCCATTATACTCAGTTTTTCTGGGTAGGTGATTCTTGGTTTTAATCCTAGCTCCTTTGACCTCTGGAATATCATATTCCAAGCCCTTTCATATGTTAATGTAGAAGCTGTTAGGTCTTGTATTATCCTGATTGTGTTTCCACACTACTCAAATTGTTTCTTCCTGACTGCTTGCAGTATTTTCTCCTTGACCTGGGAACTCTGGAATTTGGCTGTAATATTCCTAGGAATTCTCTTTTTGGGATATTTTTCAAGGGGTGATTGGTGAATTCATTCCATTCCTATTTTGCCCTCTGGTTCTAGAATATCAGGGCAATTTTGCTTGATAATTTCTTGCAAGATGGTGGCTATGCTCTTTTTTTGATCATGGCTTTCAGGTAGTCCAATAATTTTTTAATTTTCTCTACTGGATCTATTTTCCAGGTCAGTGGTTTTTCCAATGAGATATTTCACATTGTCTTCTATTGTTTCATTTGTTTGGATCTGTTTTCTAATATCTTGATTTCTCATAAAGTCATTAGCTTCCGATTGCTCCAGCCTAATTTTGAAGGAGTTCTTCTCTTCAGTGAGTTTTTGAAATTCCTTTTCCATCTGGCAAATTCAGCTTTTTAAGGCATTCTTCTCCTTATTGACTTTTTGGGCCTCTTTTGCCGTTTGAATTAGTCTATTTTTAAGGTGTTATTTTCTTCAGTGTATTTTTGGGTCTCCTTTAGCAGGCTGTTGACTCAATTTTCATGATTTTCTTGCATCATTCTTATTTTTCTTCCCAATTTATCCTCCACTTCTCTTACTTGATTTTCAAAATCCTTCTTGGGCTTCTCCATGGTGTGTGAACAGTTCATATTTTTCTTGTTGACTTTTGATGCAGGAGTTCTAACTTTGCTGTTCTCTTCCCACTCCATGCTTTGATCCTTTTTGCCCCCCAAAAGCATTCTATGCTTTGTTTGGTCTGTTTGTACTTCCTCTGCTTGCTCATGGTGCCAGCCAATTATTTCTCTTGTGAGCTCTTTGCCATGGTAGAACTCTGCTTCCAGAATGGAGAGAGTTTTGTCCCAAATTGCTGGGATTTTTGCATCTTCCGGAGCTATTAGGAGAGTATCCTTTCTATAGGCCCCACAAGTTCTGGCTCACAGGCCATACACCCCAGGACCACCACCCAAGACTGTGATCCAGATCCAAGCAGGTTAAAGCAAAAGTGATTACCCTCTGAATGCTCACTTGATTGCCCTATGATCTGCAGGCCAGGAGCTCCTGAAGCAGTCACATGGTGGCAGCTGCACAGCCACAGCACCTCTGCTACTTCTTGCCCCACTGGCAAGGGCCAGACCACACTCTTCTATTCCCCCCATTCCAACAGAGTTCCACACTGACCTTTTACTTTATCTTTGGTGTTTATGGGTTGAGAAGTCTAGAAATCTCTGCAGCTGCTGGTAATTCACTATCTTGAAGTCTGCTCCAGCTGTCACTGGTCAGGGCCTCCCTGGGGCCAGAAACTTGGCTCACACGGTACTATGCTCAGCTCCCAGCTCAGTGTGATAGGTCCTTCCTGTTGACTTGTCAGGCTGCCTTCAGCAGGATATTTGTTTCTCTCTTTCTCTTTGTGGGTTCTGTAGCTCTAAAGTTGGTTTAGAGTCATTTTTTTACATGTATTAGAAGTGGTTGGAGCAGGAGCTGATGCCAAGTTTGTGCTTCTACTCTGCCATCTTGGCTCTGCCCCCATTCTTTTTTAATCTTGGATGAATAAGTAGTGATCTCAAGGTTTAATGCTAGATTCAACAGTCCTGGGTCCTTTGAGAGTTGACCGGAAGCAAAAGGAGAAGTCTCAACCAACTATTCAAGTGCAGAGCTGAAATAAAATGTCAATTCATCAATCATCCAAAATGGATAACCCAGACCCATGATTACCTCTATGGTAAACAAAACAAATGGTGCCTCTCTCCAATCTTAGTTTCAGGGAATCCCAGCCTCTCCTTTAACTTAATTGTCCTCTAAAAAGGAAGACTGCTTAAACTTTTCAAGGAAGTAATATCTAGAACACTGAGAATATTTTCTCAACATTCTTGAAAAAGGAAATTGGGAATGGGTGGGTAGGCATTTGTGCATTCTCACATTAGATCCAATGTTGGAATCTGTGATTTATAAGTAATATATGTCTTTCATATGTCTTTCATGAGATCCTGGTACTAGATCTTGGCTGGTTTAACTGATATGGATAGTTTAGGAATGTGATAATCATTTCCTATGATAAATAATTATGCCAATCTAATTTTGTTAAGTACTATAAGCAAGGTGATAGGGGTGGGAGTGTGTATGGCTTATTATAGGGAGCTCAGCTAGACTAGTGTTTCCTTAAAAATATTGAAATCTTCCTGGAGACTTAATTGGTCTAAGGGAATAAGGTTGAATACCATTGGAAGAGCTTTCTCATTGCCTAAACACTAAAGGCATGTAATGGGAATGCAAATTTGGAAGATCTTCCCTGCCCCTAGGCTAAAGTGCACCTGAAGCCTGGGGTGGGAGGCTTGTTTTTCAGTAGATACTTCTTGATTGGCCAGTGAGTCAATAAGGTTGTTACATTCTCTGAGCCAGGAGAAGGCTATATATGCCCTGATGTGTAGCTTTGTTTCGGGACTCACTTTGAGAAGTGTTCTGTGATTTGATCTGAATTATGGGAAGCCGTTGTTGAGAGTCCCCCGGCTTTGAAAAACCCAGATGTGGAAACCCAGATGTTGACTGGGTATGGATGTAATGGTTGGACAGTTTGGAAATCTGTCTACTTGATCTGTTTCTGTCTTGATAATTCTGCCTGTATGCTTTGAAGTTCGGGGTGCTGACCTTTTTCCCCTGAACAAGGTAAATGATATATGTCTGATTGATTAAAGTAAGCTTGTTAACCCATTTTGAGTTGCTTTCCTTTAACAAAGCAGATCCAAGAACCTGTATGGGCAGCAAACCCTGAGGACGTGCTTGGGGTGCTTGCTGCTACAAAATGGCGTCAGGAACAGGATCTGAAGAGTAAAAGGAAAGTATGGGGGCTGGGATAATTGTTTGTTTCCCAGTTGTGGTAGCTGTGATTCTGTGGAGCCGTGGAGCAGGAGAGGAGAATGGCCTGCATGCAGACTTCGCTGAGCTGAGAGCGGGAATGGTGAGCTGCCTGCATCGGGACCTGGGCAGAAGCCAGGAGTGGCTGCCGCCTGCGGGAGGAGAAGGAGCCCAGGAGTTTGGAATTCAGCCACAGGAAAAGATAAGAACTGAGCAGCAAAGCAGGGGCACTGAATGTGTTTCCTGGCTGCATCCCACAGTTTGGGACCCTGGGGGAGAATGGACTTGTGACTATGGTGGGTGGGATGAAGTGCCTTGGATCCCCAGGGACCCCACCTTGTTGGTTTTGTTGCCCAGCCCCATCTGTGTACTTGGAAGCAGAGGCTGGAGCTGTGTGAGGGGAAGGACATCTCCCTCCCCCTAAAAGAACTTTATTTAGCCTCTTGTTTTGAATTGAAGTGATAATACAATGTACTTACTTTGTGTTTGTTTAAGGCCCAGTGGCCACTTTGGTAACTTTAGTTCTGTACCTTGAAAATGTGACCTAAGAGATGTTTAGTGCTAATTCAAAAGTAAATTGTCTATGTTATGGGCATGAAAGATCTTGGGGCTGAATGTAATGGGAATGCAAATTTGGAAGATCTTCCCTGCCCCTAGGCTAAAATGCACCTGAAGCCTGGGGAGGGAGGCTTGTTTTTCAGTAGATACTTTTTGATTGGCCAGTGGGTCAATAAGGTTGTTACATTCTCTGAGCCAGGAGAAGGCTATATAAGCCCTGATGTGTAGCTTTGTTTTGGGACTCACTTTGAGAAGTGTTCTGTGATTTGATCTGAATTCTGGGAAGCCGTTGTTGAGAGTCCCCCCGGCTTTGAAAAACCCAGATGTGGAAACTCAGATGTTGACTGGGTATGGATGTAATGGTTGGACAGTTTGGAAATCTGTCTACTTGATCTGTTTCTGTCTTGATAATTCTGCCTGTATGCTTTGAAGTTTAGGATGCTGACCTTTTTCCCCTGAACAAGGTAAATGATATATGTCTGATTGATTAAAGTAAGCTTGTTAACCCATTTTGAGTTGCTTTCCTTTAACAAAGCAGATCCAAGAACCTGTATGGGCAGCAAACCCTGAGGACGTGCTTGGGGTGCTTGCTGCTACAAGGCAGCACTTGAGGAATCAAGGACTCCTATGACACAGACTTCTAACTAGCAGGCCACCACAGAAATTGTAGAGGGAGGGAAGCAGTGCCCAACTTAATCAATTCTGTATCGATGCTGAATATCCTTTCCATCCTGAATATCCTTACCTATGGCTAAACAAACTCTATTTTCTTGACTGCTAGATGGCCTATGGGATTTTAATTTTATCCCAGTCCTGAATCTGAACTTGCCTGAGTCAGCCTGACTCAGAACACTATATCAATAAGATCACAACTTCATTTGAATATTTGGATATTTTCTAGTGACCTTGGCTTAATTTTACCTAGGGCATTATTTCTCACATTTTATGTAGTGGTGTCCTGTTTTATAATTGCACCATGGTGAAAAAAATTGTATCCTTCCCTACTTTTCATAAAACAATTCATGCAAATAATTTTCTTAGATTTATTCCAATGCAATTAACATTTACGAAAACTTTATAACATCACAGTTTAAGCACACAATAAAATTATTTAGTATGCATAGATTTATTGATAAAATACTTTCTAGTTTTTACATTCATAACTTTTAAAATAATAGCATTAATTTTATTATTGATTTGTTCTTAGTAGAATTTTCTCAAAATACACTATTTTCACTTGATTTAAACTGAAAATTAAGAGAAATATTTGTCATTACATAGATGTAGCAGAAATCTCTGTTTCACAACAATAAGATGTTAAGAATGGTAGTAAAATTCATTTTATTTTGTTTGACTTAAAAAAAAGGAAAGTATTAGAAAACCTGAGTTCTAGTTCATGCTTTGCTACTTCCTTAGTATGTGACCTGTGGCAAATTACTGAACAGCAGTTTCCTTGTCCATTTATGGATAAGCATCTGTTCGGTGTACCTCATGTGGTTATTTTGATAATCAAAAGAATATATGTGAAAGCACTTTTAAAACTATATGGCACTATGCAAGTAAGGTATTGTTATTTTTATAATTAGTGAGCCAAAAAGCTAGATGTATGGTGGGAATAAGTAGACTAGCAGATAGATGTAAAGTGGGTATGAGTAGGCTTTGGGATACTACCAGTGATATTTGCATTTAACAAGTTGTATAACAGACATTGGGGAGAACATACGTGAGTAGAAAAGGAGTAGGACTGGTCTTATAGCCAGGATGAGAGACAGCAAATGGCTATAGCATGAACTACTGGTGCTCCTGAGAGATTAAGAGAACCAGAGGAAGGCCTCTGGCACATTGGATAGATCCTATATGGAGGAGTCATGGTAATCCTTGGGCTATCATTGCTCAGGATGAGAAAGCATGTCAGGCTTGTGATTTGTACTGGTGCAATGAATACCCACAGTTATCAAATCACAACTATATCAATGCATCTGAGAAAAATATCATTAATAGAACAAAGCAGTCCAATGTGACAGGCTTTTTGTAGGACTGTGGGTATAGCCATTCAAGATTCCTTCCTGGGCTGTGGTCCCAACTACAAGTTAAAGTGTAGGAATTTTCAGCTGTGAATGTTAATTTGAGCAGCTGCAAAATATAAAGGAAAGACAGTAAAACACCACGTGAAGTAAAAATAACGGGTTTGAATGGTATTGGACAAGAAGATTGGTATCAAACACTGCCAGCTCTGTCCATTAACCAGGACTATCTTTAATTAACCTGCCTGCAGTCAAATGTTACATGTTCCAGGCTCCCAGCTCAATTGAAATCCAGGGGAAATGGTTTTTTTTGCCACTGGTTTTGGTAATCTTCTGCCAAATTATGAACATAGGAGGCAGGGGTGATGATGGTAGTGGTTTTACAAACCAACACTTAACGCGACAAGATAAAAGTGCTCCATGGTACTTTTGTGATATAGAAATTAGCTGCATATGTTGATCTGCTTGACATTAAAATGCTCTTTCTCCTAAAATCAATAGTGCAGTGACTATAAGAAGCCATAGTTACTTTTACATATGATTGCCATCTCCTTTTCAGTAGCTGTTACTGGAGGGTTAGTTTTCTATTTGGTTCTGTCTATGGAAGAGTAAGTAAGTGTCTTGGCTATTAATTAAAGTTAGCATTTATAAAGCATCCACTGTGTACCAGACACTTTACAAATATTATATCATTTGATCCTCACAACAACCTTGAGAAGTAGGTATTATTATTATCACCCCCTTTTTGTGCTTGAAGAAATTGAGGCAAACAGGTTAAATAACTTGCCCAAGGTCATACAGCTAGTGAGTGTCTGAGGACAGATCTAAACTCAGATCTTCCTAACTCCAGACCCCTGCATCCTTTAGCTGTGTGCATATATAAACACACCAAAATATGAACTCTAGACTTTTGTTTGATTTTGTTTTGTTTGACGCTCATAATACCATGTAAACAACATTCATATTTTTTTAATTAAAAATTTTTTTATTTGTTTTTAGTTTTCAACATTCATTTATTTCCACAAGATTTTGAGTTATAAATTTTCTCCTCATCTCTTCCCTACCTCCCACCCCAGGATAGCGAGCCTACTGAATATCCTTTCCCCCCAATATGCCCCTTCCTCAAAATATTTTTAATTAATAACAATATTCCCTTTTACTATCCATAGAAAAGGTTAAGCTTAATTTATTTTTAAATTTTATCATAGTAAGTATTATAGGAAGACTCATCAAGGAAGTTCAATAGGGGTATCCCTGAGTTATTTTCATAAATATAGTCAAAAATTTTTTTCTTACCTTCAATCACTGCCTGCATGCCATTATCCAAGACTTCACTGTCTGGGCAAGAGACAACTGCACATCCTTATGATATTATGACATTCTGTTAGGATGCCAGACTGGTAAGGTGGGACCTTGGTTGGCTAAGGCAGTGAACATACTCAATATGCCCCATAGCTGGCCATGCTTGACCCACAGTTCTCCTGCCTACCTCTCCCTTTAACTAGACTCCATCAATGATGCTCCACTTCTTGTCACTCCACAAAGGATAAAGATTCTTAAATGACTAAAGGGAGAAGAAAAGCCATGTCATCCCTGGCTGTTCTCTGACCTATACCATTTGAATTAGTTATGCCACCCAAGAATGACAGACACTGTCAGATACTGACATGTTATTTATATCATTGGCAAATATTTATTGAGTGCTGTCTGTGTACAGAATTCTACTCTAGGTACTGTGTTTACACAAGAAACTTTTATCACATTGTTTACTTAAAAAAATGCCAATGTTCTTCCAGTATTATGTGACTCAGAGCACTATAATCTTTGGAGACTTAAAATTGAGGGTCATCCAAAGAACTATGAATGAATTAATGAATGGAAAAGCTTACTATATCCAAATACTTTGCTAAGTGCTGGAGATACAAATGCGGAAATGAAGAACCTGCCTCCAAAGACCTTACATTTTCCTCAATGGAGAATGGTGGAAGCTACTCATATAGGGGAGTGATAGCCAGGTAGGAACACTTTGGTCTGGAAAGATATAGGGATGATGAGTAGAGTTGTAAGGGGGTGAGAGAAGTGATTATTTTTCTATTACATTAATAACCAATTATTAAATTAGGATTACAAGTCCCTCTCCCCTCTATTTTCTCATTTAAGGACCAGCCCTTGTAAGTCAATCAGTCTCTGAAGGACATTGCTGATAGATCAGATTGTCCAAATCCTCCCAGAGCATGAGGCTGGATCTTTGGTTGGATCCCACCACATTAAAAAACCTTACGGCTGTTTAGAGTATAAACAGAATCTAATCTAGATGAATTCCAGCTCCAAAGCATTAAACCCATGTCCCTGTATTCTTCCACTGGATTTCAGGGTAACCCAACTCATGAAGAAGAAAACCAACCAGAGTGGTCTGGGTAGAGATGGATTCCTTTGTCCAGATTGCTGGAGGTAGATGAGTCTTATGATCAAGTCATGTTCCCAGCTGGAGGAGCTGAAGACTTTTAGCCCACCTCCTCATTAGTATGCCACCCCCTCATTAATTGTTCACCAACGAGGGCTGATTTTCACTTGTCAGGGGCACCTCCTTTTCAAAGGCATTTAAGCATTCATGATCTCTTTGGTTTTGTCTTTGGTTACCAAGAGAAACTACTGACCATCAATTATTGATTATCAACTAGACTAACCAATAAATTGATTATCAATTACCCAGAAACCCTGTCCCTTGGGTTTTTCATTTATCTCAGGAGTATATTATGTTTTCCTTTTCCCCTCCTTTTCTCTTTCCCCTTCTGATGGCAGCTAGGTAGTCAGTGGATAGAGTGCTAGGTATATGAGTTAAAATCAATCCTCGGACATTTATTAGCTGTATGATGCTGGGCAAGTCACTTAATCTCTGTCTACCCCAGTCTCCTCATCTGTGAAATAGGGATAGAAATAATAGCATCTCCCTTTCAAGGTTGTTGTAAGGATCAAATGAGATTTTACTTGTAAAGCATTTTAGTGCTTACTAAATATTTCTCTCTGTCTCTCTTTCTTTTTCTTTCAGAAAACAAACATAAGCAGTTAAACCAATAGCCACATTCAGATTTATTCCAATTTTGGTTCCAAAGAACAGATGATGAAACACATTTTCCTTCTCTGTAGAAAAATGGAAGTGTATGGCTATGGAGTTTCACCTATGCTTACAGATAGAATCTTTTGGGGGACTGATTATGCTTAATTGTTTTTCTTCAATCTGGGGATGAGATAGGGTCTTAAGGGCAATATTGGCAAATGATTGTGGTATAAGAAACAAAGGACATCAATGAAACTAAAAATAAATGTTATCATCCTCAAACCAGCTCCTCCTCTTGCCTTCCTATTTTTGTTAATGATATTGCACACAGCCAAGTCTCCCAGGCTCATGACTTCAGAGTCATCTTTCATCTTTGATTTTTACCTCTTCCTTCACCCCCACATATTCAATAAGTTGCCAATGCTGATGATTTTACCTCTGAAATGCTTCTTATACCTATTCCTTCCTTTTTACTGCTACTGCGATAACTCTGGTTCAGACCTTTGGTGCATCTCAGATGTACTGATGTAATAATCTTTTAACTCTTCTCCCTGCCTCACATTTCTCCTTCCTCCAATCAATGTTTTTAAGTAGCAAAACTTCTTGATTTCCAATCTAGGATTTTTTCCCTTTTAATTTTTTCCCTGAATTTAAAACACCAAACAACCAAAAAAGACCATTAACATTCACACAGCAGAATACTAAGAGAAAATTCTACATGAAACTGTGCATCTTCATTTCCTACCACTGGCTTAAAAAAAACCCACCTTTTCATATATTACATAGATATTTTCAAAACTGTCCTGTTTGACTTTGCTTCCTTTTGAACTTCTACTCTATTCTGTGCATTTTTCAATTTTTTTGGCATCACTATTGCTAACCCCATCTCCCCTTGACTCCACCCCCCATAAAGAAAAGAAAATAGGCACAAAGTCTTGTAACATAATAAGCAGAGTCAAACAAAACAAATCTAAACAGCGACTATGTCCAGAAATGTACATATCTATTCTGACAGAATTGACTTGATTATGGTTACAGAATTGGAAATAGAAGAGCACAACAAAGGGTACATGAGCCACAGTATGGTGTCTGGTGAGGTATCTGGGGAGAAGAGTGGCCAGAGCAAGCCCCAGATGGAATGGGCAATTGAAACAACTACCCGTCGGCACAGCAGGGCCTTATGGTGGGGATTCCAGGAGTGAAAGGGTTACATCTTCTAAAGTTTGGTTTCCGACCTGGGAAAAGTTACATGGTAGGGCCAAGTAGGCTGCGTCACATCACAAACAAGGAATTATTAAAGAGACACATCACCAGAGATGTAAATAAATACATAATTGAAAATAACAATCTGCTGGTCACATGGTGGAAGCAAGATAGAACAATGGACAGTCATTGTGTTCTACTGGAATTCTCTTAATATTTGTAGAAATTTTAAAAAGGCCCTCCAGCTCTTGGGTGGACCCTTTGTGGAGAACTTAATGGGGTAGATGGACAAGAGTCATACAGGATATGTAGGTGTTCATGGGTTGAGATATTCATTCCTAGATATTCATTAATTCAGAGATAAATTTGAGTATTTGAGATATTTACATGTCTCTGTGTATACAATATGCATGTCTGAGGATAGCAACCTTAGATTTGGAGTCAGAGGGATTGGGTTCAAATCCCAGTTCTTCCATTTGTGACGTGTGACTGTGAAGAAGTTATTTAAAGTACAGTGGTCCTCAGTTTCCTTACCTTTAAAGTGACAAGTTGTACTATATGACTTTTAATATATCTTTCAAATCTACATACATTATTCAATGGTCTCCAGTTCTATGCTATGTCTCAACCTTCTTGAGAATGTGACCAGTGCCTTTTTCTTATTCAGAATCTGAAACAATCCTTTGTACTTAGTTACTATTTAATGTATGATTATTGAAATAATGTAAGTTCTGCCTACATACTGACCACCCCCTTCCAGAACCCTGTTTCTTTTATCTCTGAATCTTTTTTTTATTCTCCTTGGTTCTCTGTGCCCATCATCTTAGTCTTTCCAAGTCTCCAGATTATAGAGGCCAGGATGACCTGGGAGAAAATTGAGATAGTTTATTGGTCTGATTATAGTTTGCTTTGGAACAAGTGGTGGTAGAAGAACAAAATAAGGTATGAAAAGCAACTTTATGTATAGATACCAACCTTGGAGTCAGGAAGTCCTGAGTTGAAGTTCTACCTATAATACATACTTTCTGTGTGAACACAGACAAGTATTTGACCTTTAGGTGCTCCAGGAAACTCTCTAAATATACTTATATTAAAACTATAAATTACAAAGGAGTTGCAAATCTACAACACTATGGGAATTTCCACACCAGATAGTACTCCATACCATTGAAATCACAAATGCAAAATAAAAAGCTTCCAACCATTCTCCCTACCCCCAAACCTTAACAAATTGTCATATAGGAACACAATAAAATAGTATTATGTTATGATAAATAGAAAGATGAGGCATTCAGAGAAGCATGGAAAAACTTGGATGAACTCACACAGTAAAGTAAGAATTAGCAAAATAATATCGCATACTTACTATAACATTGAAAGAAAAAGAATGATAATGAATAATGTGTAAGTACCATAACTAATTTTGGCTCTAGATAAGAGATGAGGAAATGTATTTCCTTCCTTTTGTTGAAGAGATGGAAGACTATGGGAGCAAAATGCTACATATACCCTCAGACAAGATCTGTGTCTTAGTCTGGTTTTGTTTAACTGTTTTCTTCTCTCGTGTTACAAGAGGAGGATCTCTGAGATTGGAAATAGGGGGAAAGTAGGGGCAGCCAGGTGGCTCAGTGAGTAAGAGCACCAGCCCCAGAGTCGGGATGACCTGGGGATCTAATCCAGGCTCAGACACTTAGCACCCACCCAGAAACACCTGGCCATGTAATCTTGAGCAAGTTACTTAACCCCAATTTCTTTAAAAAAAAAAAGAAATGGGGGGAAAGTATATTTGGAAATTACTGTGATAGAAAAAACAGAAGGAATCAAGAAAGCTTGGGAAAAAAAAGAAATTTAATCATGATAGAGTTAATTATGTAGGCATTTACATTCATTATGGATAAGTAACATTTTCTAGGAAGATATGTGGACCAGAGAAGATCTGAATCTAGAAGAAACTTGGCATTTTCTCTGTTTTTTCCCCATTTCTTCTTTGACATATGCTGTAATCTTCTCCATAAAATATGTTCACATTTTCTTAAAAAATAAACACAATGACACTCCAAGAATGTGATAGAGGCTTAATGATCCTTGTAATACTTGATACAGCTACTAGTTTCAGCCATGATTGTTAGCTATGCAATATTGATAGAAATTCATGCATTAAGATTAAATTTCCACCCGTGGTGCAGTTACAGCACAGTGTTTGTATCATGCTTTTTTACAGCATTTTAGATAACAGTCCTTGAGCCAAATTACTTTAAGTTTTAAATTATTGAGATGCTCATAGAACATACTGAATTTCTGATTTGGGATTTAATAAATGAAATATATTTACATTTGTACTGAAAAAGGAGAGAAATACTAAAAAAAGTGGGATTCTTACTTTACTTTAAGTAGGATCCTTCACTTTCTGATTTTATTGTTATTTCCTTTTTCTATTCTCGGTTTGTCCCTTTGGCTTACCAACTTTACTCTGAACTGTGCTCAATAAGCTTCCTCCAGCGCCTACCCCTGTCCTCCCACTCCTCCATTTTGAGAAGTATAAAGATTTAAATTGCTTTTGACTTTTTGAGAGGAGGCACATTGTGGAAGAGTAAAAAATGCCTATTGGACTTACTGTTTGATGTTTATGAAGAAGGAAAGACTTTATTTTAAAAGAATGTTCTTTAAAAATCCCAATATTTGTGTTGCAGGGGAATAGGCTCTACCATCATCATCATCATTATTGTTTTTGTTTTTATCTTTACCATCTAGTTATAAGTTTAATATATATGAGTATATAAATGCTTTATACACATATATATATGTAAATATTTATGCATGTGTGTATTTTATGCACACATATATACTGGATATCCCAAACGTCTTAATGTGATTTTTTTTTGCCTTTTTTTTTTGGAGGGCAGTTGGTGTTAAGTGACTTGGCCAAGATCACACAGCTATTTTTTGTCTTAAGTGTCTGAGGCCGGACTTGAACCCAGGTCCTCCTGACTCAAGGGCCGGTGCTCTATTCACTGCTCCACCTAGCCACCCCCTACTGCGCCACCTAGCTGCCCCCTTTCTTAATGTGATTTTAAGTGTTAAAATGTAAAAATTGATCTGATACTTTTGGCACACCCTGGATATGTATATATGTTTTGTATGTATGTATATATGCATATAGAATTAACTCAAAGCATAATAAAACTAATGAAGTATTTATTGCAAAAGAGTAACATTTTGAAATTAACTCAAATTGCATTTTTTACATCAGGTTACTTTACAAAAAATTAATTACTAAAAAAGTTGGGAATTATGTCAAGAATTTTGTGTATCTCTACATCTATATAGCAATATTCTATCTATCTATCTATCTGTCTGTCTGTCTGTCTGTCTGTTTATCCATCTATCCATCCATCTCTGTCTCTATGTGTGTGTGTGTGTGTGTGTGTGTGTGTGTGTGTGTGTGTGTGTGTGTTGAAGCAACTAGGTAGCCCAATAGATAAAGTATTAGGCTACAGCTGCCAGTGCTATTTGTGGCCATTTAAATCTGAATTGAAATACTACCGCAGGCTTAATGCTGTGCTTTAAGGCACAGGAAGGGTTGCTACTGTGAACTGAATGGGCTGCTTTCACTGAAATCCCACTTACAAGTCACATGCAGTTTCTCCCAGACTCTATGAACAACTTGCATGAAGTCTTGGAGAGTGACAGGGGTATAGGAAGCAGTTTCAATTGTGACTGCTTGACACAGTGTCTGGCACATAGTAGGTGCTTAATAAATGCTAACTTCCTGACTAACAGGTAGATCTGCTATATAAGATGTCCTCAGGAATGCCTCTGGAAATATCTAGAGAAGTGTCAGCTTGCTTGGTCAGATATACAACCTGAACTGTATCTGGATCACCTCCAAGAAAGTTGACTGTCAACTCCTCTGACTCTGAGTACCCAGCACAGTCATAGTTTATGAAAGGCCTGGAAGAGAGGGATAGACATATAATAACTGCATTCCTGAACCCTTCTTCCTCATCTAACTCTCTTTCCTACTGCCTGCCTTTTCATCAGATCAGAACATCAGCACACCCACAGAAGGGAAGACTTTATAGTACCCCACAATTTCCTAAAAGTCCTTTCCTTCCTTGAAAGGATTAACTGAAGGGAGTAATGCTTGAAGTATTACTCAGACCCATTCCTCTGATTCATTCTAGAATAACACGACCATAGATTTAGAGGTGGAAGGGACCTTAGGGACCTCTAGCCCAAACCCTTTATTCTACAAATGGAGATGATCTGAATTGACAGATATCAGTGTGGTGGCTGGTCTTGCATCAACCAGCAATTAAACTTCCCTTCTCATCTCTTCGAACACCATAGACTAAATACCACTTCCATACATTAATTGGTAGTATAATTATCCATGAAGCATCTTTGTCTGGATCCTCTGTGGCTACATGGGGTTTACTTAATTACCATGCTAACAAAGCTCCCTCTTGGTACTGATGCTTTGCTCTTGGCATGAGCATGGATGAGGACATTGTATGAGGTTGTTTTCCATCCTCCTTTTCAATATTTTTCTTCTTTAAAACATCAAGTCCATAATTTTACATGGATGCAGGTAATTCTTCCCGAAGGGATGGGTATTTACATGTCTTTGAATAATGATCTCTCCCAAGAGGCAATTTCCTGTGTCTTAAATAAACAGCAGATGTTGGATGTGAGGTAGCTGGAGATGGAAAGGGATGTGCTTGGAAAGATGAGAGCCTATTTACTGTTAGGTTAGCTAAGGGACTGAACAGGATGCTCAGTGAAGTGGAAGAGACCAGAAAGTTATAGTATCATTGGGCACGTTCACTGTTTATGCTTAATAAAAACAAAAACAAAAAACAAACCTTCAGAGCCTCTGAGATGTGACTGATATAAAATTCAGCCTTGAATAAAGGAAAAACTCTCCCCCAGCATGTCATGGCTCCACCTTTTTAATCAGCAAGCAAAACCTAAGCCCCAAAGGAGTAGAAGTCTTGAAATCAGAGCTTTAGACTTCAAGAACAAAAGAATATAAAAGATCGTACTGATGTATGGTAGGGGAAAAAAAATGATCTCTAAGGAAACTGGGGTTTTAGAGATTCAAATTTACATCCAAAATTGTGCCTCAATTGAATAGTAGCCAACTCAAACAGGCACAGGTGAAACATGCTCACTGCCTAATTCTCTTAAGCCTCTGAATTGTCACATTCAGTGCCATCTGAAGTTTCCTGGTGATTTTCCAGGCCTCCCTTCTAGCACATTACTCATTACTGTGATCTTCTCTGAATATTTCACAGGCATGGAAAACGAGTTGGCGCCACATTAGGAAGAAAGTCTCACAATCTCTGTATCAAATGGCTGTCAAAAAGGACACTCAAAGAGAGATGAGAGAGGGCTGCCAGATACTTTACTCAGCACTTTCGAATACTTTATCTCATTTGATCCTATCACCCACTTTGGAAAATAGGTGGGGAGGATATTATTTATCCTTGTTTTACAAATAAGTATACTGAGACTCGAAGAAATGAAGTAACATGTGAAGTTCCATGACTAGAGTAGCAGAATCCATCCCATAATTCAGGTCTTTGGCACCTGATCCAGGGCTCTTTCTATCATCTCACATTGTGTCTGTCTTTGTCTCTGACTGTCTCTTTCCTCTTTAGCTCTCTCTCTCTCACAGTTGGCTAGAGCACAGGTCCTGGAATCAGGAAGACTTGAGTTCAAATGTGACCTCAGATACTTACTATGTGACCATGGCCAAGTCATTTAACCTCATTATGACTCAGTTTCCTCATCTATACAGTGAGAATAAAAATAGCACCTCCCTCCCAGAGCTGTAAGACTCAAATCAGATCATGACTGTAAAGCATTTAGCACAGAGTCTGGCGAGTAATAAACACTGTGTAAATGTTAGCTGCTGCTCTTGCTGCTATTTGTAAAGTGATCAGCACAGCCAAAGGCTCTGTAGGTGCTTAATAAATGCTTATTTCTTTCTATTTTTTATCTGAAATGTTGGTATAGAGGAAAAATCATAAACCTTTGGAGTTACAGTCTCCGAGATCGTCGAGTGCAAGTCCTAACAAAAAGGAAGTCGACTTAAGGTAAGTCAACCTAATTTAGTTTTGCCACATTTTCTTGGTCTTTTAATAGCTAATAATAATAACTAACATTTATAGAGTGTTTATTATATGCTATACATTTTACAATTATTACCTCGTTTTATCCTCACAAAGGTAGGTGCTATTATTATCCTCATTTTACAGATAAGGAAACTGAGGCAGAGGTTAAGTGACTTGCCCAGGGTCACATGGAAACATCTGAAGCTAGTTTTGAACTCAGGTCTTCCTGACTCCAGATATGGTTCTCTATCCACTGAATCACCTAGCTGGCCCCTTTCTGGTCTGAATCAAGCCTGAGTTAGTCTATCCTCATCTCTGTATCTATTGCTGTTTAAATGAACTGGGAAAAACCCAGATGTCCCTTTAAGTTCTATGACTGAATTATTTTTTCTTTTTGGAGGGGAGAAGGTAGGGAAATTGGAATTAAGTGACTTACCCAAGGTCACACAGCTAGTTTTTTGTGTTAAGTGTCTGAGGCTGGATTTGAACTCAGATCCTCCTGACTCCAGGGTCAGTGCTCTATTCACTGTGCCACCTAGCTGCCCCTATGAATATTTTTTCCCTGTTTTGGGGACAGAGGTGGATGATGGGGATTGGGGATCTATCATCCAGACTGATGAAGGATAGGACTAGCACTGATGGTTATTAGATATTAAAACTAGTCTAGACAACTTTACTATCTTTCCAGTCAGCCTGACACTCCAAACAGAATGTGGAGAGGCCTTGGGGGGAGGAAGGAGATGGAAGGAGAAATGAGTGGAAATGCTGGAGAAAGGATGATGGGCAGGGTAAGCATATCACAGGAACACATGAAAGTCATTTCTCTTTTAAAATGAAATGCAATCATGATTGAAAGACAGGTGGCTGAAATAAGATCCTCAAGCCATAAGCAGGGCAGGAGGATCAGAGCTTTGTCCACAGGATGTTGCTATCTTGGTGGGGGTGTACTTTTTTTTCTCCAACAATGGAACTACTCCTCCACAGCCTATACTCCCCCATCTTCCTGTGCCTCATCTTAACCACCAATGCCAACGTCTGAAAACCATGGTTATACTTTTGTGGGGGTGCCTACAACCTATCATGGGCATCCTAGGTAAGACTCACTGGGGACTGGGGCATTCCCTCACAGAGAAAGATTGCACCTGAAGTCATATATTCCTCTGTGCCCTTGCCACCAACTGCACCTTACCCCTCTCTACTAGTCATTTTTAACTCAGGTGAGAGAACTTCTAGTGATGAATCTGGTAGAAATTAAAAGTCTCAGTGGAAAGATGTATAATGGTTATTGTTTTCCTTAGAAGATGAGCAATTGTATTTTTTTGTTTATTAATCTGTTGTTTACCACCAATAGAATGTAAACATCTTAAAGGCAGAGATTGGTTGTGGTCCTTTTATGCCTAACTCATAGCATGGGGTCTATGGCATAGTAAATGCTTAATAAAAGCTTGTCAAATTGTCATGAATTGAATGAAAAAGAAAATCAAGTCTCTTTCCTGTCCCAGGAAACCCCAGGTTTTAATTATTCGCACAGAAATAAATTTTTTTGGTGGAGAGAAAAAAACATAATTCATTTACTAGAATTGACTATAATGTTGTGTTAATAAATAGTTGTTCACCTGTAAGAAGTGATATAAAACTGCCATTACCTTTAAATATGGTAGGATGCATTCTCAATATATTACATAGTTAGCAGGTGATGATTTAAAGGTTTACATAAAACAAAATGCTTCTAGGAGCTCTGGCAGAGTTCTTGTTGAGCTATAGCTCCAGGCCAAGGTAACTGTGGAAGGGAGGACATCTGGCTTGAATGGAAGCAGACAGCATATACAGTACATAGAAATGAAACTGGTGCCAAGCTAAGAGAGAAGCAGAAAGGAATCTTGGGATTTTTTCCCTCCTGTATCTAAAGAACTATTTAAGCATTAATCTCAAAGGATTTTTGGTTACCTCAATACTGGAACCCCTGAAGAATTACTGCAGTTACACAGTTACATTTGCCCCCTAAAATGTTAAGGGGCATTTTTCTTCCTCACAATAATCATTTGTGATTTTTTGAGGGCTTTTTTAGATTTAATTCTAGAGAATGAATATGGAAAATAAGGCTGAGTGGGTAGGGTAGGACAAATTGACTTTGGTCTGAGGAGAAAGCTTAATAGAGCAATCAGGTTTTCTAGTTGCATTAGCACATCTTTGAAAGGTAAAAAGCCCCAAATCTAGTATTAAACTTTTAAAAGCATGCTTTGAAGGAATGTGAAATTGGTTAAGAATCCTTTGAGCTAGGAGGAAAGGAAGAGGCTCTGTTATATTATTCATTCCAGGAAATTTTAAGGCAGCTTATTTTCTCCTCAGCTAGCTTATTTTAGTTTTAATGAGCATTAAGCACTATATCAAAGGGGAAAATAATAAACCCCTAAATGTCAGCCTGAAAGAAGTCATTATATTTCCATAGGCAACTGTAAAACTGGAAAGATAATTCAAGATCTACAAAACTGAGAAACATTTTGAAAAATTAAAAAAGGGAACCTGGAAGAGATAAGAATTGTAAGGATTTATGTAGACTTTTAAAAAGTTCGCATAGTATTTAAGGGTAAAAAGAATCATAACATAATTCAGCTCACACTAATGAGAGTCTTTTCTTTAGAGAATATTTTTGAACTAGAAACACAAGAAAGGAATAGAAGAGAAATTGATCTCCTTATATCTTCCTTTAAAAATAAAAAAGTGAACATTTAGGGGGCTGACATTATCATCTGTAGAATGAGTTGATTGATGGTTTGGAAAGCAAATTTTCAGACTTTCAAATTATACTAAATTAGGGAGGAAAGCAAACATACAAAGACTGATTCAATGAGCTATAACAGGACATAAATCATTTTAGCACCATGACTGAGGATAATAAATGGTAAATTCACTTTTAGTTCAGATGAAAGAAAAAAAAAACCCTGCATTGATGACAATGAGGGACGTTTCTACCAAGTGAAGAATGTCAAAATATTCCAAATGCAGGGAGATTCTGGGATGGTTAAAAATCCCTCACAGTGGGCAATTTAAAACCCAGTTACTCAGAGAAAACAAAAAGGGATAATTTGAGAAGAGGGAATTCACATTAAGACAGAAAGAAACATTTTGAGGAGCCTTACTGAAAGGAGTTACTTCCCAAAATGTTTCATTTAAAAGAAAACTGGAACATATTGACAAGAAAGGACGGATTTGCTGGAGAGAATTAAAGCAGATATTTTCCAGTCCTGAACTAGTACTAGGGCTTTTCTTTATTATTAGTAGCTATTTTGGTTCTTTGTTGTAATCTTCTTTGTTCTCTGTGGAATGGATTCTTTTTCTACTTTCCCAATGTACTGAGTTTGAGGGGATAATTTCAGAGTTTGGAGATGTAATCAGTCTCTCTTGTTTACTCTCCAACATTTAGCAGCAAATGCTCCTTAAATGGATCTTTATTGGTAAGCATTATCTCCAAATCACTGAAATGTGAAAGAAGAGCCCAGCACATAACTTGTGTATTCAAAGGGTGCATATTGAATCAAATAGTATAGCTCTTCAGATTCCAGGATAATGGAGGAAGGCAGGACTGTCTCTAATGGTCTTTTGGACTTGTGATGAGATACAACAGCAAATCTTCATAAGTTTTTATCTTCAGCAGCCTGGTATCTTTGGCAGAGTATGATTTAAGACTGAGAAGCTTCTACTTACATGAAGAAAAAGTCTCAATTCTAATACAACTTATCTGCAAAAGTCTCATTTTCACTATGTCATCGAAGATTTTTGAGAGTGCTAAATCGGCCAGGACATAGATGTGGCTGAGTTCATGGACAATCTTTCTGTAACTGTGATGGATCCTTTGGACTATTTAGCCCAGGCACACATTTGACACCTTCAGTAACCTTAAACACATGCAGCTAATATCTGCATAGGAGGTATGTTTTGGACAGTTTCATGTCATTAACCTAAGGATGATGAATATTTAACAGCTTTAAAAGTAGTTGCAATCTCAGGATAGTCTACTCAGTGCAGGTGCTAAGGATTATCTTGAGAATGACCTTGAGGGAAGTTATGGGTAGACCACCTGTAACACTAATGGGCTAGGTTTTGAATCCAAAATCAGTGAGAATAGAGTGAAGAAGGCAAACAGGATTTAATTCTTCAGAATAACCATGAAAAATAATCATTAATTCAGTTATAGCATTAGCCTTACAAAAGAAAAGCAAGGCAGATGCTTGCCTATATTGGATGGTTTGTGGGACTTTGGGAAAGATCCTTTCTTCATACTTCATCCTCTATCGGTCAGTGCTCTGAATTTCTATCATGTACTCCTTTGTGTTTAGGAGTCTTTTAATAAGTCTTATTAAAATGAATTCCCCTGATAGGTAATATCCACTACTAGTTTAGTGGCAATTAGCTGAAAACTGGCTCAGATCAAGTTAGGTGATTGCAGCATGGAGGGTACCTTGAAATTTTGTATAGGGCTAGTTCTACCCATGGGGCTAAGAGGAATTCAGCTGGGTTTAATGAAAATCAGGCAGCAAAAGGTTTAATATTTCATGACAAAGTTTTGCATGGTGGGGATCATTTGGGATGGGAGGTGGAAGGAGGTCCAATGCCTTTCTTCATTATCATTAAAAATAAAAGTAATTATAGTAACAGCTAGAATTCATATAGTGCTTTAAGGTTTGCAAAATGCTTTACATAGAACAAGACATACCAACATAGAAATAGACAACCTTATTTGATGGAAGTCTATCTATGTGTAAGATTTATCTTGATTGTGTTTGGAGGGAAAGGGACTCAATATGTATACTATAGGGAGGATTGTTCTGATTTAAAAAAATGTTTTTGAATATCTTTTATTTTTATACCATATATATTTTTTACTATATCCTTTTTCTTCTGACCCCTTTCATGGAACAATCCTTTATGACAAGCATTAGCTAAGTGTTTACCATTTTCTAGAATCTGGGCTATGAACTGAAAAAAAGGCAAAAAAATAGTCCTTGGCCTCAAGGTACTCACATACTGATGAGGGAGACAACATTCAAGTAATAGGTACATTTAAGAAATATATGAAATAGTTAATAAGATAGTTTTAGAAGAGAAGATGCTTAGCAGCTAGGAGGGTACTGGAAAGGCTTTTGCAGAAGAAGGAATTTGAAGGAAATGGTAAGTTTTAGTTAATGAAGATGTGATTTTTTTTCACATTCAAGTTCACATACCCCTGATACGTGTAAGATTGAGACCCTCTGTATAGCACTCTGGGGCTGCTCCCTCATTTTCCCTGGCTTGCAGTTGCTGTATACTTAGGAAATTTAAATGACTGTTTCTATGAATTAGAAGACAATTTTGAAGATAAACTTGCTTATCAAGAAACAATACCCCGATATTGTAATGAAATCCTTAGTTAAATGATTACTTTTATTTTGCTTCCTTTTTCTTTTGGATTATCTCTGACATTGTTCTCTCTTTCATTAGCATGGATAATTGAGTGTTTACTTTGGTTCTTATAATTTAAGGATATCAGATAGGGAGGGAACAAAGAAAAAGAAAGAAGGGAATTGATAAAAGATAGATCCAGAGGATGTATACAGCCTGATAGTGTTGTAAAAACTATTCCCAAGATTGCCTTAGACTAGTACATTCCATTTTTTTCTTCCACAACTTATTTTTGGCAATTAAATGTAATTGGTGCATTTTCAACTTTGATACTTGTATATTCTCTTCTTTCATGTTCCATGGTCAATGGTCCTTTGTACTTTCCCTTTGTAAACTTGACAGAGTCTTTTCTTTTCTTTTTTTTTTTTAAAGCAATCGGGGTTAAGTAACTTGCTCAAGGTTACATGGCCAGTTATTTCTGGGTGTGGTGCTGAGTATCTGAGCCCGGATTTAATCCAGGTCATCCTGACACTGGAGCCGGTGCTCTTACTCGCTGAGCCACCTGGCCGCCCCTAAGCAATTGGGGTTAAGTAACTTGCTCAAGGTTACACGGCCAGGTGTTTCTGGGTGGGTGCTAAGTGTCTGAGCCCGGGATTCTATCTCCAGGTCTTCTCAACACTGGAGCCGGTGCTCTTACTGGCTGTGCTTCCTGGCCACCCCTGACAGAGTCTTTTCTGATTATTGCACTTAAAAATACATCACTTGGCAATGAATAGGGCATTGGATTTGGAATCAGGGAGAACAGGCTTCAATTTTTTTAGGCCCTTATTAGCTGTGTGTCTCCTGGTAAGTCACTCAATCTCTCTCTGTATCTAAGGGTCTTCATTTGTTGAATGAATGGACTGAGTTTCCTAGTCCCCACACATCTCTTCAGAAATCTGTGACCTCATGCAGCATTATAGCTCTAGAGCTGGAAAGAGCCTCCAGGGGCAACTAGTTCACCCCATTCATTTTACAGATGAGAAACTTTTGGCCAAAGTGCCCAAGGTTGAATAAGTAGTGTTCATCGGAAGCAGGGTTTGAATCCAGGTTTTCTGACTGCAGAGACAGAGCACTTTCTTTTGAACTACAATCATTCCGCTATCCATGTGTACTTTTGCAGAATATAGCCTTTGTATTCTCTTAAGTACAAAAGGCAGTGCTCAACAAAGGCTGTTTTCTCAGTGCTAGAAAGAACTTGTTGGATCTCAACTGGGTAGTGAAATGTGCTGGCATGCATTCCTTGACCCACTGCTTTTCAAGGGATGGGAGGGGAGAGAGGGAGAAGGGCAAGGAGGGAGTATTTATGTAGTGAGTTATCAATTTAGATTTATTATGTTACTTTGTGCCAAGAAGCTAAATGGGGCAACTGAGAGTAAGCAGGGCAGAAGAAATATCTTACAGATGCCTTGAAGCACTGCTGCCTATAACTGGAGTAATCAGGGCACCCTTTATAAAGTCAGTTTTTTTCCTTTATGCTTCTTTACGTTTCCCCACTCCTGACCTTGAAGTGCTTTATTCCTTACTCCACAACTTTCAGAAGTCACCGTCTCCATATTCTGTCCTCTCTTTCTGTCTCTTTCCCTATCAAAACCTATACTTGGGTATTTATTTTACATCAATCATTTACTCCTGAGTGTGAATTTTAATTTAGCTTTTACCTTTTTAGAATATTTCTGTTTTAAATCTTACCATTGATTGTGAAATGAAAGTTTCGGTTTTTTGTTAGAATGTCACGGATTAATATCAGGCATGAAGGATTTGGTGAAAAAGACAGCTTCCCAGGGCCTCTAAAAATTATACCTCATAGACAACAGCTTACTGTAACTATATGTAAAGAGAATAGTTGTAGAATAGTTCTAAGCATGAAGCAATAGACTATACAGCGTAGAAGGCAGACTAAAAGGGTTATTTGGGGACAAAGTTCCTGGCAAACCACAATTGTAAGACTTACAAATAGTAATAGACTGTACTGATAAGGACAGTCTTTATGGATTTAAAACATTGAAAGGACTCTTGATTACTCAATGAATGCTTTTATGTAAAAGAGCATAATCATAGAATGCCTAGGTCCCCAATATAGGTATGATTTTGAATGAGTTGCATGACCTTTCTAATATTTAGTAAAATGGAGAAGGAGAAGTAGAAAGTAGGTCACTTCCAGTTCTGATTTTTCATGAGAGTAAATAACTGAAATTTATTAGTTATTTCTTAAAATTTTATTTTTATTTGCGGTTCCCAATTCTCTTCCTCCCTCCATCCCAACCATCAACCATTGAGAAGGCAAGAAAGATAATGCCAATTATACATATAAAGTCATGCAAAACATATTTCCACATTAGCCATGTTTCCAAAAAAAAAAAAAGAAAAAGGAAAACTGCTTTAATCTGCATTGTGAATCCATCGATTTTTATCTGGAGGTGGATAGTATTTGACATGAGTGTTTTGGTGTTGTGGTAGATTATAGTACTGATCAGTTACTAAGTCATTCACAGGGAATTATCTGTACAATATTGCTGTTACTGGGTAAATTGCTCTTCTCACTTCACTTGGTAGCAGTTCATATATCTTTCCACATTTCTTTTATGTTAGGTAATTTTCCCTATTCTTCTTCTCCCTTCTTGTTTTCCCAGTGCATCCCCCTTTCACACTCTTTGAGTCTTCTTTTGATATCATCCCAGCATAATATACTCTCATCCACGCCCTCTGCCTCCAGTCTAACTGTCTGATAGTGATAAAGTTTTTCAGGTTTACATGCATCATCTTTCAATATAGGAATGTAAACAATTTAACCTTATTAAGTTCTTTATGATTTCTTACTCATATTTATCTTTTTATGCTTTCCTTGAGTTGTGTGTTTGAATGTCAAATTTTCTCTTCAGCTTTGGTCTTTTCATCAGGAATGCTTGAAAGTCCTCTTTTTCATCAAAGAAGAATTATACTCAGTTTTGCTTGGTAGGTTATTACTGGTTGTAATCCTAGTTCCTTTGCCTATTAGAATATCATATTCCAAGTCCTCTGTCCCTTTTTTAGTAATTGCTAAATCTTGTTTGATCCTGATTGTGACTCCACAGTATTTAAATCATTTCTTTTGGTAGCTTACAGTATTATATTCTTGTCCTGATTAAGCTGGAATTTGGTTCTAATATTCCTGGGAGTTTTCATTCTGGCATTTCTTTTAGGAAATTATTGGTAGATTCTTTAATTTTTGCTTTGCGCATTAGTTCTAAGATATCTGAACATTTTTTTGTATCATTTCTTGAAATATGATGTCTGGGTTCTCTTTTTTAATCATGGTTTTCAGGTAGTTATTTTCCAGATCAGTTGTTCTTCCACTGGGAAATTTCATATTTTTTCTATTTTTCCATTCATTAGACTTTGTTTTATTGTTTCTTAATGTCTCATCGAATCATTAGCTTTGACTTGACTAGTTCTAATTTTCAAGGAGTTATTTTTTTTAACTAAGGTTTTGTACCTCTTTTGCCATTTGGCCAATTCTCTCTCTCTCTCTCTTTTTTTTTTTTTTTGCCTTTTGGAGGGCAATTGGGGTTAAGTAACTTGCCCAAGGTTACACACCTAGTTTTTTGTGTGTGTTAAGGGTCTGAGGCTGGAACCGAACTTGGGTCCTCCTGACACCAGGGCCAGTGCTTTACTCACTGTGCCACCTAGCCTCCCCACCAATTCTACTTTTTAAGGAGCTATTTTCTTCAGTAATTTTTTTAAAAAACCACGCTAGTATTAATTCTCTTTTCATAATCTTCTAATGTTGCTGTAATTTCTTTTCCAAATTTTTCCTCTACTGCTCTTGTTTGATTAAAAAATTTTTTTTGCTCCATTTTTTATCATTTTGTTTAGTTTTTTTTTTTTTTTTGCGGGGGAGGGTGTGTGTGGCTAAGTGGTGCAGTAAATACAACATGGGCCTGGAATCAGGAAGATCTGCGTTCAAATCTTGCCTTAGACACTTTCTAGCTGTATGACCCTGGCAAGTCACTTAACTTACCCTCTTTGCTTCGGTTTTCTCATTTGTAAGATGAGCTGGAGAAGGAAATGGCAAACACTCTAGTATCTTTGCCAAGAAAACCCCCAAATGGGGTCATTGAGAGTTGGACATGACTGAAATGACTAACCAACAATTACACATATACATGCATGCATGCACGTGCACGTGTGTGTGTGTGTGTGTGTGTGTGTGTGTGTGTGCAATATACATCTCTTGGGTCACCAAGCATGGTTCTGTAATTTGCTTTATGGCTATATGGCTGTTATGAAATACTTCATAGGACAGAAGCTGATAGTTTCTAGCTTCTTGATTTACTTTTGCTGGTACCAAGTGGGGGTGAATAACACATGTGTAATATCACACATCAGAAGTTTATATATATAGGTATTTTGAAGTTTCAGAATTTGGTTGGTTTTGTATTTTCACCAAGTGGCAGCTGGTGTCAGAATAACAGATTTTTTTCTTTTTGTTTTTTGAAAATTCTATGCTATTTATTTCTCAGGATTATTTATATTTACATTTTGGTGGGTCCAAAGCAGAAGACATCCTGGAGCAATGTAACAGCATAATGACAAAGGACCAGCCATCTGTATTGTCTGTCTGAGAGCTGGTAAAAGCTTTAGGAGACCTCTGATTTAATGGATACATAATCAGAGCAAGTAATCTGATTATGACCACATGGTATATAACTGTTTCAAAGATTTAAGGCTATCTTCAGGTAAGTGTGATTGACAATTCTGAAGAAAGGTTAGAAGAATAATCAAAGCATAGGGGAAAATATCTTTCTATAATGTATGATAATCTAGTCTGATCTATTTTCCTGGGATTATCTTGCAGTTATTTAATAACATAAGTCTTGGGGAGAAATGTATATGTATGGGAGGGGGGAGGCATAAGGTATGTTCCTAGTTCAATAAAACTCAATTTTCAAAAAATTGAATGAACATACACAATACATTGAAAAACAATTAAATTTTCTCCCCCAAATAAATTTAAACATTATACACCAGAATTCATGTGAGAGTGTAAAGTTATATATGTATCCTTGTTTCAAATTGTTCTCACCATTGATTTTACTATCTAATGAGATGTACCAAAAGAACCAACTGATTTTCATAGGGTATATTTCAAAAAAATGTTTCCACAATATATTACCCCTGATAGAGACTTTTGTATACAGTAAGAAGAAAAAAAACATAGCATCATTTTTTGCTTGTGAGGGTAAGAGACAAAGGTAACTGGAATGTTTGCTCATTGAGGGCAGAAACTATTCCTCCCCTTCCCCCCCCACCATTTCCTTGCATCTCCAAAGTTTAAAAAAGTTCCTGGCACTTAGAAGGTATTTAATAAATACTTGTTGACTTACTGTTCTTAGTCCAAAAGTTTATTAGAAAAGCCCTAGTGAGAAAAGGAGAAAAAAAAAACAGAAAAAAATATATTGTTCCATGAAACTATTTAAAAAGTAGCTAGGATTTATGTTCATTTTCTGTGGTACAGTAACTCCCCATTTATCCAACATTATTGGACGATGAGGTATTCTCCAGGACTGAGCATGCCAGATAACCAAGCATGCCTTTTTAGGATGGAGACATTTCTAAAGTATATTATTACTGTGTACTTCCTAACCTTTATAAACAGATCAAACAGAATATAGGCTCACATAGAACCTGGGCTGCATGCATCAAATGTGTTTTCCCTCTGAGGGGAAGGCAAAGGGCAAAGACTAATAAGAATAATCCCCTACTTTGGGCCAGTACACACTGTGCATGCCCAAGATACTGAACATAATTAATACTTTCTTGAAAACTCAGTGTCATCCTTATATGTCTGTCTGTCTGTCTGTCTGTCTGTCTATCTCTCTGTCTATCTCTCTATCTATCTATCATCTATCTATCTATCTATCTATCTATCTATCTATCTATCTATCTATCTATCTATCTATCTATCTATCTATCATCCAGTGATACTGGCTTCATTGCTGTTTCTCTCAAGAGACATTTCATATCCTGATTCAGGGCGTTTCCATTGGCTGTCTCCTGTATCTGGAATTTTCTCCTTTTTCATCTCTACCTTTGGATTTCCTCAAGCTCCAGCTAAAGTCTCACCTTCTGCAAAAAGGCTTTCTCAGTCCTCCTTACTGCTTCTCTGTCATTATTTCCAATTTATCTCATATACATCTTGTTTGTATAAAATTGCTTGCTCATTGTCTCCTCAGTTAGACGTGAGCTCTTTGAGGGCAGGGACTTGTTTGTTTGTTTTGCCTTTCTTTGTTTTTCTATCACAGTGCCTGGCACATAGTACTCACCTAAGGAATGCTTTTTGAGTTGGCCTGGTTTGTTGACAGTTTGTAAACACTGGCTCAGACTGACCTATGTGCCAGTCAATCAACAAGTTTTTATTAATTTCTTACTCTGTGCCAGTTACTACATGAAACAAAGAAAGGCAAAAAACAAAAGTTCTCACCCTCAAAGGGCTCACATTCCAATAGGGAAAGACAAGTCACAAATAAGTAGGTACATACAAGATCTATAGAGAGGAAAATCTGTAAGGGGAGGGCAGTGGAAAAGGACTCTAACCCAAATGCAAAATATTGAGAGAAGGATGAAAACTTTAATCAATGAGTTACCATTGGCTAGTTAAAAGTTTCATTCCATTTTAGTCATGAGGATCATGCTTCATTTTCAGATCTTCTGAAGAAGAAGAATTCCTCACTTATTGGCATGACAAGAAGAATTTACAGGGAAGAACAAATAGGAATACTTTTAATGCAACCCTAGAAAAAGGAGGGGATTTATCGGGTGTTCAGGGAGGACCAGAGCCTCTGGTATGAGGCCTTGCTGAGAACTTTTCAGGGCTGCTCATCCATTTTGGTGTCTTCCTTGTTCTCGACTCTCTCCTGTGTCTCCAAGAAGCTGTAGAATGTGCAAAGGCCACACTCTGGTAAACCATATTGTTCAATAGGCTAAACCCATCTGAGGGTAACGGGCTCCATTGGTAGGTTTGGGGAGTGTCTACCTGTAATGGTAAAGGGGATTTGAAGATCTTCCCTGTCCCCTAATAGGTTGAATATAATCACATGAAGCCTGTGGTGGGAGGAGTTTGATGAAGGGTTCAGCAGAACCCACAGGAGGCTGGGAGTCAGAGCAGTTAGATGGTGGGAGAGAGTAGATATAGCCAAGGAGACAGCTAGGCTTGTGAGTGTTTGTTTACCCCCTGCTGTGACAAATAGGCTTGTGAGTGTTTGTTGTGGGAAAACTAAAGGATGATGTGGCTCCCTACTGTGCTATGGTATATTAACTTCTTTGTTGCTATGATGGATTTGACTTTCTGGTGTTGGGATTTGGTTTTCTTGTGTTTGAATAAATGTTTTGCTTCTGTCTTATATATGGAGAGTCTGTTATATTTTGTGATTTAAAACTATGCTGGCATATTCACAGTTGCCATTGGCACTGTGAATATTGTATTGGTGCTACACTACCCTAAGCATGTGAAGACTTACCCTGGCAGAACAGGTGGAAGAGAACAGTTTTTTTCCAATGGCAATGAAGGTAGCTGACGCTGGTTCTGTGGAGCACTCAGAGTATGGCTAGATATCAAAGATGCCAAGGTCATCCACTGCATCTCTGGCCATCATCAGTCATCTTGACTTTTGTCTTACCACTGAACTTCTGTAACTCTGGAAGAGAGAGTGAGGCTGATAACTTTATATGAAACCACCTCATTTAAATCCAATTCATGTGCAAGTCAAGACATCTTTCCTTAATGTTGTTGATCCTCTATGAAAAGGAAGGACAAACAAAAAGAAGAAAGAGGCACATTGTAATACCTGGTAATTCCCCACTTTAAATGTTTAAGGAGGGGACCATGCACTGAAACCTGATATGGCTGATAAAGAGGTGAATGCTTGCAGAGGCACAGTAATGATTCATAACAACAATTTAGGCCCTACCTATATCCTTTGACTTACATTTGAACAGAAGAGAGAAGAATTTATTTGTAATATGTCTCTAGTTACTTCGAAGCCTTAGTTAGGAGACTAAAGGTTTAGATAACTGTAGTGAGTCTCTACTAAATTAAAGTTAGTGACAGTGTGGGGTGTAGTAGAGGAAGCATTAACCTGGGAATCAGGAAACCTGTGTGTCTTTGGAAATATGACCATTCCTCTTTGGTCTCAGTTTCCCCATTGATGAAAGGAGGTTAGAAAATGAGATTTCTAATCTCTTTCCATCAATAGTTCTATGACTCTTTGACTTTGAAAAAGAAAGGAGGATAGACATTTTCTATCTCCCATCCTTGATCCCACCACCATCTCAAGCTAACTTTTCATATTTCTATCATAAAACTAGAAAAAGTTGTCTACAACAGAGGCATTACGCTGAGTGCCACTAGGACCAGACGAAAATGTAATTGGGAAATAAATATGTAGCAAAGGAAATGAAAATACAATAGAACATAGATCATGTTAAGATGAGATTTTTCTAAGTCAACATTTAGCCCACAGAGATCCTTGTGTGTGAGTTAGTTTCTAAATTGAGTGTGATACCACTGGTGATGCCACATTACCCTTTCAATAAACCAAGTTCACAACCTTAGTCATTATTAACTCTTGCCTCTTTTATTCCCCATATTCAATTGGTTGCCAAATATTGTCAATCTTCCTTCTTAAGATCTCTTGTCCTTATCCCCCTTTGTCCCCTCATAGCCATGTACTAGTTCAGAGTTTAATCACTTTTCACACAGAATATTGGAATAGCAGCTTCATTATTGGTCTCCTCCCCACCCCCCACTCTATCCTCTTTTCAATCTATTCTCCACACAACTGCCTATACACAGAGAGACTCACACACTGAGAGAAAACACACACACACACACACACACACACACATGTTCCTCTATTTGGTATACAAAATGCTTTACAATCTGGCCCCAAACTATCTTTTTGGGATTGAATTCACAGTATTCCCCCTCACACATTCTGCATTCAAAAGAAACTGACCTACTTGACGTTTACTGTTCATTTCATTCCATTCCATCTTCTACCTCTGAGGATTTTTTTTTCATTTCTGATGACTTTCATTTGCTGATGACACAAAGCAGGGTACCTACTGGATAACAGAGTAAGGATCCAAAAAGGCTTTGACTTCTTGAGCATTTGGATGAATCTATATGAAATCCAGTAGGGATAAATATAAAATATTGCATTTGGATACAAAAAAACAAAATCATAAGAATAAGGTAAGAGAGGTATGACTATATAGTAGTTGTTCTGAAAAACATTGAGTAGGTTTAGTGGACAGCATACTCAATAGGAGTCATCAATGTGATGTAGTGACCTAAAACCTTGGGATCTTGGATTCATCGAAAGAGGCATGACTTTCAGGAATACTGAAGTGATGGGTCCATTCTACTATGCCCTTTTCAGTACTGCATTCATTTCTGAGCCCCACAGTTTAAGAACTGAAACATGTTCAGAGGAGAGTAACCAACATGGTGAAGGACCTTGAGTCCATGCCATATGCAGATACATCAAAGGAATGGGGAATGTTTAGTCTAGAGAAGAGAAGATTAGGGATATTATAGTAGTCTCCAAGTGTCTGAAGGATTACCATGTTGAATAGGGCTGATATTTGTTCTGTTTGGTTCCAGAGGACAGACGCAGAAGTTATGGGATAGAGGTTACAAAGAAACCAATTGTAGCTTGATTTCAGGAATAAACCTTTCTGATAATCATAGCCCAAAGTGGTATGGACATCCTTGAGAGCTTGTAGGTTCCTCCTAGAATGGTTAAAAGGTCTTTGAATAGAAGCTAGGTGATCACTTGTCAGATATATTAAAATGATTATTCCCTTTATGAAATTGGTTGGACTGGATGCCTGCTTGAGGTCCTTTATAATTCTTAAATTCTGTGATCTTTTGATTCTCTCTCCCATGCCCATCTAACTTTAAATCTCCCTTCCTACTTCAATCAGTCAGGCCTTCTTCCTTTCCTGCAGAAGGATATCTCTAGTATATTGAGGAAGGATGTCTTTTTCCTTAAATCTCTTCTCCCTATGTTCCTCCATCCAGACTGGGTATGAGCTGTAGGACAGAATGTAAGCTAATTTTAAAAACTTGTAACTTTGAGAGAAGGGATGCGGGAAGGCTCGGGCCTGTTGGGTACTCTGTGGAACACCAAACCCTCTATTTTGGGAGATGGGAGGAAGAAGGTCATTTATTTGTCTCTGCTTCCATTCTTCTCAAAATAAGAGGAATATAATTTCTGTGGGGAAAAAGACAATGATTATTTCTTCATTTCCATATTTCAGAATCCCTAGCTTCCTTCAAAGCTCAGCTCATGCCACCTACTATATAACATCTTTATTGATCACCTCAACTTTGAAATTATGTTGCATTCACTTGTCTTGTATGTTTTGTTTCTCTTGAGTGACTGTAAGTTTCTTGAAAACAGGGACTTTTTCCATTGTTGTGCATCAATTTATTGCAATTCCTGTCATACAGTAGGAATTTAATAAATGCTCACTGAGATAAATTAGATCATAAGTCATAGATTTAGAGATGGAAACTACTTCAAAGTCTAACTAGTCCATACCTATCACTTTACAGATGAAGAAACTGAAGCTCAGAAAGGTCAAAGGACTTGCTTGGGTCATATAAGTAGTAAGAAACAGAACTAAGATTTGAACCTAGATCTTCTGATTCTAAATCTATTACTCTTCCCACTGTTATCCAACTGCATCCCATGTCAATTGAGAATATGTAACCTTGAAAGCCAGTTATATAGTATCCAAGGACAGTCTTTATTTTTTGGACTATGACTCCTGTAATAATAAATCATGGGAGCAAGCTCAGGACTGGAATATAATGATGGAAGAAGAAACTTTGTTCACAAGAAATATATTTGGTGTAGCAGATTGGGGAATGACATAGTATATTCTTTGTGTGACCTTTTTCCTGGCCAGTCATTTATGTGACTGCCTCTGCCCAATTTTTAATATCATTTGGGAAGGCATCATTCCCATTTGCTGTCTGATTAAGTGGTTTGTATTATACTCCTACAATAGTATCATTTCTATTTTCTCTCTTTTAAAAAAAAACACATTCTTTGAATTATGCTTCTTGAATTCTACACAGGAACATTCACCTTGACACATATACTAGTTTTCTCACCATTCAAGGTGCTACTAATGTGTGGCTATCTACCTGTGTTCTCTTTTTTCGCTGTTTAGTGTTTACCACATAGCCATCCCTTTTAAAAGCTACTGCTGGTCCATTTACTGCTAAATGTTGAAAAAGGAGGAGAGACTGACCACTCCTCTCATCTCTGAAATTATAGATGATTGATCCTTGTATACAGAAATTTCTGAACCTGATTAGAAGCAAGCTCTGAAAAATTTGGCTCTGAATATATAATTTAGAGCAAATGATCATGAATAATTCAAATGAGGAAGAAATGTAGACAACATCTAAGGAACCAATTTAGCTAAGTCAGGCTATAGACATTTATTAGGGGTCTACTATGTGTTAGCTAACAAAGATGAGATGCAACAAAGCATGGATCAATCCTCTGCTGCCTGTACTAATTTTGTTCTAACAATTGGCACCAAGACAACACAGGTACTCCATCAGTCAGCACCACACCACTCATATGTAGAACCATTGGTTACAGCAAATGAAGAAGTTTGGAATGTTGTGGATAAGTTCACTTATCTTGGTAGCATATGTTCTAGGGACACACTCATTGATAATGAAGTTGATGCACACATTGCCAGAGCTAGTTCAGTGTTTGGGAGGTTCTGAAGGAAAGTGAGAGAGAAGAAGTATTAGACTGACTATGAAACTGAAGGTCTACAGAACCATTATGCTGACCTCATTGTATGCCTGTGAAACCAGGGACAGTATGCCTACACTATACCAGGAAATGGAATCACTTTCATTTGAATAGTCTTAGGAAGATTCTGAAGATCACTTGGCAAAATAAGATACTAAACACTGAGGTTCTTTCTTGAACTAAACTGCCAAGCATTCAAACTCTGCTTCAGAGAGCACAGCTCTGATGGGCTGGTCACATTGTTCAAATGCCAAATGTACATTTGCCGAAAAGAGTATTTTATGGAGAACTTACACAGGGCAAGTGCTCACATGTTGGTCAGGAGAAGAGATAACAAGAACACTCTCAAGGTCTCTCTTAAGAACTTTGGAATTGAGTGTGACATATATATGTGTATATAAGTGTATATATATATGTATATATGTGTGCATATATATCACAATACTGGGACATACTGGTACAGGATCACTTAACATGGCATGCCTTCATCAGAGAAGGTGCTGTGCTCTATGAGCAAAGCAGAATTGACATAGCTTAAAAGAAACACAAGATGCACAAATTTAGAGTGCTCACTCCAAATATTCACATGGACTATTTGTGCCTGATCTGTGTTAGAGCATTCCAAGCTCACGTTGGTCCCATCAGCCACAGTTGGACACAGTGAAACTTGATTCTAACATAGTGATGTCATTTTGGTCCTCTTAAAGACTGAAAGACAACAACCAACCTACTATGTGGTAGGCACTGTGCTAAAGTTCCATTATCAATTGAAATTTAAAAATTATATATATATATATAATATGCAAATATGTCATATATATATTTATATGTTTATATATTTTCAATCCATCATCAAGCACTTACTATGTGCTTCCTGTGTGACAGTCCTGAACCAAGTCTTGGTGTACAAAGAGAGGCAAAAGCAATCCTTGCTTTCAAGACCAGATTCTAATGGGTGGAGACAAGATGTATATAGGTAGATAATAGGTATATAGAGAGTTGATGGAAAGTAACCTTAGAAATGGTCACCAGGGGAGGGTGCGGCGCAGCCGGGTGGACACAGAGGCAGGACCGGAAGGTGCGGGCAGCAGAGGCAGGCCTGGAAGGCACCTGATCAACTTGGAGGGCAAGTCTTCCCGCCAACCACAAGGTCCACTACCAGGCCTATCACCAAAGGGCTGGGACTGGAAAGAGCAAGGTAAGAAGCAAATACAGGGGCCCCTGTCCTGGACAGCAAACACTCCTGGGGCTACCACTTCATAGCCCAGAAATTTTTTTAAAAAGCCCCTTTCAGGACCTCCAAAGACTAGAACCTCACTTGCTCCAAAGCCCCCCCTCTGATCCTGAAAACATAGTAACTCTTGCCCCAGGGCAAAACCCTCTACAGTAAAGGCTTGGGATCCTAGAGGAAGGGCGTGGCTAGGATTCTGCCTCAAAATGGGTAGAAAGCAGACTACAAAGACAAAGACTCTGAAGTCCTACTATCCTCAGAGGGAGGAACCAACCTCAGAGGGAGACAATGTGGACTCCACACCCAAAGCTGAAACTTCAACAGGGAATGGGTCCCAAGCACAGAAGGCTCTCCTAGATGAGAACAAAAGGAACATTGAAAACCAAATGAGAGAGATAAAAGACAAAATGAATAACTCTCTCAAAAGCAAAATAGTAGAATTAGAAAAACATTATAATGAGGAAAACAACTCTCTAAAAAGAAAAGTGTATGATATGGAAAAGGAACTCCAAAAATTAACCAAGGAAAATGATTTGCTAAAAACTAGAATTAACCAAATGGAAACAAATAACTCTATGAGGAACCAAGAATTAGTCAAGCAAAACAACAAGAATGAAAAATTAGAAAAAGGGGTAAAATACCTCAAAGAAAAAATAACTGACCTGGAAAACAGGTTCAGGAAAGATAATCTGAGAATCATAGGCCTACCAGAAAATTACGATGAAAAAATGAGCCTGGATAACATTCTCCAAGAGCTCATTAAGGTAAACTGCTCTGAGATACTAGAACCTGAGGGTAAAATAGAAATCCAGAGAATCCACTGGACACCTACTGAAAGAGATCCCAAACTGAAAAGTCCTCGAAATGTTGTGGCCAAACTCCAGAACTACCAGATAAAAGAGAAAATACTTCAAGTGGCCAGAAAGAAACAATTCAAATATCAAGGGTCCACAGTGGGGATTGCACAGGATTTGTCAGCCTCCACACTGAAAGATCGGAGGCAGTGGAATACAATTTTCTGGAAGGCAAAAGAGCTCGGGTTACAACCAAGGATCACATACCCAGCGAGACTGAACATATTCTTCCAGGCAAAGAGATGGTCATTCAACGATATAACAGAATTCCAGACCTTCTTGATAAAAAAGCCAGAACTCAGTGGAAAATTCAACCTCCAATTATGAGATGCAACACTGACTTAGAAAGGTAAACAAGGAGAACACACACACACACACCCTGCTATTTGATAAGAGCAAACTGTTTATAGACAAGTAGAGGATATGAGTATAAAATACACAAATTGACGACTTAAAAAAAATCTTATTAAGGGCTACAAAGGGACTGCAATGGAAGAAAGGGAGTGGATGAAGTGGAAAAGGGCAAATTATACCACACATAGAGGCATAAAAACTGTATAGCAGAGGAAAAAAAAGGGAGGGAGTTGGGAAGCATATGAGCTTTCCCATCATTGGTTCTGGTACAAGGAGGGAATAACAACCAGTTAAGCATAGGACTCTGTGGAGAAGAAACGCAAAAAGTATCATTTTTGAGGGAAAGAGGGGAGGGAGAGCAGCTTCGCATGAGATTTGTTCCTGTCTCTCTTGGTGCGAAGAAGAAACAACAAAGTGCATTAAGTATAAAAATATCCTACAGGCAGTAGGAGGGGAAAGGGTTATGAAAGGGGGGTGGGAGTGGTTTGTAGGGAGGGAAAAAGTAAGGGGAAAGGGAAGGGAAAGGGAGGGGGGCTGATAAGGGAACACTAAGGGAGGCAGTGGTCAAAAGGAAAACTATTAAGGGGGGAAGAGAGAAGAGAGGGAAAATATGAACATTAACAGGGGCGGGAATAGAATGGAGGGAAAGAAACAGATAACAATCATAACTGTAAATGTGAATGGAATGAACTCTCCCATATAAAATGGAGATGGATAGCAGAATGGATTAGAAATCATAATCCTACAAGATGCTGTTTACAAGAAACACATCTGAAACAGGGGGATACACACAAGGTAAAGGTAAAAGGTTGGAGTAAAATATATCATGCCTCAGCTAAAGTAAAAAAAGCAGGGGTAGCAATCCTTATCTCAGATAAAGCAAAAGTAAAAATTGACCTAATTAAAAGAGATAAGGAAGGAAACTATATCCTGTTAAAAGGCACCATCGATAATGAAGCAATATCATTACTTAACATACATGCACCAAGTGGTGTAGCATCCAGATTCCTAGAGGAGAAGGTAAAGGAATTAGAGGAAGAAATAGATAGCAAAACTATACTAGTGGGAGACCTTAATCTCCCCCTCTCTGAACTTGATAAATTCAACCTCAAAATGAACAAGAAAGAAATTAAGGAGGTGAACAGGATTTTAGAGAGGATAGGTATGATAGATCTCTGGAGAAAACTGAATGGGGATAAAAAGGAATATACTTTCTTCTCAGCGGTTCATGGCACATACTCAAAAATTGACCATGTTCTAGGGCATAAAAACCTCACAATTCTATGCAGTAAGGCAGAAATATTAAATGCATCCTTCTCAGATCATGATGCAATAAAATTATATGCAATAAAGGGCCAGGGAAAGACAGACTAAAAACTAATTGGAAATTAAACAATTTAATCCTAAAGAATGAGTGGGTCAAATAAGAAATTATAGAAACAATGAGTAATTTCATTCAAGAGAATGATAATAATGAGACAACATACCAAAATTTTTGGGATACATTAAAGGTAGTTCTTAGGGGAAGTTTTATATCCCTGAGTACATACATGGTTAAATTAGAGAAAAGGGAGCTCAACGAATTGGGCATGCAATTAAAAAAACCTAGAAAAAGAACAAATTCAAAATCCCCAATTGAATACTAAATTAGAAATATTGAAAACCAAAGGAGAGATTAATAAAATTGAAATTAAGAAAACTATTGAATTAATAAATAAAACCAAGAGCTGGTTTTATGAAAAAAAAAAAAACCAACAAAATTGATAGACCCTTAGTCAATATGATAAAAAAAAGAAGAAAACCAAATTATGAGTATCAAAAATGAAAGGGTGAATCTACCTCCAATGAAGAGGAAATCAAAACAATAATTAGGAATTATTTTTCCCAATTGTATGCACATAAATTTGACAATCTTAGGGAAATGGATGAATATTTACAAACATAACAAGCTACCCAGATTAACTGAAGAGGAAGTAAATTACTTAATCCCATCTCAGAAAAAAGAAATTGAACAAGCCATCAGTCAACTCCCTAGGAAAAAATCTCCAGGGCCAGATGGATTCACTAGTGAGTTCTATCAAACATTTAAAGAATAATTGATTCCAATACTCTACAAACTATTTGGGAAAATTAGTGAAGGAGTCCTACTAAATTCTTTTTATGACACAAACATGGTACTGATACCTAAATCAGGAAGAGATAAAACAGAGAAAGAAAATTATAGAAATGGTCACCAGCAGCTAGGAGGACATGAAAAGGGAAGACCTCATCTTCTGCAGATGAGAATTGAGTTCAAACTTGAAGGAAACCCAAGGAAACTAAGCAATAGACGTGATAAGGCAGTGCATTCCAGGTATGGGGAATAGCTAGTGTGGAAATGAAGGAATAAGAAATGTAGGAATTGTAAAGTAGGAAAGGGTCAAGCTATAAGGAATTTTCAGTTCTAGATTTTATATTTGATCATAGAGAGTTAATAGAGAATCACTTGTGCTCATTAGGGCAAGAAAGGAGAGCGGGGGTATTTGACATAGTTTTATCTGCCCTTTAGGGGGAAAAAAAACCATCTAGGCTGGTGACTGGAGACTTGATTGGAGTGGGGGGGAGACTTTGAGTCAGAGATATAAGTTAAAAGTATATTGCAAAAGTCTAGTTGAGAAGTGATAAGTACCTGAATTGGGGTTGTTACTGGAGGAAAGAGAATGTATATCTGAAGTGTTGTGAAGGTAGAAAAATCAAGATTTGGCAATGGATTGGATATGTGGGATAAATGAGAGTGAGGAATGAGGGATACACTGAGGTTTAGATCCTAGGTAACTGAGAAGATGCTGGTACCCTTAACTATAATAAGGAATTTCAGAAGAAAGGAGGTTTAGAAAAGAGGGGGGAAGAGAGATAATGATTTTTGGTTTAATTATAGCCCATCCAATTTTAAATAATCAAGAAACAGTTGGAAATGTGACTCTAGCTCAGAAGAGAGACTGAGATTGAATTATATATAGTTCTGGGAATCTGCATGAAAATTTGAATGAAACTTGAACCCTTATCTGATGAGATCACTGAGCAAGATATTACATACAACAAAAATTGAAGGGATATATAACCAAGTGTGAATACAAAAAAAGTTACATGAAATTATAAGAGTAGCACTGAGGAACACTAAAATTCAGATTGAGGTGCAGCTTGCAAAAATGGTTACAAATAGTGTTACTTTTATAACCATACAGAGAGCAAGAAACTGAGTTAAGTATTAGATATGTCTACTAGTTGGGGAAGATAGTAAAACATTAACAGATAACAGAGAGAAGACAAGACTACTTAAATTAACATCATTTTGTATTCTCTATCAAGAGTGATTGAAACTAGAAAGATCAGTAGACAGCTTAGAGGAAATTAAATCTTAAACTATACAAAGGGAAAGGGAAAATAAAATAGTTACTAGCTACTAAAAATTAGTACAAGTCTCTAAACATAAATTAGTGACATCCCAGTATCCTGGAAGATCTTGAAAATGTGATTTTCAGTCTATGAATACATTGGCTTCTGTAGCAGCCCCTATGGAGAATACAAGAAGCACTTTAAGATCAGAAATGAGCAAATATTGCAATTATTTTAAATCTGGAAAAGTTGTGTCTCACAAACAACAGACCAGTAAACTTGATTTTGATTTCTAGAACAGATAATTAAACAGGCATTATGTACGTAGTAAGTATAGAGGATGAGGATCACTAGGAACCAGCATGGGTTCATGAAGAAAAAAAAAACTATAGCAAACTGACCACATTTTCCATACCCCTGTTTTGATAGGGATAGGTAAGAAACAGTGTATCTTGATTTCCATTAGGTATTTGAAAGTCACTAATGGTACTTTATAGATCACAAGGACAAATGTAGCCTAGCAGTGGTGTCAAACTGAAATAGAAATGGATCCTTGTGGGCTACATTTGATTTAAAAATCACAACTTAATGTCTATTTTGTATTGCATTTTTATTTATTTATTTTAACCATTTCTCGACTACATTTTAATCTGGTTCTATTGGGACTTGTAGGCTGTTATGGGCAGTGACTGACTTTTCACTAGGCAATATTGGGATTACAGTTGGGTAAGATTAAGCAAAGAATATTGACAAATGAACCCCTGAAATCTGAAAAGATGTCTCTCATGGAGTGCTACAGGACAATGTTATTGTGCCTGATCTTTTCAAGAATTTTATAAACAGCTTGGATGAAGTTATAGTCTGATCATCAAATTTCCTGATCATAAGAAGCTATAACATATGACTCAACTAGGATCTAAAAAATCTTAAGGTCTAAAAGTCTTTTGTTCTAAAAACAAATCGATATAATCAACAAGACAAAGTAACACAGATAGATGTAAATTCTGGTATTTAGATTTCCCCCCTTAAGTAACACCCAATATAGAAAAGCATAGAATGTGGGAGACCTGACTCAGGAGGGGTTCATATGAAAAAAGACCTGGAACTTTAAGTTGAGCACAAATTTATTATGAATCAACAGTATAGTGGGGCTGCTACAGAAGCCAATGTAATCATAGACTACATTAACAGAAGTATTTAGTATAAGGAAAATATTAGTCTCATTGTGTTCTGCATTAGTCAGATACTTCTTGGGTGTTATGTATAATTTTGGGTGTCATAATTTAAGAGGGGTATTGACTAATAGCCACAGTGAAAGAGGCAGTGAGTTGCCTGTCACTGTAAATTCTTCATCAAAGGTTTGGATAACCATTTGTTAGGGACTTTCCAGAAGAGAGGGAAGTTAGACTAAGTGACCTCTATAATTCCTTTCAGTTTCATGATGCAACACACAAAGAGACAAAAAAAAATCTGACAATGAAGAAAATGAGAGGCAGCATAGTCTGGTGTTAAGATCATTAGACTTTGAGTTACAAAACCCAAGTTTAAATCCCTGTTCTGCCATTTACTGGGAGATGTTAGTCTCTCTGCTCTTTATTTTCCTTATCTGCAAAATATGATTAATAATACTTCTTTTGCATTAGCACCATGCTTTCCAAGACTGCTGTGGGGATAAAAAGAGACAACATCTATGAAAAAGCTCTGCAATTAAAATACATTATACAAATATAAATTATTGTTATTATTTAGGGAAAGGACACTAGATTCTACTCCTGACTTTGCTCGGGAACTCAAGATCTTCATCTTTCTAGGCCTCATTTTCCTCATCTGTATAATGGAAAGATTGTGTTACATTATCTCTAAAGTCTGTTCAGTCTCAATATTCTATTAGATGCCTGAACCAAGAGTGGGCAGATCAAGCTGAATGGAACTTTAATTAGTGAAATAAGGACAGTGAATTTTAATAACAGATAATGATGTTGTGCAGGATCTGAGGAATTATGAATTTTTAAAGTTCTTTGGTAATTTGCAATTCCATCAACATAATTACTGCAAAATTAGATTTATGTGCAAAATTTGTAGCAATTCAAGACAATTTAAAATGATACCACGTGTACTTCTATGCTAAGCACTAGGTAAAATTTAAATGAAAACCTCAGGAGAAATGGAAAGAAAAATATTAGTACCAGGTTCAATGATTATTTTGATTTGTATGAAATATCTAAAGTTCCTATTAAAAGGAGAGCCTGCAAGATTGACAATTGATCTAAGTCTTTATTGAGAGGATGCTGTGAAAGAACAGTTAGTATCTGATGGCTTATAGTGAAAGGAAAAAAATGAAAAGTAGAAGTGGCTGTTAACTATATTTCCTTAGAAGACTTTGTTGAAGATAATAGCTAAGAGCAGGCTGTGACTATTTTCACTACCACATTGGCAGGAATCTGCTAATTGTAGGTCAAATATCTGGGCAAGGAGCATCATGTGAAGATGAAAGAAATCAATGAAAAGGAAAGGAATCTCCAGTGAAAAGGGGGGTTGGGAAACAGCCTTGCTCAGGAGCCCCCTGGGCTGCTAATGGGTATGCTAAATAGTCTTTCACCTTAGTAATGAATTAATTCAGCAAGTGATAGGAAATTGAGAATCTGATCTTAGCAGTATGGAGAATGAGCTGGATATTACAATGACCTGCAGAAAGGGTATAACGTCTATGCTAATGCTGATGCCAAGTCACAATGGCATGTTTTACAAAATGCAAACTAATCTTTTTGAAGAGAAGTGAAAGATACAATTGTCTACTTCTTTGGTTTCATTTGGGGTCAAATGATATTCCTAGAGGGAATTAAAAAAACATCTATATGGATTTTTAAGTCCTAGGTAAGAAATGAAAACTTGGGGCAGAGATGGTACCTTAATTCCTGCTACCAATTAAAGATGGGGACTTCAGAAGGAAAAAAAGGTGGATTTAGGGAATGAGTACCTGGTTAGGAAAATGGCAGTTGGATTTAAATATGATGGGCTCTTGGCCTGAGATAAAATGTTATCTAATCAAGGCTGGGGAGGATAGATTTCGTTTCAGTCTTGTGAATATGATCAAGAGAGCTTTCAGCTGAAAATGAAAGGAGAAAATGAAATTGGATACCACAGAGAGTAACAGGTACTCCCTGGGAAGAAGAATAGCAATTGAGGTCTAATAATTTACAGGAGAAAACAGTATTGAGGATGCGCAATAATAATATGCATGGCTTCAGATATTGATACAAATGTGCAGTCTTTAAAATAATTTAAAAGTGAACCAAAAATCTTGATGAAGAATAAATTTGACTTCATGGATGTGACTGAAATATCTATGATGAAACTCATAAGTTTGACAGAGGAAGGGTGCAGAACAAATGAGATAAAAGGAACAGTGGAGGAGCGATGTATATAAAGATATACTCCTAGGAAGCAGGAAAGAGAACATCTTGGTAAGGAACAAGAGAGGGAAAACAGCAGAGATATTGTGGCAGGATAAAATAGCACTTAATGGGCGGTTGTGGGTATCAAATGCCTATATAAACTTAAGCATATTTTTATATAAACTATGTTTTTACAGGCAACAACTCACAAACATCTTGTGACTTAGGTGCTGTTGTTTGTTCTTGGTTTTTGAAGATGATATCATGAACGCATTGTCTTGACTTGCCCATGAATTGAATTTAAGTGAGGTGGACTTGTGCAAATTGGCAGCCTCACTCTCTCTTGTAGAGTCGTCCAAAGTCCAGTGACAAGACAGAAACTCAGGAAGCCTGGCTCCAGCCAAGGATATGGTGGCAAAGACTGGTTGACCATTTGTTGGGGATGGTGTAGAGGGGGTAATTCACGTTCAGGGTTTTCTGGATGGTCTCTGAGGTCTCATTAAATTCTGCTGGCCTTCTGTGATTCTGCTAGTGGCAGCCCTCTTCTTTCAACCAGGAAGGCTCACAATGTCAGCATCCTCTTGGGATCTTCCCTTTCCCTTACTTCCCACACCCAATTCCTTGCAACATCATTTAAGTTCTATGTTCAAGATTCTGCTTTGGTGTCACTTCCACCATGAAGCCTTTCCTTTTTAATCCCTTCTCCCTTTTCAAATATTCCTAGAACACTCTATCTGATTTCTCCCTTGCTCACTTCATTCCCTCCCATGTAGTATATTTATCACTGTGTATGTCATATAGCCACAGTAGAAGGTAAGCTTCTCAAGGACAAAGACGATTTTATTTTTGTTACTGTATCTGCAGCACTTAGTGCAAAAATTTACACATAATAGACCCTTAATATTTGTTGAACAGAATTAAGTATTATTCTATCCCCATTTTAGAGTGGCAGGAACTGAAACAGACAAAAGTTAAGTGACTTGCCCAGGGTCATACAACTATGTCATATCTGAGGTTAGATTTGAACTGAAGTCTTACTGATTAGACCCAGGATTCTGTCTACTCTGCCAGCCCAGCTGCCAAGAGGAAAAGGATGACAATAAGTTCAAGAACCACTTTAGGGAAGTTCAACACTAAAGACATCTGCTACAGCTCCATTATTTTACCCAAAGTTGAGCAGCTAATTAAGTAAATATTGATCCACTTTAATGCTAATTCAATTATTTAAAAGGTGGAGTAAATGAAAAAGAGAAATCAAATTCTGAAACTGATAGTGACCAGTAAGGGAGAACTGGTTGCCAAAGCAGAAATCCTAGCAGTATTGAGAGGACTTGAGGATTCTGTCTTACCTTTGTAGTATCTTAAATGAATCTTAAATCACATATGTAAAATACTTTGCAAACCTTAAAACTCAGTTTGAATGCTAGCTAGCTAGCTAGCTAGTAGTAGTGGTAATAGTAGTAGCAGTAGCAGTAGCAGTAGGAGTAGCTGCTGTGGCTTAAAAAAAGTCGTTTGGTAGCCTATCCTATGCAGATATTCCTCTCCAAACATAGGTAAGCTGATAACAAACAAAGTCTATTCTTGGGTCTGTGACTCGGCATCAGCATTAGCATAGACATCATGCCCTTTCTGCAGGTCATTGTAATATTCAATTCATTTTCTATACTTGCTAAGATAGGCTGGTAACAAAGTCTATTTCCATTTTGGTAGGACATAGCTTATCCTCTAGGAGCATATTGTCCAAGACCCTATAAATCACCTCCATGCCATTATGAGACTTCAGAGTATAAATAAGTTTGTGATTAATTTTTGATTAATGAAAGTGTGAAATTCCCTGTTTGTCTTAATTTGTCTTAAATTTTATGCCCCTGAATCTCATATTATACATTTAGTAACACTGCTTACCAGCCTTCTTAAAGCTAGACGACTCCTGAACACAAGGCCTGTACTTTAGAAAACTGCCATTGGATAAACAGTAATTCCTTTTTTAGGATGATTTTGGCCTGATGGGAAGCTTTCTCCAGGCAAGACCAACTCAGAAAAAAAAAATGGATAAAACACATGATAATTCAGCTGTATTTTTTTTTTTACTATAAAATACAGTTTTTTTTTAAAGTAACAAAGTTAAGGTTTATTTAATACATATTTCATACATTGTGAATCCTCCAGGAATCTTCAAATAATTCCTTTTGTAGGTCTTGAAGCACAAGATGTGTGGAAATGCCGTGGGTATGATTTGGATAGCACAAATACGATGTCATTATTTAAAGTTATTAATTATTATTGCCTTTGCTTTCTTCTTATTTTTGCCTTGATTGAATTCAAGAAGCATTCTGAAAGTGCCTTTGGTATGTAATGACAATACACATGTTACATGCTAGAGATAAGATAAAAGCAAAACAATTTCTGCTTTCAAGGAATTTGCATATTTTATCAGAGGGGACAGTATATGTACACAAATAAGTAAATACAAAATATGTTCAAAATAAAATTGAGTTGTGGAGGTAAGAGCTAGGTGCCAAAGTGAATAGAGTGCTGGGCCTGGAGTCAGGAAGATAAAAGTTCAAAACTGGTCTCAGACACTTAATAGTTGTGAGACTCTGGGCAAGTCACTTAACTCTGCCTCAGTTTTGTCATCTGTACCATGAGCTGGAGAAGGAAATGGAAAACCATTCTAGTATCTTTGCCAAGAAAACCCCAAATGGGTTCACAAAGTATCAGACATGACAAACAACTCAACAACAACAAAGGAGAAGGAGAGCCTATGATTAGGGATAACAAAAAAGGGCTCATGTAGAAGGTGATCCTTGAGCTGAGCCTTGAAGGGCACTAGAGGCTCCAGTGCGGCTGAAGACAGAGCATTCCAGGCAAAATAGGCAGCCATACAAAGAGAAAGGCAGGAGATGGAAAGCCAAATATGAAAATAGCAAATAAACTTGTTATAAGGAACACAGTGCTCCCAATAAAGTAAAGGTTGATAGGAATAATTAATATCCAGAAAAGTTGGAACTCCTAAACATAGACCAAGTGTCCTTATTGATTTTCTCCATCTTTCTTTATAAAAATAAACATTTTTTCCTTGTACCTAAAAGAATATTAGTATTTTAAATTTCTTGGCTGCCTCAGGCCCCCTTTCATTATACCTGGTTCTTTCTTTACCAGCAATGTACCTAGTTGCTAGGGAAATAAGTGGTAATAAAGAAGTACTTAGCATCTTCCTGGTACTAGTTGAGCATTAACTACTTTTGGGTATATATCAAAGCCTTAGTTTTCTTGTTGTGGGGAGTGCCCAGCCCCTTCGTGACGCCCCTCTCCTAACTGGTTATAAAGTTTTTTTTCTTTTTTTTAAGTAAATTTTTAATTTTTGCAACTGTTAAGCATTTATTTTACTTCCCTAGGGGAAAAAATTTAAAATAGGGGCAACTAGTGGTGCAGTGAATAGAGCACTGACTCTGGAGTCAGGAGGACCTGCGTTCAAATCTGGCCTCAGACACCTGACACTAGTTGTGTGACCTTGGGTGAGTCACTTAGCCCCAATTGCCCTGCTTTCCCACCTTCAAAAAAATTTCCAAAAAAAAAATTATAACCCCAAACCATTGTATCATATAAACATAGTGAAGCAAAACAAATTGCCATGTTGAGTATGTTCAAAAAATTTGTTTCTTATTCTGCATATTAGTCCACACTGTCTATGTCATGAGGTAGGCAGTCTTTTCCCCTTCTCTGACAGGTTCTTTATTACTAGTTATTCTCCTCTTCCCAAAGATCAGTGTTCTCTTTCGAGACTTGGAACTCAGTCAAACGAAAGATACTACAACGGGGGGGGGGAGGAGGTGGATAAGGGAATCAATGAAATGCAGCATCCAAAACAAACAGGTCCAACGCACAAATTGGGAGGGAATCCTAAAGAAAAAGATTTTTATAATTGACACCAGGAAGATGTCTTTTGCCCTGGGACCTAGGCCTGGGGAAAGCAGAAATACTGGATGGTACTATGGAATCATGGTTGATCACTGAGTTGATCAAAGTGCATCACAATTGTTTTTACAATGCTGATATTCAATTATTCTAGTAGTGCTTAATCACTTCACTCTGCTGAAGTTCATACAAGCATTCCCCCCAAAAGACACACCAGGTTTTTGTACTGGTCTCTTCTGATTAAGCATTCATTGAAAGACAGAGCCATAACCAAGATGATGTGATCATCACCTAATAAAATAGAGAATGTCTTAATAAAAGTTAGAAAGATTTCTTTAGCAAGGGTCATAGGACAAGGCAAAGTTCCCTCACAGGAAATATTTAGGATTTTAATTCTCCCCAACATGCATTGCTTGTAGGAGCTTGGCAGCTAAGCAGAAATGGTAGCAAAAATGACTTAGATACCTAAATTTCCTGTGATATCCAGTATGAAATTAATCTCATTTAAAACATAAAGAGAATCTATAATCAATGGTTGTGTTTATTGTTTGGTGGGTTGTTTTTCCTTTGTAGGGAGTGTTTTCATTGAATTACCCTATTCCTTAGAGGGAATGTAGACCTTTTGAAACAATCTTCAATGGCAAAGAGATTTAATTATTGATATCACATAATAAAGTTTATTTCCCTGTACTGCCTTGGGCTTGGGGAGGAAACAGTAGTGCTGAGATGAAGGAAAGGATGAAGTAGGGGAGAGATTCAGGTGGACTGTTATAAGTCAATTGTAATACCACTATGTTGTGAGTCAGGAACCCACAAAAAATTAATGTTAAAAGTTTTATCTCCTAGTACTTATGCTTTCCCCAGGCCTAAGTCCCAGGGGAAAAGACATCTTCCTGGTGTCAGTTATAAAAACCTTTCTCTCTAGGTGTTCTCTCCTAATTGATAGGTATTGGACATGTTTACTTTTAGCACTGCATTTTATTGATTCTTCCATCCCTCTCCTTCCCCCAGTTGTAACATCTTTCTATTGGCTGAGTTTCAAGTCTCCACAAAGGAAAACACCAATCTTTGGGGAGAGGAGAGGAGTGACTAGTAGCAAAGAACTTTCTAGAAATAGGAAAAGAAAGACTATGAAGATAAAAATTATGAGGTCCTGAGAGGAAAGAAGAAAAATGAGGAAAACAATAGAAGAGAAGCTGAAAAAAAAGTGTTACCTGACCGAATCTTGAAGAAACAAGTTCCCTACATCCTGGAATTGTAGCGAATTTAGAGTTCAATTGACCCATAGGGATCGAAGAAATCATTTGCCAAATGTTGTACTTTAGCAATCTTGATGATTTTTTGATGGTTACCACCTCTATGGAGTGCTCACCTTTCTGGCACTGACTCTTAGGGTCTTTACCCTTTCCCCAAGGCTAGCACTTGAAATTCCAAATAAGGAAGAAGATCCTTTATTACTACTATCTCTTTACTTTCCAACTTACCCCAAATAAAGTTCATTGTGGTATCCTCTACCGAAGCAGTTGATAAATAATAATGATGACCAATAACAATGATATAATGGTAATTTGAGTTCTCAATTAGTTTTCTATTCCTGGTCCCCCATCCCACCTCAAAAGACATTGGGTTCATTTTGTTTTTCAGTCTCTACAACAGTATCCCTTACCTTTTAAAAAAATTATTGGCTTGGATTTCGTTTAATTTGCTTTACTTAGTTTTTGTTTTATTATCACTGATTCATCTAGTCTAAATATAGCTCATTTGACAGTCTCTTGCTGCTGTTTTCAGTGAGTACAGGATGTCAGTACTCCCTGTTCTTGAGCTTTAATTTCAATATTAATATTTCTCACTTGTTGAATTTCTGGGTCTTTAATTCATGGGGGAAATATTATATAATTTTTTATATTTAAAAGGAGAGGTTGATGCAACTGGTTGGAAATCATTCACGACAAAACGGTACCAGTCCAGTATCATATATTCTTGAGTTCTTACAAGTTTTAATAATGTTTATATGCATTTTCATAGAACAGTGGTTCCCATATGAGTTGCCAGAGAGGTCTTTAAGGAATGTTATGGTCATTGCTCAGTAGCCAATTTCAAAGGACCAACCTCTCTGAGATCCATAATCATCCCAACTATGTATCTTCTTGTCCTTTTTTATATGTCTGTGAAGTTTTGATATTGCAATTTAAAACTAATTTTAACTCAACAAGCATTTGTTGAAAACTGACTATATGTAAAGCACTGTGCTGGGTGCTGATGAGAATATGAAGATAATAAGACAAGGTTCAGGGTTAAGAATTGAGCAATGAACTAAGGGTGGCATTCAGAAGGAGACATGCCATCAACTAAAAACAAAAAAGGCGACCAAACTCTATAACACATATAGAAATGTTAACCTTTCTTGAATGAGGTTTGAAATAAATTAATTAAAAATGTTAATAGAAAAGTAGGTGTTTTTTTATTTTTACCTTAATGCTAAAACAATTACTACGCTTTTGCTTTCCCTTCCCTACCACAATCCCAAACCTGCCACCCCAACCCTTATTCCCCACCACACATACATACACAAGTTATAAATGAATCTATGATAATTTTAGGCAAATCCCTGGAGGCTGAGCTTTTTTGGAGTAAAATTCCTCAGAGGAAAAAGGAAATTTTGAAGGGGATTTCCTGCTTGTCCATGCTTTTCAAAAATAATTAAAATATAACTTCATTCCTGAGTAGAGATTGTTGCATTGGGAATATTCATATTGTAGTCACTAATACAATACTTGGTCCATAGTAAACATTTAATAAATACTTGTTGATTGATTAGTATTTTAGAATTTTACATGATAGAAAGGAAACAAATAGTATAAGACACATTATATAAAGCTGTATGTGTGAAATATTTTCATTACATGCTTTTCCCCTGATTTTAGAATAAATAGTAAGATATTGTTTAAAAAAACACAAAAAAATCATTTCTAATTGCCTCCTACACACCCAGAGTTTATCTCCCTGACAATAGGGCAAGTTCTGTATATAGAACACATATGAAATATGAGGATGGGAATGAGAATTTGTGATTAACATAATATGAATTGACATTATTCTAAGTATTGGGTTGGGAGCTAAGGTTCAGCTAGATTTATGGTCCACATTAAGTAGTCTGTGGTCAGAGAGGTAGAATGAGTGATGAAATCCACACAAACCATACAACCTCAGCTTGATTATTAGTTTCAATCCCACTCCTCTACTAAACCTCTTATCAGAACCATTTGGAAGTAATGACACTAATTGGTTTGAATTTATGTTCCTTTTTCCTGTCTATTCTCTAAAAATCAATACCTTGCCTATCACTGTTAGTTGGATCCACCAAAATACAACATAAGGTGAAAAAATGTTACAGAAAACAGACAATACAACATAAAGTGAAAATATGTTACAGAGAACAGACAATGCAGCTTCTTCCTCAATAGGAAGAAGCAGGGGGAGGTGGGAGATGGTACAGACCTGCAGGCATAAGGAATTTTCCAGTACTGAGTTAATTGGGGTAGGGAAGGGCTATATGGTTATATGGCTATATGCAGGAGTTGGCCATGTTGGGATAGAGCAAATTGTACAAAATTGGGTTGATTTTGGTTATTTGAGGACTGGAGTTTTACAACCCTAAAGTGAAGTTGGGTGAGGTATTGAGGCTGTCATAAAATAATATTGGTTGGAGGTAATGTTATGTGGGAGTATGCCTGTAGTTATCATTTCAAAAGCAGAAAAACAGGGAGAAAGAGAGAATGGTGGTGGTGGTGGGCACAACAAAGTACTTACACAATTCATCAGTTGTTTAATAATATGACTATTTCTCATTCTACCTGTTTGGTAATATGAGCTAATTAGGCCCTATAAACTTCAGGCATGTTGCTAAAAAAAAACAAACAATCAAAAGTGAGAAGAATAGAAATATCTTACATTTGTATAGCACCATACAGTTGGATAAGAAGCCTCATGTATTCTAAGTAGAGTCACTTTCAGAGCCAGCAGTCTTAGAAGTCAGTGAATCTAACATCCTCATTTTATAGAAGAGGAAATGGTGATTGTCTGAGGAAGGATTTGAACTCAGTTTTCCTAATACCAAGTCCAACACCCCACATCTGACTCTATGTCTTGTGACCCTGGGCAACCACTTAACCTCTCGGTACTCCAAGCAACCATTTAAGACTATAAGTTGCAGAGGTGCCAATCTGTCTTGGCAGAGGGAGTTTTCTCTTCTATAAACTCTCTGAATGAAATCACTGGTCCAGTTACCATCTCATTTGATGACAGAGTGAGGTAGGTAGGTAAGGTAGGTATTCCCATTTTTTTAACCAATTAAGAAATTGAGGCTTAAAGAAATTAAATGACTTGCCTTAAGGCAGATGCTTAGTATAGTTGAAAAGATAATAGTCATTAAAATTATGCTGAAGAATTATAAGAAAGTCATTACTGTTTAAAATTTACCTGGTACTAAGGTGTGCTGGTTGTTATGTGTAATACTAACAAAGTCTCCAATTTGAATAAGCTTAAAATTGGAGGACTAAATATTGACAGAGCTAATTGATGCTAGATGTTATTACAGTCTCTTAATTTCATTGTGGTTTTATTAGCAAAGCTCTCTTAAAAAACAAAGCACTTCTTCAAGCCCAGTACTCAGCTTTATGGGTAGGTGACTAAAAAGAAATTCACTTCCCTACTTTTAAGATCCAATCTTGTATATCATGGAACAGAAACACAGTCATGCTCACCTTTAATATAACTACAGAGTTTATTAGTGTACAAAACAGGTGAAAAATTCACTCACATGAAAAGACACAAATGTTTCTTCCTTGACCCCAGCCTTGAGTTTGGGGAAATGAAGCTGAAAATATAAACACAATTCATGAAATAGATGCCAGAGTTCCAGAATATAGACTTATGCAACAGAGGTCTGAGGTGGGCAGAGTCTGGATGCTTTTATACTAAAGTAGACAAAAAGGGGATGCAACTTTTTATAAATTCATCAGTCTAGGGTTTGGATAGGTAGAATGACAATAACTGACAACCTGGCACTCAGCTTTCACCTGTGCATCCAAGAAGCTGTAGCATCCACTTGGTAGACAGATTAAACCAGATTGAGTGTAACCAACAGGCCTCAATCCCATCAGTGAGTTAGGGAGGGGGATGTCTACCTCAAGCATATGAAGACCTCCCCAGTAGAATGGGTGGATAAGAACAATTTATTCCAATGGCCATGAAGGTGGTTGAAGTAGGCACTGTGGAACATTTAGAGCTTGGTCAGGTATTGAAGAAGCCAGCGTCATCTATTACATCCTGGGCCATTGACAGTCATCCTGACTTCTGTCTTGCCATTGGACTTCTATGACTCTGGAAGAGAGAATGAGGCCAACAACTTTGTGCAATTTTATCTTGCTTAAATCCAATCTATGCAGAAGTCAAGATGTCATTGGTCTTCTTTGAAAACAAAAGACAACAACAGACTAGGGTAAATATTCTGATACCTGTCTGAATAATGTTAAATGTAGGGTTTGGTTGAATTTCTTTGGTCATAAAGGATTGTACTTAAGGAGACATCAGGCATTATAGTTGCTTTAGCCAGTGGATAAGGTGCTAGATTTGGAGTCAGGAAGAACTGAATTCTAATCCTGATTTACTAGCCATTTGACCCTGGGTGAGTCACTTAACCTGGGATTAACCATAGGACTTGCTTCACAGGTTGTTTTAAGGATGAAATGAGATAATATGTAAAATGCTTTGCAGACATTAAAGAACCTATAAATGTCAGCCATTACTCCTCTTCCTCTTCCTCCTCCTCCTATTCCTCTTTCTTCTCCTTCTTCTACTCCTGCTACTATTCCACATCATCTGCCTGGGAAAAGGAGCTTTATCTAAGCAGCCTGCATTTCCTACAAAATTAATCTATATCTTCTCATAGTCATTCTGACCTATCAGTGTTCATTCTCACAGTGCTTCTATTGACAGTAATCATCAGTGGCTTGAAGAGCTATGATACCAATAGATGGTATCACATGTTGATTTTTATTTACCTTCAATTTATTTCTATTTAATCCTATCCTTTCTAAAGCTTACTAACCATATGATTCTGAATAAATGCTTTTATTTCTTTGAACCTCAGTTTTCTCACCTGTGAAATGGGGATAATTTTTCTATATTGCAAGGTGACTGTGGGAAAGTGCTTTACAAATCCCAATGTACCATGTGCATGTGAATTATTATTTCAGACCCTGGGCTTGTCATTCTAATTTATGCAGCTATTATTAATGCATTGTTTTAGTCTACTGTATATAACATTGCTGCAATCAATGTCACTTTGCAATAATGGTATTAAGATATAACCATACTGCTTCTTAATGCCTTAACCTTGCTTTTAATGTGCTAGACCAATTACCCAAGAACAATCCAGTTTAGCCCCAGTTTTGCCTTGTTCTATCCCAGTGTGTAATCCACCCAAGACCTTTAAGTAGTTACTTTTCTCCTGGACCCCCTATCACCAACTGAACCTCCACCTTATCTCAGATTGCCAAAGTGGCTTTATTCTCTTGTTCCAGCCAGCCAGCTTAGTGAGTCTCTGATAGGGATGGCCATTGTCCCAAGTTAGCTCTGCTCTGCTCAGGTCTGTTTTTGTACAACTCACTGCTCCCAGTAATATTTTGCTTATCATGTTGTTTTCATGTGGAACTAATAAATGATGCTAGGCAACGTATGTTTTTCTAAACAATTCAGATTTTAAGCTTATACATCTCTTTGTGGCATGAGTTATATTCCTTCTTTGAAATGAATAATCTTGGAAGACCAAGAAGGGAGAAAGAACTGGGCATCTAGAGAAAAACTGGGGGCCAGCATGAATACAGGATTGTTATTACTGCAGAGTAGATCTGGAAATAGATGTTGGAAAAATGTTGACAAAATGGCAACTTTCAGATGATTTTCCCCTTACCTTACAATTTAAAATAATGACTCCCATCCTCACAGCTCACAACATTGCACTGATATTACCTTCATTTTATTTTGTAAAATAAAAAAGACTTCTTTAAAATATGTTAATTTCTTTTAATTAAAGAAACCTATTTTTAATAATTAGTATATTGATACATGCAGTGCTTTCAGCTTCTAAGACATCAAACCCTACTGTTCATTAGGGAACTATTTAAAAAGTCATTTAGCATAGACAGTAACTTCTCCTTAGCAAATGCTAAGCTATAATTCATGATCACTATAATGGAGATACTATTCTCAAACTCAGAGGCAAATTGTGTAAACAGCCAGCAAAGTTATGCTTGGATATTTAATTGTACTTTATGCATGCAAGAAGATTGGGCAGCGTAGGCTGGGAGATATTTTTTAAACGAGCAATGGGTGATGCTTGTAATTTTAATTCTTTTTGCCTTTATTAAGAACATGTGCCCTGGCATGAACCCAGCCCTGACTGGAAGCTCATGATTCTTGCCTTCAGCCATTGAAAATGGCTTTCAATTTCAACATGCATTTTATTGACAAAAACAAAGCTCTGGCTTTCCAGAAGTTTAAATTAAATTTCATGATGTATCCTCTTGGTCCAGCTTTTGTCTCACCCAGACAGGTCAAAGGGCAAGGGGGAAGGAGTTGATCCCATTAGCCTGCTGCTCAGAAGCTGCTGGTTATTACAGTAGGCTCAGGTTTTTCAGGGCTCTGCTGTGAAACCTAAAACCCAACACAAAGGGAGGGCACTGAGCCTCCAGGTGGTCATTTCCCGTAATTAATGCCTTGGGGAAAGTTCAGCCCCATAATAGCATAATAGCTTGGTAAGCCTTCCAGTGAAGTGGTCTTTTCTCAAAATCATGTGTTTCATCTCTCTCTCTGTGTCTCTCTGTCTCTCTCTCTGTGTCTCTCTGTCTCTGTCTCTCTCTGTTTCTCTCTCTCTCTCTCTGACTCTCCCCCTCTCTCTCCCTCCCTTCCTTCCTTCCTTCCTTCCTTCCTTCCTCCCTTCCTTCCTTCCTTCCTTCCTTCCTTCCTTCCTTCCTTCCTTCCTTCCTTCCTTCCTTCCTTCCTTCCTTCCTTCCTTCCTTCCTTCCTTCCTTCCTTCCTTCCTTTTTTCTTCCTCTCTGTCTTTCTTTTCCTATACCTTCAACACACAGAAATCCCATTAAAAAAAAAATAAACATGATAAGAGATCTACTTAGAAGTCCAGTTTTTGCCCATTGTTTTTTTAGACTGGTTTATACTGAAAACAAAACAAAATAAACAAACCAGGGAATCTTTATCTAGAGTGTTTGATTTTGTTCCTCGATTATCGTTCTCTGGATTTTATTGGAAGCAGGCTTATCCACTTAAGGTGCATAATTTGTGCTATATACAAAATCTTGTGGGGCTAATCAGTGGCATGAAGTGAAATGGAATATTTGCTTAGCACTTAACAAACAGACTGTAACAGCTTCTCTAGATGCAAAGAGCTAATTACACTGGGAAAATTACACTGTTTGCAAATAACAAGCCTGTAATAACTGTTCACTCTATGCCCCAGACTGGAATGGATATTAGGTACTGTATAACTAATAGAAAACTGAGGTGACATAGGTGTCATTTTTATAGGCCTGGACAAGCTAGGGTTTTCAAAATCAAATTGCTCTATCATCAGAGGAAAAATTGGTTCCTTAAATTTGACTTGAAAAAGACCTATTTGGTTATTTTTCCCTCTGCCAAAGAGGAATTATGAGAAATAGATAATGGAATCATAGATTTAATTTGATGGGACCTTGCAGATCCTCTAGTCCAACTGCCTTGTTTTACAAATGAGGCAAATGAGACCAGAGAAGTTTGAATGACTTGCCCAGAGTCACTGGGTTCCTCTTTTAATCTTCCCTCACCTAATTGTTAATACAATGTTTAACATGTTACCAATGGTTCAGTTTCAGAGTTTATGCTTCTCATAGGATCATACCTTCAGAGTTAGAAAAGAGGAATCTAACCTTCTCACTTTAAAAATTAAGAGGATAAGTGACTAGGTCATAGGGCTAGTGAATGGGAGAACTGGGAGTCAAACCCAGGTCTTCTGACTTTAAATCCTGGACTCTTACATTGTATCACAATGGTAAGGCCACCTATGATGGCTTAATTCAATGACAAATCATTTTTGTGGATTTTTTAAAATAATTGACTTGTATAGAACCATAGATTAATGGACTTTAGACCAGAGGGCTCTTAGGGGTCACCAATATAAATTCTTTCTTTTATAGATGAAAAAGCTAAAAGTCAGAAAGGATAAGAGATTTGCTCAAGGTCACAGTTAGTATTGGGGATGGAATTTGAACCCAGGTTCTTCATTAATAAATCCTGTTTTTTTTTTTTGCATTACATCATGCTAACCCTCTGGTTTTGTTGTTTAATTGTTTTTAAAATGAGATAAAGAGCATCAAATATTGAGTGATTGAAGTCCCGATTCTAATTCCATGCTATAAATTTCTGCCACTAAAGGAGTAGATATCTAGCAATAAAGTTCATTTAATTGTGATTCAGTCTTTTGAGGAAAAAAACAACATAATTGAAGTTGAAAGGAATGATGACTGAGATTTCCTCAAAAGAAAGCTATCCCCCCCCCCCCCGCTCCCCCGCCTCTGGCTCTCTCCTCTCTATTATAATTGTCTTTGTTTCCCTCTCCCCCTCCCCCCACCTTTTCTTTCTTTCATAAAAGTCTAGTAAGTCTAGCAACAGGAAATCTTAGAGGAGCTTGACTGCAGCCTTTTGTAATGAAAAGAGCCCTCAAGTTAATGAAGGATCTGGGTCTGAGTTCCAGTTCTGCTCCTTTTCTAGTTTAGTTGAGTGACCCTGGACCAGTCAGTCAGTCAGTATTGATTAAGCACTTTCTATGTTCCAGATATTCTGTTAAGCACTAGGAAGATTAAAAAACAAACACAAAAAGGCAAAACCAGTCCCTACCTTCAAAGATCTCACATTCTAATGGGGAAAAGAAAGATGAGAATAACCAGGTACATACAAGAGATAAACAGAGTAGATGGAAAATAACCTTAGAGAGGAAGGTGTTGGTCTCTTGGAAAAGCCTCTAACAGAAAGTAAGATTTGAGATGAGTCTTAAATCAAGCTAGGAAACTAAAAGGCAGCAGTGGGTGTGGGTAGACATGGGTATGGATAGACTAATCAATAAATAAACATTTATTAAGTACCTATTATGTTTCAAGCATTGTACTAAAGGCTGGTAATTCAAAGAGAGGTAAAAGACAGTTCCTGCATTGAAGGAGGTCACAATCTAATGGGGAGAGCATCCTAGACATGGGGCATAAGCAGTATAAAGAAGGGAGATGACATATACTGTGTAAGAAAAAGGAAGGAGGACAGGATGGCTTGATTATAGAGTATTAAGGAGACTAAAGTAGGAGACTGGAGGGGTGGTAGCACAGCCAGTAAGAGTACCAGCACCAGTGTCGGGATGACCTGGGGATTGAATCCGGGCTCAGACACTTAGCACCCACCCAGAAACACCTGGCCATGTATCCTTGAGCAAGTTACTTAACCCCAATTGCTTAAAAAAAAAAAGTAGGACACTGGAAAGGTAGGAAAAATGAAGGGGTTAGACTAGATCAGGTGTTGTTAATCTTTTTTGTTTCATGGATCCTTTTGGCAGGCTGGTGAAGTCTATACCTCTTTTCAGAGCAATATTTTAAAATAGATAAGATAAAATACACAGGATTATATAGTAAATCAATTATTTTGAAATAGTTATGTGACTATGGCATGCATACATGCCAGGTATGTATCTATGTATATATGTATCTCTCTCCCTCTCTCTCTTTATCTGTCTTCATAAAGTTCACAGACCACTGGTTAAGAACCTGGATTAGATGATCTCTAAGGTACCTTTCATCTCTGGATCCCATGCTTCTCCCATTTCCAGGTTGAGATACTCTGCTTGTGTAAAGCCTTTAGGAATCAACAAGTCAAATTGGAACTGAACTTTCTTATTATCCAAATTCTTGGTTATATGTGAGAGTAGGGTACTCACAAGGTAAATAAATATTCACATGTGATTCTGATAATGTTGAATACTGAGTGGTTATGTCCCATTCTTGTGTGTTTCAGGGCCAAGAGTTTAATGAAATTTCTGGAGTATCATAAATTTAGAGCTATAAGAACCCATCAAGTTCAACTCCCTTATTTTATAGATAAGATTTATAGATAAGATACAGATTTGCCCAAGGTCACACAGGTAGTCAGTGGCTGAGGTAGTATTTAAAGCCTGATTGTTTTGACTCCATGTCTAGTGCATAATCTACTCTACCATACTGCCTCTTGAGGGAATAAGTACAGATATTAACGGTTGGATGAAATTCAGTCTTGGCTAGCTTCTAGGATTTGATATGGGCTGGCTCTCAGGACAGTGGATTAAATTTCTTCCAAGTTTTGTCCATGCCACTCTTACCCCTTCCCCCTGTCAAATTTTCAGCAAGAATCTTCTTTCAAAAATGACAAAAGCATCAAGGTGTTATAATGGAAAGAGCACTCCTCTTGGAGTCAGAAGAGTTGGGCTCAAATACTGCCTCTTATGCTTACTACTTACGTACATTTGGGCAAGTCACTTAACCACTCTGGCCCTGAGTTGTAAAATAATAGGGTTGAAACAGCATCAGATAGCCCTTTCAGCTCTGGGTCTATATTCCTGTGCTCTTTAGTTAAGTACTGAATTAAAAAAAAATCTATTCATTGCATGGCTTCCTCTATAATAAAGTTGCTGTTTGGGAAGTAATTATAGTCTGATCAAGTCCTCTGTGAATCTAGCCTTGCCCAGATCTCCTGTCCTTCAAGTCTAGAGACCCTGGGATTATAGCCCTATCCTGGAAGAACAGGTTTCAGGGATTTGGAAAGCATATGATGACTGAATTATCTAAATCAAAACTCAAAACACGTGGTCTGAAATAGGATATACCTTTCTTCAAGTCTTTTTGAAAGTATAATTTCTTTCACTGCAATCAGGATTACCCTGGAAAATCCAGGATGAATGAATACCATAGGCATGCCTTAACTCTCAGAAGTTGTAGCATGAAAGGTCATGTACCTTTCCTTGCAAAGGAACACAAAAGCCCCTGATATGTGGAATTTTTAAATTAGGCTTTAGGGGCAGCTAGGTGGTACAATGGATACAAGTGCTGAGCCTGGAGTCAGGGATGCTCATCTTCCTGAGTTCAAATCTGACTCAGACACATAATAGCTATGTGACCCTGAGCAAGTCACTTAACCTTGTTTGCCTCAGTTTCCTCATCTGTAAAATAAAGTGGAGAAGGAAATGGCAAAGCACTCCAGTATATTTGCCAAGAAAACCCCAAATGGGGTCATGAAGAGTCAGATATTACTGAAACAACTAAACAACAACAATGACTCTGGGACAGACTAATGCCTATCCGTTAAGCTCACTGGTTGTGTCAGACTTAAAAAAAAATGCTTCAGATGACATGAATTGATCCATAAGCTATCTGAAAGCATGTAGGAAAGAGTCCTATTAGTACCTTATGATTATAGTGCAAAGAATTATCCTGAAATTGCGGTCTGGGGATTTTCCACCCACCTTAACTAGCTTATTAGATTTCTGCAAAGCAAGGCCTGCCACTTGCACATGTGACATCTGGCTGCAGACAATGGGCACTCTGGGCTGTGATGACATACCCATTTTGAAAGCTGTGCTTTAAGGTTCTGTTTGGAGAAGAGTCTGACTTCAAGCCCTGGCATACTCTGCTTTCAAAGACTGATGACAAGGTTGCCTATTAAAGTTTGTGTTCCAATTTCATCTGAAGAAAGATAAGCAAATTCCAAATCAAGACCGAACAGTTCCCATTGCCCTTAATAAAACATGCCTGTGCATAATGAGGAATGACATTTAAAAAAAACTCAAACATCTCTGTCCCCTAAAAATCCTACTGGATCACAAAGGGGAATTTCTGGGGAAGTTGATTAATATGTAAACCAACCTAGGCATTTTAAAAGGATGAGTTCTAAAGTACTCCTTAGAAAATTTATTTCATTTGGAGCAAAGCTTTACCAGAAAATTAATTTGTATTCATCAGGCTTATACTTTCCACTTTAGAAAATGACAGGACATGTTCTTCCCAAAAAGTTAGTGGGTTTTTTTTAAACAATGTGAGAAATTAATTCTGAGCAACAAATATTTATAACTGAAGCCATGATGTTGAAAACAACAGAGAAGGGGAAAATCAAGCAGATTTTCTAATCCTGTATGGAGTGCACAAGTTTGCTAGTCTGACTAGAGAGGAAACAGATAAACTCTGTCTTCTGTTAATTTGATAAAATATGTATTTTAAAAAGCTGGTATATGGTATTGCTCATTTTAAACATTCTCTAAAACCCTCTTAATTTCAACCCAGATTACCATGGCTACAAATATGTTTGTTAATTGTTACTCTGTTCTGCAAGTACACCATTGTACTCAGTCCTCAAATACTCTAAAGGATTTGTGATTAAGTCTACTAGCTGTGATGATATAGATCATAGGCCATGTATGCCTATTTAGACTATGTGATTCATGTCCGTGACCCTCCAAACTTTTGAACAAATGTGTTTGTGCCCAATATTCCAAAGGCCTTCTTTGCTTTCTCCTGATATAGTGAGGTCACCAATGGAGAACTCTGGCTGTCTACTCACTATTCCATGCTCTCATCATGTGAAACAAAGCATGCTGTGGGAAATAGGAGGTAGTACAGAAAAGCTTAGGTATTTGACTGAGTCTCCTGTGAAAAAAGTGATCAGATGTTGACTTTTCCATTTAGAAGTTTCTATTGTATATAAGTCATTCAACTATGTTCTTAAAACTGGTGAAGTGTTAAAATTGATGTTAAACTCAAGCCATGGAAACAGGCTGTAGCCTAACAAGAAACTTTTCAAAGACATTGTTGGGCAGATTCATTTTGATTCTTTGGGCCTTTGTGCACTCCTAATTGCCTGGTTGGGAGAAATACATGATGTTGTTTGTCATCCATTTGTCACTTAGCGTCTTCTCTGTGACAGCAACTGGAACAGTATCACTGATTCCAGAGAAGAGGCATTCATGGAAAATAGCAAGCTTCCTAAGCCACTTCTCTTCTAACTCCAGGGAAAAAAAGGCCTTGATCAAGCAGTGGAATAATGGAGGCATTCGATTACATGGATGGCACACAAGCCTTGCTGGTGGAGTGGCTTACCTCTATCCTTGCCTTTTTCTATATATCTGACAATGCTAAGGTGATTATCCCATAGTTTTGAAAATTATTCATTTTATAGACAAATCTCTACCACTAATTTTTTTTCACGAGGTGAAACATAAATTTTGGATTAAGCATATGTTATATATTTTCTTCCCAAGAGGCAGAGAGATTAGCTGGGGGAAAAGAAATCCCCTGATTATAGCAGAAAGGTAATAGCAGATTCAGGGACCTGATGCAGGAATGAAGCCCTATTTCTAAACTATAGCTCATAGCTCCTCCACCCACCTTCTCTTAGTTATAATTCAAACACTAGCAAGGTTAGGATTCATGTCTGCAAGCTTGTTTTACCTGTGAACCCATACCAAGAGACATCTCTGTTCCATTGAAGAGGAATGGCCTGTGGATAATAACCCTTTATATTCATGATTCTTGCTTTGGAAGCTATTGTGTTTGGGAGATAAGTTTAATCAACTGGATACTTTGTTCCAATAAGAAGTTAAGGAGTACCTAGTACATGCAAGACACTGGGGGAGATGAGCAAGATAGTCTCTATTCTCAAGAAGTTTACTACATTCCTTCCAGAATATTTCCATTGGCTTGCTGTCTTTCAAAGGCTAGTTCATATACAGGAAGAACCAAGTATTATAACTTGGGAGGCTTTCTCCTCACTTATATTTGCCCCCCACTCCACTCCAGCATATCCACTGGTCAGCATATCCACTAGGGCCTGGAATGGTTTTTCCTTTATTATGCTCCTCATTTTATTTTTCTTCCTTCCTTCCTTCCTTCCTTCCTTCCTTCCTTCCTTCCTTCCTTCCTTCCTTGCTTCCTTCCTTCCTTCCTTCCTTC